>NC_135370.1:173340323-173640323 GCF_049243985.1 Paroedura picta
CACCCGGGGGCACATGGAAAGACTAGGGTGATGCACACAGATCTCCATTCCAGGCACAGAGTCCCGGTCCTCTGTTGGAGAAACTCTTCTATTTGTTTTGGCACTTCCCAATTCGCTTTGGGACGTCATGTCTCTCCGAACGGAAATTTTCTCATGTCTCTCCAAATGGAAATGCCGTCCCAGCGTCACGTTACGCTGGTGCCTTCTTGGCCTTCTCTCATTTCGTACAGGGACGGCAGAATCTCTTCTCCTTTCGATTGCAAAGCCCAACTGTCTGCGCCGTTCCCGGTCTGATCTCAAAAGCAGCCGTGCAATTCCGATTTCAGACTGCTTGGATGCCTTATTCCGCAGCCCGGCCTGTGGTTTGAATGGGTTGTTCCCGGCGAGTGAAATAAATGGATGGTTAAAGGGGGGGGGGATGAAGGGGTCAATTGACTTTCCTAAATCTACCACACAGAACAAACTATTCGCCTGTGGTACCATGCACCATAGAGCCCCCATTCTTAAATTCTATTTTTTCCCCCTTTGGGACATACAAAACGCATCCGTGTCTCTAACATGCAAAAGTAAGATACGACAAGACACCGCAAGCATCCGAAGGCTGTTTTAACTGTCCCGTGCCGAGTTCAAATACACGGCGACTTCCCCTAAATCTTCTTACAGCGTACAAACTGGGTTACTGGCAGGGTCGGACCCCCGTAATTTTAGCACCTGAGGCAGAAAATCCCCTCCCCGCCAGTCACCATCTTAGCAATGAAGAAAAAGATCATTGGCTCCCATGAGTGGCCCTCAGAACGGTGGGGCAGTTCTCCCGGACGCCTCGTGCCAGGAACGTTCCGGAAGGCCGGGGAACGTCAGCGATCACATGAAGCTGTTCTGCTTATTCTGCTCCAAAGCCATTTCATTCACGAGCTGTTCGATGGACGACTGGATGGCCGCCTTGACCAGGGAAGCAGCCGTTTCGATCAGAAGCAGTTCTTGCTGTTCGGTAGTCCGGGACTCCGGCTCATTCACCCCTAAGGGCGAAGCAACCTGGGAAGCCGTTTTCCCTTCTTTCTTACGGCCACTGCTCCCTGTCTTAGGATCTTTGCCCGCTTTTTTGTTCCCTTTCGGTTTGCTGGCATAAGAAAACGGGAAAAGTTCACAGGCTGGGCTGGTCTCCTCTTCATCCTGGTCTTCCTCCGCTTCGGTGATCATAATCACGATGCCCGCTCCCGCAGGGAATCTGTCGCCTTCGGATTTCGTTTCCTCGGCGAAACAGTTCGGCACACTCAAAGCCTCGCTGGCTGGCATCGACGGGCTGTAATGGAGGAGGACTTCTACAGACTGGCGTTCCTTGGCCTCCTTATTCTCCTCCCCAACATTAACATTCTTTTCAGGGGCTTCCAGCTCAACCTCTTGACCATGGCCATGGTTGGTACCCTGTATTTCGATGACTCTGGAATCATCTTGCGGCAAGTCTTGAGACAGGAGAGGGCCTATCTCAACGTCAAAGTTGGGTTTCTTGTTCTCTGCTTCCTCGGGACTCCCGTACAGGCTTCCCTGATGCAGCTGGAAGATTTGCTTCTCCTGTTCCGTTTCCAGCACGGTTTCCGAGCGGACGATTTCCGACTGAAGGTGGCCATCGGTGTATTGGTTGGTCCCTGGCCTCATCTCCACCGCCAAGGTGTTCTCTCCCGAGGAAATGATCATGTCTCCGTGGGTAATTTCAACGCCGCGCTCGGTCTCTTCGGGCGCTCGGCCGCAGGATCGGACGCTGCTCGCCAGATTGTCCGCTGCCAGGCTCTCGGGCTGGTTGTTAGCTTTGTTGTCCAAAAGGCGTGTCGTTTCGTTTGTTTTCTCACCCGGGTCTAGCTCCTCTGTCCTTTCAGAAGGACAGGGTTTCTTCTTGCTCCTGGAGAACCTCAAGCACCTAAATCCGGAGCCATCCTGTTCCTTAGGCAGATGCGACGAGCTGGAATTTTCGGCGCTGCTCTCCACTTGCACCTGGGAACCTAACTGCGCTTCCTTCTTCGGAGCAAACCTGGACCGCTTTCTCAACGTCACGAGACGTTTGAAGGCAAACCAAGCTCCCCCGGATGTCCAAGATGGCTTCGCTTCCTCTGTTTGGCTGCTCAACACAGTGCCGGAGTGCTGGTTGGTGGATTTCAAGTTTAGCGACTCAGATCCGCGGTCCTCGTCTTTGTCGGTTTCTTCCTTACAGGCCTTCTTCCTTCTCTTAAAGCAAAAGACCGAGGCCTTTTGGGTCGGGCTCTCATCAGGGGGGATGGTTTTGGCTCTCTTTGGATCTTCTGATGGCTGCGTACTCTCCCTCTGAATTTCTTTAACCACTTCCTCCATACTTAAATTTTTGTTTCTGAAAATTAAACTTTGTTCCTCCGGTGAAAGGCACACTTGGGGCAGGTCTATGCCACCAAGATATTTATTTTATACCAGCTTCGCTGTCATGGCTCTTCCTCCCTCCTCCCCCAAATCCTGGGAAATGTTGTTTGGGGAAGGTGCTGATGATTCTCTATTAGGTAGCTCCTGCAGACAGAACGACAGTTTCCAGGGGTCTCAGGAAGAGGTAATCACGGTTAAATCCATTCATATCTGTAGTGCGAGCACGCCATTATACAACTGGTTGTACTACCCCTTTGCAAAGTCTCTTCTTTGTCTCAGAACAGCTGGAAGCTTCTGTAGCAGTGTTATCTGAGGAAGTGTGTATGCACACAAAAGCTTATACCTTGAGTAAAACGTTGTTTGTCTTAAAGCTGCCCCTGGACACAAGCTCTGTTCTGCACAAACGTCTTCGAAAAGACTTTGGGGGCGGGAAAAAAAATCAATATTCCCTTTTCCTTTATTTGTTTATCATTTTAATAGCCAATTGTTGTCTTCCCCGTCCCGTACCTTACTGAAAAGATTCCACCCAAAGTAAGCGGCCATCAGTTTTATTCATCTCTTCTGATGGTCCGGCCACAGTTTTTCATCCGTATCTCGGCACCTTAATTGTTTAAAGTAGATTTCAGATCAGAAGACAAACTGGCCCTGTTCCATTAAGGGTGACCCCCGAGAGACAAGACCGACTCGCACGTATAATCAAGAGTTTTCTCTCGGAGAGACCACAAATGGAGGCATCACAAAGGGTTCTGTTTCTTCAGCGGCTTGAGATGTTTTGCCCATTGTCCTCCCTTCTTTGCTCCTTTTGTTTCCTTTTCCGTGATCGAACATGACGACGCGCTTCATCGATGAGATTGCGTTGTGGGCATCTGCAGAGAGAAAGCAAGAGGAAAAAGCACACCGATTGTGGCTGATCAATAATCCTTGCGAAAAAATTAAACTACATTGTAAAAAAAAAAATAGGATATCTAACGTTGATCCGCATGCACGTTCACACCAACTGTCTCCATTTATCAGAAATAATCCCTCTCGCTATCTTCTACCTTTTGTTACCTGTCCCTGTTCCTGCTTTGGAGGGACACGACTGTAATCTTTCTGAACTGTTTTACCACTGCGAAACCCCTGAATCGTTCTTCAGGCTTCAGGAAACCCCCAGAAGTGGCATGAACCTGCAGAATATTGTCGGGAACCAGAGCTGTGGACACGCCCACCTGGGGCCCCTCCCAGGCCCACCATTGGCCATTTTGGAAGCAGGGGGATCAACATGACCATAAAGGTAAAGGTATCCCCTGTGCAAGCACCGAGTCATGTCTGACCCTTGGGGTGATGCCCTCCAGCGTTTTCATGGCAGACTCAATACGGGGTGGTTTGCCAGTGCCTTCCCCAGTCATTACCGTTTACCCCCCAGCAGCAAGCTGGGTACTCGTTTTACCGACCTCGGAAGGATGGAAGGCTGAGTCAACCTTGAGCCGGCTGCTGGGATCGAACTCTCAGCCTCGTGGGCAGAGCTTTCAGACTGCATGTCTGCTGCCTTACCACTCTGCGCCACAAGAGGCTCTTGTCAACATGACCATATATGGTCATATATGTTTAACAATTTTTTTATTATTTATTTATTTATTATTTGGATTTATATGGCCACCACTCTCGGCGAACTGGCTCGTAGCAGTGTACAAGCATGTAAAATACAGATCCAATCCATAACAATAAAACAACCATATCAACAGTATAAAACAACCTTCCCATAAAATGTCTCCATAACTCTACAATATGACAATCGCGGTAATAATTAACAACTAACCTGGTCTCCCACCCAGGGAACCACTGGGCCGGTCTAGAATCAGGCAGGTCTCAAGGAACGGAAATGTATCAGAAGGGGTTGATCACATGACAGCTCGGGTACCGTCTAATACCGGCCTGACCCCTAAGGGGAAGGGGGAAACCTGATCTTAGCCCCGGGGTCACCACTCGGCCTCAACCAAATGCCTGGCGGAACAGCTCCGTCTTGCAGACCCTGCGGACTCCCAACCAGGGTTGGAAACCCTTCCGGGGTCATCAAGCAACCCTGGTTGGTAAATCCTGATCTAGCACCTCATGGCAGCTATTCTATGACTGTTTCCTTGGGTAGGGCTGTCAAGTCACTCGTATCTGTTGGCAGAGGACGGGGGTGCAATCCGGGAGAGGGGAGGAGCGCTGAAAGTTAACTGGATGTGCTGACGTCACCCAGAAGAGACATTGGCAATGTCTGGGGTGACGCTCTGGCTTTTGGGCAAAAACTCTACGGTAGGATTAGCTTCTCACCATAGAGTTTTGCCCCAAATCCAGAGCATCGCCCCCTGTTGTCGCCAATGTGCCTGCATTGCTTTTGGATGTTTACTTCCTGCCTTTTCCCTCCCTTTGCTCTGGTTTTCGAGGGCCCGAAAACAGGAGGAAAGGCTCCTTACTTGGGGGTTCTGAAGCCACAACTGGGGACTGGCAGACCCCGACTTGAGATAGCCATGCTGGAGTAGTGTCCACTCTCCCCACTGTCAAAATTCCAGGCTGAACAAGATTGAGGGTCATCCCCCCTTATCAATCAATCAATATTTATTATTATGGCCCAAGACCAGCAAATAAGGATAAATTCCAGGGTAGGCATTCCCCGATGATACAAAGACTTCTAAAACTGATAAAATATTAATAGTGGCATGCATAAAATATAGATGCAACACATAAAACGAGCCAATGAAATTCATAAAGTACACGGCGAAGTAGTAAAATCATTCCTTCCCTCAATTAGTCTAGCGGCTTCTGAGCCGAGAGGCCAACCATCCGAACTCGGGTGCTTTAAAAGTTAATTCTTTACTCCTATCGGAGAACGTATTAGCGAGCTGATATGTGCTCTGTCTCCCAGGAGAGCCTTTAATTAGAGGAATGATGAGATCATTACAGATTCAATTATAAATTTTCCAATCAAGGAGGACGTGTTCTACAGCCTTGACATTCCCATCACAGCATAAATGTTCTTCAAGTGGGGCCTTTTAGTAACTGCCTTCAAGAATGGCAGAAGGGAGGGCCTTGTGCCCCGTTAAACTGAAGGCTCTCCTGTAACTGAGGTTAAAGGTAAAGGTAAAGGTATCCCCTGTGCAAGCACCGAGTCATGTCTGACCCTTGGGGTGACGCCCTCCAGCGTTTTCATGGCAGACTCAATACGGGGTGGTTTGCCAGTGCCTTCCCCAGTCATTACCGTTTACCCCCCAGCAAGCTGGGTACTCATTTTACCGACCTCGGAAGGATGGAAGGCTGAGTCAACCTTGAGCCGGCTGCTGGGATCGAACTCCCAGCCTCATGGGCAGACAGCTTCAGACAGCATTTCTGCTGCCTTACCACCCTGTACCACAAGAGGCTCTTCATAACTGAGGTTATCAAGATGTATAAGATAGGGCATCAATGAATCCTTAGTCAGGGGGGGTTACATCAAACAATGCATTTTTTAAAAATTAATTTAAATCGTGTTCTCTTTCAACATCGTGGATTCTTGGACCAATCATCCATTCATCCCCCACCCCCTCTCCATCCATCCAGGAGGCCATACGGCCCACTTTGAGAATGACCGCTCTAGACTACATTGGCTCTCCATTCATTCGTTCGTTCGTTCATTCATTTCTATACCACACTCCCATAAAGCTCAGGGCAGTTTACCCAAAATGTAGAGATAGACCTAACAATCGTGACAACCTGTGTTGAGCAGGGGGTGGGACTAGATGGCCTGTGTGGCCCCTTCCAACTCTTTGATTCTATGAGTCTAGTTCAGCAGTGGCATAGGCTGCCTAAGGAGGTGGGGAGCTCCCCCTCACTGGCAGTCTTCAAGCAAAGGTTGGATACACACTTTTCTTGGATGCTTTAGGATGCTTAGGGCTGATCCTGCGTTGAGCAGGGGGTTGGACTAGATGGCCTGTATGGCCCCTTCCAACTCTATGATTCTGTGATTCTATGGCCTATGTGGCCCCTTCCAACTCTATGATTCTATGATTCTATGGCCTGTGTGGCCCCTTCCAACTCTATGATTCTGTGATTCTATGGCCTATGTGGCCCCTTCCAACTCTAGGATTCTATGATTCTATGGCCTATGTGGCCCCTTCCAACTCTAGGATTCTGTGATTCTATGGCCTATGTGGCCCCTTCCAACTCTAGGATTCTATGATTCTATGGCCTATGTGGCCCCTTCCAACTCTAGGATTCTATGATTCTAACCACTGCCATAACAGTATGTTCCAAACTGAACAACACTGTTTTATTTATTTGTTTGTTTATTTATTTATTAGATTTTTATACCACCCTCCCATATGGCTCAAGGCAGTTTACATATAACTTCGTGGGGGTGATACATGGAATGGCCTAAGCATATAGTCAGAAATAACATTGACATGATCCAACAGTGGCTCTAATTTAACATAATTTAACATCAACAATAATATAACTGGAACAACAACTTAGATAAATACTCCCAGAGAGCTCAGACTGGTTTAGGCAGTGGGGGAGGTATCGGGTGGGGGAGGGGAGATGACCTGTGGAAGTTATTGGGTCGACCGGTCTCAGGCAAATACCTGGTGGAGGGGCACCCTTTTGCAGGCCCTGAGGAATTGTGGGAGTTCGGGCAGGGCCCTGATCTCTTCGGGGAGCTCGTTCCACCAGGTGGGGGCCAGGAGAGAAAAAGCTCTGGCCCTCGTTGAGGACCAGCGTGCTTCTTTGGGGCCAGGGATCACCAGGCAGTTGGCAGTGGCAGAGCGTAATGCTCTTTTGGGGGTATAGGCGGAGAGACGGTCTCTCAGGTACACTGGGCCCAGACTGCGTATGGCCTTGAAGGTAAGAACAAAAACCTTACGCCTGATCCGGAATTCAATTGGGAGCCAGCTGAGTTGTTGAACTATAGCCCAGATGTGAGATCTCTACGGTGTATTAGTGAGAATCCTAAACCAATTATAGTTTCTGGATCAAGGATAGAATCATAGAATCATAGAGTTGGAAGGGGCCATACAGGCCATAGAATCATAGAATCATAGAGTTGGAAGGGGCCACACAGGCCATCTAGTCCAACCCCCTGCTCAACGCAGGATCAGCCCAAAGCATCCTAAAGCATCCAAGAAAAGTGTGTATCCAGCCTTTGCTTGAAGACGGCCAGTGATAAGGATAAGGGTAGATCTGTGTAGAGCGAGTTGCAGAAGTCCAGTCTAGAGGTGACCGTCGCATGGATCACTGTGGCTGGGTGTTCTGGTGCCAAGTAAGGCGCTAGTAGCTTGGCTTGGCGTAGGTGGTAGAAGGCCTGCCATGCTACTCTTGTGACCTGCGCCTCCATGGAAAGGGAGGTGTTGAGGATCACCCCCAGGTTTCTGGCGGAGTGGGCTACTGTTAGACGCACTCCAGGTTGGGTAGGCGCTTCCTCCTTCTTAACCTGCCACATGACCTCCGTCTTTGAAGGGTTGTGCTTCAGACGACTCTGCTTGAGCCACATTGTCACTGCTTCCAGGCAACTGGTTAAAGTATCTGCGGGGGAATTGGGGCGATTATCCATCAGGAGGAAGAGTTGGGTGTCATCTGCATATTGATGTAATTCACGTTACAACAATAATGTTTGGTAGATAAGTTTGGGTTCCGATCATGGAAGGGGGGACCAGTGGAAGGGGGGATCAGTGGATGTTGCTGAGCAGGACTTCACTTGATCTTGCTGATTTTTTGTTTGTTTGTTTCTGTTGCTATTTTAAAGTTTTATCTGCTGCTCTTAAAAATCCCTTTTCCCCAGCTGCCTCATTGTTTTTATTTTGTCTGCTTTCGGGGACGGACCTTTTGGCCCATGATCCTGTCTCCAGTCTTCTCCTCTGTCGGCTCACCGTGCCGAGGAAGCACAGCAAATGAACCAACAGTGGTGACGGGTCAGTCGGTTCAGATTCTGAAGAGGAAACCACGGGTGTGCTTTTTCTACGGCTCTCTGGTTTCGGAGGCGGAACTGCGTGGTCAGTTCTAGCCGAACGCTCTGAGCATCCCCTTGGGTGCTCCTCCAAGGCCCGTTTCTTCAAAATATGATTTGGAAACGCTTGGTGTGACAGCAAGAGCTGCGTTTCACGAAAGAGCAACAGGACTGCACGAGGGAAACTTATTTATAGCCTCTCTCTGCCTTTCCATGGCAACCGCACCATGAATCATTAAGCCAATGCGATCAACCCATTCGGTATGTCTGCGGGTTAATAGGCGTGGAGCCTTTCTGCCGGGGCTGCCGGTTCGGATCACGCAGGGGGAGGTGGGGCAAGGAATAGGCCGCGGGCAGTAAAGCAGTCGGGTGCGCTAGCGTTTCCCATACCCTTCCAAGGTACCTTCTATCAGCAACGGTGCGTGCTCGATAGCTAGTCACTTTCCCATTAAACAAAGGAGTCGGCCCTCTTGGTATGCACACCCCGCAGACCTAGGCTGTTTAACACGGGCAAGCCGACTCCATTTAATCTCCAAGCCTTGTCTAAGTCAGCGTGACGTAGTGGTTTGCGAGCGGCGGCTTCTAATCCGGAAAGCCAGGTTTGATTTCCCGCTGCTCCACATGCAGCCAGCTGGGTGACCTTGGCCTGGTCTCAGGTGCTGTTAGAGCTGTTCTTGACAAGCAGTCTGGTCAGAAGCTCTCTCAGCCTCCCCTCCCTCACTGGGTGTCTGTTGTGGGGAGAGGAAGGGGAAGGGGATTGTAAGCCGCTTTGAGACTCCTTTGGGTAGGGAAAAGCGGCATATAAAAACCAACTCTTCTTCAGTAATATCAGGGCTCTCTCAGCCTCCCCTCCCTCACACGGTGTCTGTTGTGGAGAGAGGAAGGGAAGGCGATTAGAAGCCACTTTGAGACTCCTTCAGGTAGAGAAAAGCGGCATCTAAGAACCAACTCTTCTTCTTCAGTAATATCAGGGCCCTTCCAGCCTCACCTCCCTCACAGGGTGTCTGTTGTGGGGAGAGGAAAGGGAAGGCGATTAAAAGCCACTTTGAGACTCCTTCGGGTAGAGAAAAGCGGCATCTAAGAACCAACACTATTACTACTATTTCTTCTTCTTCTTCTTCTTCTTCTTCTTCTTCTTCTTCTTCTTCTTCTTCTTCTTCTTCTTCTTCTTCTTCTTCTTCTTCTCAAGATGGATGCAGCAAATTAAGTTCTCAAGCCAGTTAAGCTTTGTCTTTTAAAATACTTTTGAAAAATCTCAGAAAAGGGGTGCAAAGTCATCTTACACACCCACAGGAGCTGTTCCATTAAACCAGCTTGGACTCCACTTGCAAATATAGATCAGAGGGTGTGGGAGGCGGGTATATAAGGAGGGACCAGAGTGTCCCCCCCCCTTCTTCAGAGGACATTCTAAAAAAACCCTGAAAATCGAGGTGAGCACTGGGGGGAAACTCGCATTAATTATTTTCTCTTTCGGACTGAGTGAAATGCTTTCAGGCCAAGGTTTTTGCTCTCTCACACGGTTTCTGAGATGGTTTTTATGTAAGCCAGTCTACAACATGACATAACAATCTACCACAAGAGTGTAAAATAGTCTCAGGTTGGTTGCTTCGATTCTAAACATGTTTCAAGGCAGTTCTTATGCGGGAGAGATCCTTTACCACGGAGCATGTTAAATGAACAAACATAAGTGCATTCCCTTATCCTAAAACTGTTTGTTCTTTCGTGATTTGGGTGGTCCCCCCACAGAATGGGGTAACCGCTAATTTGGTTCACTTTCCCTCAGTGATGGAGAGTAACCATGTCTTCCCTAGTATTCTATCATAGTATTTAAAACTCTTCCATCTGATTATGTCAGGAGGAATTGTTTCATAACAGTTTCACAAAGGAAAGCTCTTGTTTTAATGAAGTTTACAGTGACAGAGAAGCATGTCATTTCAGAAATAAGATTATGCAGCCCTTCTTCCATATAATATTTTCTGGCAACGACCTATGCTATTTATTAAAAATGATATTCATTTACGCAACCCTCTTCGGTCGTCTTCCCTTTTCTGGAACCCAAATTGTTCTGCCTTATCGGTTGAGATGTCGTTTGGCATCATGAATCTATTAAAGGTAAAGGTATCATGTCTGACCCTTGGGGTGACGCCCTCTAGCGTTTTCATGGCAGACTCAATATGGGGTGGTTTGCCAGTGCCTTCCCCAGTCATTACCATTTTACCCCCCAGCAAGCTGGGTACTCATTTTACCGACCTCAGAAGGATGGAAGGCTGAGTCAACTTTGAGCCGGCTGCTGGGATTGAACTCCCAGCCTCATGGGCAGAGCTTCAGACTGCATGTCTGCTGCTTTAACACTCTCGGCGCAAGAGGCTCTTATGAATGTATTAGTGAAGAGCAAAATCCTTGATCCTGCTGTTTGCCTGCAAATCGTAACGGGTGTTTAAAACAAAGTTAATCAGGACATTTCGTTCAATGTAAGTAAAGGCCTCTCTGGAAAACAAAGGTCACCCAGTGCTAAAAGCAGGGAGTAGTTCAATTGTGTTGGTTTGTAAAAAGGAAGGGGTCAATTTGTGCACAAGAGAGAAAGAGAGAAATTGTATGGAAATGTCCTTCGCAAGGCAGAGCAAAGAGACTCCATGATATAATATCCACTCGCACCAACAATGGGGGAAATAATGTATCCCTTAGACCAGGGGTAGTCAACCTGTGGTCCTCCAGATGTTCATAGACTACAATTCCCATGAGCCCCTGCCAGCAAACGCTGGCAGGGGCTCATTGGAATTGTAGTCCATGAACATCTGGAGGACCACAGGTTGACTACCCCTGCCTTAGACCATATTCATTTCTAAATTAAAAGCATTGATTCTTCTGGCTTGCCACAGAGAAGGACACTATCCCCTCATCCGGCTCACAGCAGCACCAAATGCTATGAAATGCTGCTCTTGAGAACAGGCAACCCCATAGGAGTGGCGTTGGGGGCATCTGGAGATATGCTGCAGGCAGGGTGAGCATAAGAAAGTAAGAGAAGCCATGTTGAGAGAAGCCATCCGGTACAACCACCCTGTGTCACACAGTGAACAAAACCCAGGTACCCTCAGGAGGTCTAGCATAAGAACATAAGAGAAGCCATGTTGGATCAGGCCAATGGCCCATCCGGTCCAACCCCCCTGTGTCACACAGCGAACAAAACCCAGGGGCCACCAGAAGGTCTAGCATAAGAACATAAGAGAAGCCATGTTGGATCAGGCCAATGGCCCATCCGGTCCAACCCCCCTGTGTCACACAGTGAACAAAACCCAGGGGCCATCAGAAGGTGGTACCATCATAAGAACATAAGAGAAGCCATGTTGGATCAGGCCGATGGCCCATCCGGTCCAAACCCCCTGTGTCACATAGTGAACAAAACCAAGGGGCCACCAGAAGGTCTAGCATAAGAACATAAGAGAAGCCATGTTAGATCAGGCCAATGGCCCATCCAGTCCAACCCCCCTGTGTCACACAGTGAACAAAACCCAGGGGCCATCAGAAGGTGGTACCATCATAAGAACATAAGAGAAGCCATGTTGGATCAGGCCAATGGCCCATCCGGTCCAAACCCCCTGTGTCACACAGTGAACAAAACCCAGGGGCCACCAGAAGGTCTAGCATAAGAACATAAGAGAAGCCATGTTGGATCAGGCCAGTGGCCCATCCGGTCCAACCCCCCTGTGTCACACAGTGAACAAAACCCAGGGGCCATCAGAAGGTCTAGCATAAGAACATAAGAGAAGCCATGTTGGATCAGGCCAATGGCCCATCCGGTCCAAACCCCCTGTGTCACACAGTGAACAAAACCCAGGGGCCACCAGAAGGTCTAGCATAAGAACATAAGAGAAGCCATGTTAGATCAGGCCAATGGCCATTCCAGTCCAACCCCCCTGTGTCACACAGTGAACAAAACCCAGGGGCCATCAGAAGGTCTAGCATAAGAACATAAGGGAAGCCATGTTGGATCAGGCCAGTGGCCCATCCGGTCCAACCCCCCTGTGTCACACAGTGAACAAAACCGAGGGGCCATCAGAAGGTCTAGCATAAGAACATAAGAGAAGCCATGTTAGATCAGGCCAATGGCCATTCCAGTCCAACCCCCCTGTGTCACACAGTGAACAAAACCCAGGGGCCATCAGAAGGTCTAGCATAAGAACATAAGGGAAGCCATGTTGGATCAGGCCAGTGGCCCATCCGGTCCAACCCCCCTGTGTCACACAGTGAACAAAACCCAGGGGCCACCAGAAGGTCTAGCATAAGAACATAAGAGAAGCCATGTTAGATCAGGCCAATGGCCATTCCAGTCCAACCCCCCTGTGTCACACAGTGAACAAAACCCAGGTACCATCAGAAGGTCTAGCATAAGAACATAAGGGAAGCCATGTTGGATCAGGCCAATGGCCATTCCAGTCCAACCCCCCTGTGTCACACAGTGAACAAAACCCAGGGGCCACCAGAAGGTCTAGCATAAGAACATAAGAGAAGCCATGTTGGATCAGGCCAGTGGCCCATCCGGTCCAACCCCCCTGTGTCACACAGTGAACAAAACCCAGGGGCCATCAGAAGGTCTAGCATAAGAACATAAGGGAAGCCATGTTGGATCAGGCCAATGGCCATTCCAGTCCAACCCCCCTGTGTCACACAGTGAACAAAACCCAGGTACCATCAGAAGGTCTAGCATAAGAACATAAGGGAAGCCATGTTGGATCAGGCCAATGGCCATTCCAGTCCAACCCCCCTGTGTCACACAGTGAACAAAACCCAGGGGCCACCAGAAGGTCTAGCATAAGAACATAAGAGAAGCCATGTTGGATCAGGCCAATGGCCCATCCAGTCCAACCCCCCTGTGTCACACAGTGAACAAAACCCAGGTACTATCAGAATGTCTAGCATAAGAACATAAGAGAAGCCATGTTAGATCAGGCCAATGGCCATTCCAGTCCAACCCCCCTGTGTCACACAGTGAACAAAACCCAGGTGCCATCAGAAGGTCTAGCATAAGAACATAAGAGAAGCCATGTTGGATCAGGCCAATGGCCCATCCAGTCCAACCCCCCTGTGTCACACAGCGAACAAAACCCAGGTGCCACCAGAAGGTCTAGCATAAGAACATAAGAGAAGCCATGTTGGATCAGGCCAATGGCCCATCCAGTCCAACCCCCCTGTGTCACACAGCGAACAAAACCCAGGGGCCATCAGAAGGTCTAGCATAAGAACATAAGAGAAGCCATGTTGGATCAGGCCAATGGCCCATCCAGTCCAACCCCCCTGTGTCACACAGCGAACAAAACCCAGGGGCCATCAGAAGGTCTAGCATAAGAACATAAGAGGAGCCATGTTGGATCAGGCCAATGGCCCATCCAGTCCAACCCCCCTGTGTCACACAGCGAACAAAACCCAGGGGCCATCAGAAGGTCTAGCATAAGAACATAAGAGAAGCCATGTTGGATCAGGCCAATGGCCCATCCAGTCCAACCCCCCTGTGTCACACAGCGAACAAAACCCAGGGGCCATCAGAAGGTCTAGCATAAGAACATAAGAGGAGCCATGTTGGATCAGGCCAATGGCCCATCCAGTCCAACCCCCCTGTGTCACACAGCGAACAAAACCCAGGGGCCATCAGAAGGTCTAGCATAAGAACATAAGAGAAGCCATGTTGGATCAGGCCAATGGCCCATCCGGTCCAACCCCCCTGTGTCACACAGCGAACAAAACCCAGGTACCCTCAGAAGGTCTAGCATAAGAACATAAGTGAAGCCATGTTGGATCAGGCCAATGGCCCATCCAGTCCAACCCCCCTGTGTCACACAGCGAACAAAACCCAGAGGCCACCAGAAGGTCTAGCATAAGAACATAAGAGGAGCCATGTTGGATCAGGCCAGTGGCCCATCCAGTCCAACCCCCCTGTGTCACACAGCGAACAAAACCCAGGGGTCACCAGAAGGTCTAGCATAAGAACATAAGAGAAGCCATGTTGGATCAGGCCAATGGCCCATCCGGTCCAAACCCCCTGTGTCACACAGTGAACAAAACCCAGGTACCATCAGAAGGTCTAGCATAAGAACATAAGAGAAGCCATGTTGGATCAGGCCAATGGCCCATCCGGTCCAAACCCCCTGTGTCACACAGTGAACAAAACCCAGGTGCCATCAGAAGGTCTAGCATAAGAACATAAGAGAAGCCATGTTGGATCAGGCCAATGGCCCATCTGGTCCAAACCCCCTGTGTCACACAGTGAACAAAACCCAGGTACCATCAGAAGGTGGTACCATCATAAGAACATAAGAGAAGCCATGTTGGATCAGGCCAATGGCCCATCCGGTCCAACCCCCCTGTGTCATACAGTGAACAAAACCCAGGGGCCATCAGAAGGTGGTACCATCATAAGAACATAAGAGAAGCCATGTTGGATCAGGACAATGGCCCATCCGGTCCAACCCCCCTGTGTCACACAGTGAACAAAACCCAGGGGCCATCAGAAGGTCTAGCATAAGAACATAAGAGAAGCCATGTTGGATCAGGCCAATGGCCCATCCAGTCCAACCCCACTGTGTCACACAGCGAACAAAACCCAGGAGCCACCAGAAGGTCTAGCATAAGAACATAAGAGAAGCCATGTTGGATCAGGCCAATGGCCCATCCAGTCCAATCCCCCCTGTGTCACACAGCGAACAAAACCCAGGGGCCATCAGAAGGTCTAGCATAAGAACATAAGAGGAGCCATGTTGGATCAGGCCAGTGGCCAATCCGGGAAGGGGGGGTTCAGAACTCCCAGTGCCCTCCTGCTGTTGCCCCCCAAGCACCAATAAGTCTGAGTATCACTGCCTCAGACAGAAGAACATAACTCTGTGTAATTTAAGTTGTTAAAAGCCCTGAGCTGGCTTTCGAGGGGAGTATATAAATTTAACAATAAATACATTTAATTATATATATATAAAAAAGAGAAGCCATGTTGGATCCAGTCCATCATTCTGTGTCACACAGTGGCCAAAACCCAGGGGCCATCAGGAGGTCCACCACCAGGCCAGACCTCCAGAAGCCCTCCCACTGTGACCCCCCCCCAAGCACCAAGAAGACACAGCACCACTGCCCCAGACCTAAGAACGTAAGAGAACCCATGTGGGATCAGGTCAATGGCCCATCCAGTTCAACACTCTGTGTCACACAGTGGCCAAAGCCCAGGGGCCATCAGGAGATCCAACAACAAGGCCAGAACTCCAGAATACCCCCCATACACTGTTGCCCCTCCGAAATACCAAGAAGCCAGAGCACCCCTGCTTCAGACAGAGTGTCCCATCCACACCTTGTAGCTCATAGTCACTGATGGACCTCTACTCCAGATGTTCATCCAATCCCCTCTGGAAACTGACTATCCTGTAGCTGCCACCACTTCCTGCGGCAGTGAATTCCACATGTTAATTCCTTTTTTGGGGGGGAGGGAGAAGTACTTCATTTGATCTGTTCTAAGCCTACCTCTTTTTAATGCTCCTCCGCCTGGCATTCGCTTGAGGCCAACCGACTGGGAACATCTGCTGGTCCCCCCAGACGCCCCCCTATGACTGAAATAATTGACTTCCCGATGTTGCTGTTATCTGTTATTATGTTATTAATGTTTTAAGGTTTTACTGAAAGTTGTTTTGATGTTACAGCCTGTATAACGTTCCATGTAAGTTATAGAAGGTTCAATGTCAACCGCCCAGAGCCACAAAGAATGGGCGGTATAGAAATCCAAATAAATAAATAAAATAATAAATAATTGCATGCATGGCCTGCGAGTTCCTGACTGCGAGAGAGAAAAGTACTTTCTCTGTCCCATTCATAATTGTGACGACCCCCCTTCCGTAATTGGAAATCCTCTATGGTAGCGATCCCCAACCTGTGGGCTGTGGACCACATGTGGTCCGTCGACTAATTGGAGGTGGGCCGCGAAGGACACCTTCTCACCCCCCCCAGCCCTTTACTTCATCCCCCCCGGCCCTTTACAACACACTTTGGGTGTCATTGTCTCCCATCACTCCCAGATGGGACTCTCGTTGCAGAGAAACAAGCTCAGGGTTCCCATTGATTTGTCATTGTCATGAGTTAAAATTTCCATGAAAATAAAATGTTCCTTATGTTCATTGTCGTGGCGTGTCTGTGTCTTATTTTGAAGGGATGTTTAAACATTACCATAGCGATCAGAAAGCGTTAGGGCAGTGGTTGAGAGTAGAGGAGTAAACTACCCCCCCCCTCCCCACCGGGCCCCAGTAAAATTGTCAAGCGTTGAGTGGTCCCCGGTGATAAAAGGGTTGAGGACCACTGGTCTATGGGAAGCAACTCCAAAAGAACAGCTATGCCAGCAGAAACTTCTAGGAAGTAAAAACTATAATAATTTAAACAGCAGATGGATGAACCAAGGACAGTTCTTCCCCTCAAGGGCAAAACAATCATGGTAGCATAAAAGAACAGACTGAATTTGGAGTTTTCGACTTGGGGAGGGATTAAGCAGAGCCCCTCAAATATTAAAGAAGTCCCCCACTGAAAATGCATAGGTCCTGCAACCCTAATATTTCCTAGCAACACAAGGAGCTCCTGACGGTTGGCAGTGCCCCGTAATTTGATGTGCCACAATGTCAGTATTCAGCGTTCTCCGAGAGCTGTACTAAATTCTTTCCGCACATCACGGTTGACTTCAGTGCTTTGATCCTTGCCTGATCTGCAAAGACCCCTCCGTCGTACTCAGCATGCCCCATTACCAGCCCAGAGGGCGGCTTGACATTCTATCAAAGCATGAGAAAGAACGCACAGGAATAAGGAAACCGATTAACCAGACATCTTTTAGTTGAGGGACGGAGCTTGCACATATTTGCATACGTATGAACCAAACGGCAATATAAAAAGGAAACAGATCTTCCTTCCTTCCTTCCTTCCTTCCTTCCTTCCTTCCTTCCTTCCTTCCTTCCTTCCTTCCTTCCTTCCTTCCTTCCTTCCTTCCTTCCTTTTATTCATCTCTTCCTTCCTCCCCTCCCTCCTTTTCCTTCCTTCCTTCCTTCCTTCCTTCCTTCCTCCCCCTCCCTCCCTCCCTCCTTCCTTCCTTCTTCCCTTCCTTCCATTCATCCCTTCCTTCCTCCCCCTCCCTCCTTTTCCTTCCTTCCTTCCTTTTACTCATCTCTTCCTTCTTCCCCTCCCTCCTTTTCCTTCCTTCCTTCCTCCCCCTCCCTCCCTCCCTCCCTTCCTTTTATTCATCCCTTCCTTCCTCCCCCCTCCTTTTCCTTCCTTCCTTCCTTCCTCCCCCTCCCTCCCTCCCTCCCTCCCTTCCTTTTATTCATCCCTTCCTTCTCCCCCCTCCTTTTCCTTCCTTCCTTCCTTTTACTCATCTCTTCCTTCTTCCCCTCCCTCCTTTTCCTTCCTTCCTTCCTTCCTTCCTTCCTCCCCCTCCCTCCCTCCCTCCCTCCCTTTTATTCATCCCTTCCTTCCTCCCCCCTCCTTTTCCTTCCTTCCTTCCTTCCTTCCCCTCCCTCCCTCCCTCCCTCCTTCCTTCCTTCCTCCCTTCCTTCCATTCATCCCTTCCTTCCTCCCCCTCCCTCCTTTTCCTTCCTTCCTTCCTTTTACTCATCTCTTCCTTCTTCCCCTCCCTCCTTTTCCTTCCTTCCTTCCTTCCTTCCTCCCCCTCCCTCCCTCCCTCCCTCCCTTCCTTTTATTCATCCCTTCCTTCCTCCCCCCCTCCTTTTCCTTCCTTCCTTCCTTCCTCCCTCCCCCTCCCTCCCTCCCTCCTTCCTTCCTTCCTTCCTCCCTTCCTTCCATTCATCCCTTCCTTCCTCCCCCCTCCTTTTCCTTCCTTCCTTCCTTCCTTCCTCCCCCTCCCTCCCTCCCTCCCTTCCTTTTATTCATCCCTTCCTTCCTCCCCCCTCCTTTTCCTTCCTTCCTTCCTTCCTTCCTTCCTTCCTCCCCCTCCCTCCCTCCCTCCTTCCTTCCTTCCTTCCTCCCTTCCTTCCTCCCCCCTCCTTTTCCTTCCTTCCTTCCTTCCTTCCTTCCTCCCCCTCCCTCCCTCCCTCCCTCCCTCCCTTCCTTTTATTCATCCCTTCCTTCCTCCCCCCCTCCTTTTCCTTCCTTCCTTCCTTTTACTCATCTCTTCCTTCTTCCCCTCCCTCCTTTTCCTTCCTTCCTTCCTTCCTTCCTTCCTTCCTTCCTCCCCCCTCCCTCCCTCCCTCCCTCCCTTCCTTTTATTCATCCCTTCCTTCCTCCCCCCCTCCTTTTCCTTCCTTCCTTCCTTCCTTCCTCCCCCTCCCTCCCTCCCTCCCTCCCTTCCTTCCATTCATCCCTTCCTTCCTCCCCCTCCCTCCTTTTCCTTCCTTCCTTCCTTTTACTCATCTCTTCCTTCCTCCCCCCCTCCTTTTCCTTCCTTCCTTCCTTCCTTCCTTCCTTCCTTCCTTCCTTCCTTCCTTCCTTCCTCCCCCTCCCTCCCTCCCTCCCTCCCTCCCTTCCTTCCATTCATCCCTTCCTTCCTCCCCCTCCCTCCTTTTCCTTCCTTCCTTCCTTTTACTCATCTCTTCCTTCTTCCCCTCCCTCCTTTTCCTTCCTTCCTTCCTTCCTTCCTTCCTTCCTCCCCCTCCCTCCCTCCCTCCCTCCCTTCCTTTTATTCATCCCTTCCTTCCTCCCCCCCCTCCTTTTCCTTCCTTCCTTCCTTCCTTCCTCCCCCTCCCTCCCTCCCTCCCTCCCTTCCTTCCATTCATCCCTTCCTTCCTCCCCCCCTCCTTTTCCTTCCTTCCTTCCTTCCTTCCTTCCTTCCTTCCTTCCTTCCTTCCTCCCCCTCCCTCCCTCCCTCCCTCCCTCCCTCCATCCCTTCCTTTTATTCATCCCTTCCTTCCTCCCCCCCTCCTTTTCCTTCCTTCCTTCCTTCCTTCCTTCCTCCCTTCCTCCCTTCCTCCCTTCCTCCCTCCCCATAATGTAAACCCACCCTTTCCCACCAATTGCAGGCCCACAGCAAACCTGGCCACCAGACGCCATGTCTTATTTGTTTGACTTCACTTCAAGGACAGAGATCTTAATGTTTCATTCAAAACGCTCTTTATTGAATGTCAAAAACCACATACATGCAAAGATCGTAACCACGCAAACATCTAACATGTAAGAGCTAATAGTCTGTTCCAAAAAAACCCCAAACCATGCTGGTGATCCAAAAAGCCTGTGAAGAAACACCACAAATGTGTAACAATAGTGTTTTTCTTCCAGGCCGAGTTCATGTTTTCATCCCTGCTGTTCTTGTTTCATTTCATCCAGGTCCTCAGGGGTTCTCAACCTTCCTAACGCCGCGACCCTTTAACACAGTTCCTCCTGCTGTGGTGACCCCCAACCCTAAAATGATGCAAGGGTTCTTTCACAGAAATTAAACCAAAACTGACCAATGGCATGAAGATCCATGGTTCATGATTGTATATAAACTTGTTTTGTTCTGGGGTTTTTCAGTTCAGTTCTGCCTCTTGCCCCACCATGCTGATCTCGCTCTTTTCTGCAGACGAACACTCTATCTTGATCTACTGGATCTGATGCATAGTTTCCCGTGAATTCGCACAGTATGCAAATCTGCTCCAGTTTTATCTGCCTTGCAGAAGGTCAATCTTGATATAGGTGGTGGTGGGTGGATAAACGGGTGATGTTAGATGCTCTCATTTGTACCTGAGCAGGTGCGTTTTACCCATCACCCCAATCAACACCGACTCACCTGTGAGAGCAACGACGGAGTCCCTTGGCCCACGATGCCTCCGAGGGAGGGCGGGGGGGGGGGCTCAGCATGCCAAGAAATGCTGCGGGCGGTGTCCTGCGGGCGGTGTCCGTGGGGCTCTACCCCGTTTGATCACCGAACCAGAGGGTCCATTACTGTTGAGGGTCATCTCCATCTCCTCTTCCTCGTCGCTGCTGGTGGACAGGTCCTTGTCACCGTATTCTTAGAATCACAGAGCTGGAAGGGACCACCAGGGTCATCTAGTCCAACCCCCTGCAGAATGCAGGAAATTCACAACTACCTGGCCATCCGCAGTGACCCCAATTCCATGCCCAGATGAAGCCCCTCCCACCCGAATACCAATCTGGCCCAGAAGAACGTCTTCTGATGTTGGGCTGCCATGTTTCAAAAGAGAGAGCGAGAGGGAAGCCACTGGACCGACCACCCTGTCTAAGGTGTTGGGGTCAGAATATTCAAAACAGGTTGCAAGGTTCCCCCTGCAGGAGCTCGTATCCTGTTGTTCTATTCCGCGGCCTCTGGAGGTTTCCTTTCAGCTAGGGGGGCCTTTCACTGGCAGGAGTGCCTCTTCCGCCAGTACTGATAGCGGAAGAGCACCCTAGGATAGAAGAAGGCTTCAGACTTTGAGGCCCAGAGTAGGACAATAAGAGTCAGTAGCTTTCGAGTTAAGCATGTTTACGCTTAATTTTTCTTAAAAGATTTAGAGCTGGGCTGCAAATATCGTTCTAACGTCAACCCAGGGCTAATTTCTGGAAGCTAAATTTAGAATCCCAGGGTGGCGGGGACAACCTTAATCACTGGCTTAGCAACTCGTTTTCAGAAATCAGTGATTTCATGAATATATATCCTGCCTTTCTCCTCAAAGGGGATCCCATCTCATTCCCCTCTCCTCCATTTTATCCTTACAACAATCCTGCGAGGTAGTTTAAAGGGAGACTGTGACTGGCATGAGAAGGGTTTCGAAACTGGTTCTCCCAGATACTAATCTGATTCTCTCTAAGACAGGGGTAGTCAACCTGTGGTCCTCCAGATGTCCATGGACTACAATTCCCATGAGGCCCTGCTCATGGGAATTGACTTTCAATGTTTCCTTCTAGCATTCTTCTGGGAGGAAATTAATCTCATATCTATCTGCCTGGCTGCCGTTATTTATTGTATGCTATGGGTGTACAAAGAAACAAGCAAGCAAGCAAGCAATACAGGAAAACAAGAGTTAAGCTGGTTCCTAGAACTATCACTCGTTTTCGACCTGGATACATGGCATGCAGTCAGGGGCGGCATAGAATCACAGTCGGAAGGGACCTCCAGGGTCATGTAGTCCAACCCCCCGCAGAATGCAGGAAACCCACAACTACCTGCCCACCCACAATGATCCCAATTCCATCTCCAGATGGTGCCCCCTCAAACCAGAACCTCTGGCCAGTCTGGCCTGGAGGAATTTTGTCCCCTGACCCTGAAGTGGCAATGGGCATTTCCCTGGGCATGCAGGTAAGGGCTATAAGAGCCAAGCATGGACACAATCCCTTCTGCCCCCTTCTCCACTCACAATTTGCCTAAATTGACAGGGTCAGCATTTCTGTCAGAACTACCTAGCCTCTGCTTCAAAACTTCCAAAGAACAAGAGCCCTCCACCTCCCGAGGAAGCCTGTTCCACTGAGAAACCGCTCTGACTGTCAGGAACTTCTTCTGGAATTTTAGGCGGAATTTAGAATCATAGAATCACAGAGTTGGAAGGGACCTCCTGGGTCATCTAGTCCAACCCCCTGCACTATGCAGGACACTCACATCCCTATCGCTCATCTACTGTCACCTGCCACCCCCTTAAACCTTCACAGAATCAGCCTCCCCATCAGATGGCTCTCCAGCATCTGCTTAAAAATCTCCAAAGAAGGAGAACCCACCACCTCCCGAGGAAGCCTGTTCCACTGAGGAACCGCTCTGACTGTCAGGAACTTCTTCCGGATGTTGAGACGGAATTTAGAATCATAGAATCACAGAGTTGGAAGGGACCTCTGGGTCATCTAGTCCAACCCCTGCACTAGGCAAGACACTCACCACCCTATCACCCATCCAATGTGACCTGCCACCCCCTTAAACTTTCACAGAATCAGCCTCTCCGTCAGATGGCTCTCCAGCCTCTGCTTAAAAATCTCCAAAGAAGGAGAACCCCCCACCTCCCGAGGAAGCCTGTTCCCCTGAGGAACCGCTCTGACTGTCAGGAACTCCTCCGGAACATGACAATTATCTCTTCAAATCCAGCTAGTCTCCGTGTCAACTTGATCTTCCCTCAGATGATGATAGCGTCTTAGACTTAGCGGATTGGAAAGGAGGTGGCAGAAGAGTCACAAAGACTAAACCTTGCTTTGTGAACCTGGATCGTTGGAAATAAAAAAAAATCTGTGCAGGCAAAAAGATGTGCTTCTTCTCCACGCATTCGGCGGGGGCGGGAGGGAGGGGACCATTCTTCCCCGAAGCAATTTGCTAGATAAAACAGATGCCTCAACAACCAATTCTGCAAGGATTGTACAAAAGGAGCCAACTTGCTGGGTGAGAGTCGGATGCCGATACGAGGATGTTTCTGTAAATAATGCTCTTTTCAGCAGGGAGAAGGGATGGTCTCCTTGCTACGAGAATAAAAGAGATAATTACCTTTTGGAAAGCCAATATGAACATTGCCTTACAGAGAGTTAAACCCCTGAGCTATCATGGTCAGCACTGCCTACTCAGACAGGCAGACACTCTCTTAGGGTTGCCAACTCTGTTTTGGGGAAACCCTGGAGATTTAGGAGGTGGGAAAGGCAGGGTTTGGGGAAGAGAAATTATGGCATTGGATCCATCCTCCAAAGCAGCCATTTTCTCCAGGGGAACTAGAATAATAGAATCAGAGAGTTGGAAGAGACTTCATGGGTCATCTAGTCCAACCCCCAGCACTATGCAGGACACTCACAACCCTATCACTCATCCACTGTCACCTGCCACCCCCTTGAGCCTTCACAGAATCAGCCTCTCCGCCAGATGGCTATCCAGACTCTGTTTAAAAATCTCCAAAGATGGAGAACCCACCACCTCCCGAGGAAGCCTGTTCCACTGAGGAACCGCTCTAACTGTCAGGAACTTATTCCAGATGTTGAGACCGAATTTAGAATTATAGAGTTGGAAGGGACCTCCTGGGTCATTTAGTCCAACCCCCTGCACTACGCAGGACACTCACAACCCTGTCGCTCATCCACTGTCACCTGCCACCCCCTTGAGCCTTCATAGGATCAGCCTCTCTGTCAGATGGCTCTCCAGCCTCTGTTTAAAAGTCTCCAAAGATGGAGAACCCACCACCTCCCGAGGAAGCCTGTTCCATTGAGGAACCACTCTAACTACTCCAAGTGAGGCCGAACCAGAGCAGAGTAAAGCGGTACCATCACCTCCCATGATCTGGACACGATACTCCGTTTGATACAGCCCAAAATCCCATTTGCCTTTTTAGTCACCAAGTCACACTGTTGACTCATGTTCAATGTATGGTCTACTAAGACTCCTAGATTCTTTTCGCACATGCTACTGCCAAGACAAGTCTCCCCCATCTTATATTGGTGTATTTGGTTTTTCCTACCTAAATGCAGAATTTTACATTTGTCCCTATTCATTTTATTCAGTTTAGACCAATTCTCGAGCCTATCAAGATCATCCTGTATTTTGATTCAGTCTTCTGTTGTGTTTGCTACCCCTCCCGGTTTAGTATCTGATCTTCGTTGCCTGGAAACTGGGTGTAATCCCAGGAGATCCCCAGATGCCAACTGGAGACTGGCAACCCTAGGTTCTCTAGGGCCACAGGCAGGCGTTCTTTACATCCCATACTGCTTGGTCCTTTAACTGGAGATGCCGAGGATTGAACCTGGGACCTTCTGCACTGCAGATCTACCACTGCATACCTTGGAGACACTCTACCACCAAGCCAAAGCCTCAGTCTCCTGGTCCTTTGAGGTCCATATTGTCTATGCAGTCTGGCGGTGACCCTCCAGGGGTCTCAACCAAGACTCTTTCTTATCACCTGCCTGTTCTTCTTTAACTGGAGATGCTGGGGATTGAACCTGGGACCTTCTGCACGCCAAGCAGAAGTTCCACCACTGGGGCATGGCTCCCTAGCTGCTTTAGACTGAATCAGTCTCTTGGTCAATTGTATTGTCTATTCAGACTGGAGTTCTTAGGTCGAGGTCTTTCACCTCCTCTTAACTGGAGATGCCGGAGATAGAATGGTGGACTTTCTTCATGTGTATCTCTGAGCCACAGCTCTTGTGAAAAATAAAAATCAGGGACTGCCCATATTATGAAACAATGCATGAAACAATGCATGAAATAGTAATGACATTCACATGGAGAACATCCAGTCAAGAGTGGTTGTGGCTTATTTATTGTAGCAAGATGTTCAGATGACAAAAACCAATCTCGGTCTCTCCCATAGATGGAAGGAATCCCAGATATGCATGTCTGAATCTCATACAGACAATGAGAAATAAGGATCTAAGAGACGCTGAAACAACAGTCTTAGGGAGCCTTTAACAAATGTACAAACTCTCCATGATCTGGCATCCACTTCATCCGATGCACAAAGTACATCTACAGAATACACAATACTGCAAAACATGCACAAAATACGTTGAGTTGGCAGATATATGTATCACACCAAACTCTAGCCATCCGTCCACGACTATTCCAGACTCCTTAATATTCCACTTTGATGTTGCTGACGAAAACATGAAAGGCAGCCGTAGTATAAAAAACACCTATGTATTCCTGCGCTCTGACAGGAAGTCTCACCTACATGTTGTCGTGACACTGACAAAAACACTGTCATGACACTGATGGAAACACCGTCAAGCTGACGAAAACACAAAAGGCAGCTGCAGTATGGAAAAAACCCCTATATGTTCCTGCGCTCTGACAGGAAGTTTCTTCTTAACAACGTTGTGAAGTTGTCCATCACTGCTCAGTGTGATCTGAATACAAGCATCTCGCAGCAGTTGGAGAGCTGCCCTCTAAGGCTCCTGTTTTTAATTAGAATTGTTTGTGACAACCACCCCACCTTCTTCGTCAGCCAATCTTTCACAACAGTTGTTGCTAAGGTTGTGGGCGGGGCTGCATTATACACAACAGAGACTGTGAAGCAAATGATGAAGAAGAATGGGCTTTTAATACCCCACTTTTCACAACCTGAGGGAGGCGGCAAAGGATTATGGCCTGCTGAGACCCCCCTCTCCCACCAATGCCAACATCCCTGGCTCCACCCTCTCCCCAAATCTCCAGGAATTTCTCAAGCCTATTTGCAAGCCTCTTCCACTGTTCTCAGCAATGGGCAGGTATCCCATGAAGCGGATGGGCAGTAGGTTCAGGATGGACAAAAAGAAGAAGTTCTTATATGCTGCTTTTTCTTCACCCGGAGTCTCAAAGCAGCTTATAGTTGCCTTCCCTTTCTCTTCCTTCATCACACCTCCTCCTGCGCGATAGATGGGGCTGGGCGAACTGCTCTGCAAAAACAGCTCTAACAGGACTGTGACTAGCCAAAGGTCACCCAGATAACTGCATGTGGAGGAGTTGGGAATCAAACATGGCACTCGAGATTAGAGGCCGCTGCTCTTAACCACTACACCAAGCTGGAACTCTGTCTACAATTTCAGATGTTGGACAGAGACAGAAAAATGCAATGACAAAAGAATAAGCTGGGGGATTGACCATTTATGACAGGGGTGGTCAAACTGTGCCTCTTCAGATGTCCGTGGACTACAGTTACCATAAGCCTCTGCCAGCATGCAGTCTATGAACCACAGTTTGAGGGGATGTGCCTGCTGGAGGAGGTGGGGAGCTCCCCCTCCCTGGCGGCCCTCAAGCAGCGGCTGGACAGATCCTTCTCCTGGATGCTTGAGGCTGATCCTGCACTGAGCAGGGGGTGGGACTAGATGGCCTGGATGGCCCCTTCCCACTCTGGGATTCTAGGAGTCTAGTTCAGCAGGGGAAGGGGCTGCCTAAGGAGGTGGGGAGCTCCCCCTCACTGGCCGTCTTCAAGCAGCGGCTGGACAGATCCTTCTCCTGGATGCTTGAGGCTGATCCTGCACTGAGCAGGGGGTGGGACTAGATGGCCTGGATGGCCCCTTCCCACTCTAGGATTCTATGAGGCTAGTTCAGCAGTGGAAGGGGCTGCCTAAGGAGGTGGGGAGCTCCCCCTCACTGGCCGTCTTCAAGCAGCGGCTGGACAGATCCTTCTCCTGGATGCTTGAGGCTGATCCTGCACGGAGCAGGGGGTGGGACTAGATGGCCTGGATGGCCCCTTCCCACTCTAGGATTCTATGAGGCTAGTTCAGCAGTGGAAGGGGCTGCCTAAGGAGGTGGGGAGCTCCCCCTCACTGGCCGTCTTCAAGCAGCGGCTGGACAGATCCTTCTCCTGGATGCTTGAATCTGATCCTGCATTGAGCAGGGGATGGGATTAGATGGCCTGGATGGCCCCTTCCCACTCTAGGATTCTAGGAGTCTAGTTCAGCAGTGGAATGGGCTGCCTAAGGAGGTGGGGAGCTCCCTCTCACTGGCGGTCTTCAAGCAGCAGCTGGACAGATCCCTATCCTGGATGTTTGAAGCTGATCCTGCACTGAGCAGGGGATGGGACTAGATGCCCTGGAAGGCCCCTTCCCACTCTAGGATTCTAGGAGTCTAGTTCAGCAGTGGAAGGGGCTGCCTAAGGAGGTGGGGAGCTCCCCCTCACTGGCCGTCTTCAAGCAGTGGCTGGACAGATCCTTCTCCTGGATGCTTGAGGCTGATCCTGCACTGAGCAGGGGATGGACCTGATGGTCTGGATGGCCCCTTCCCACTCTAGGATTCTAGGAGTCTAGTTCAGCAGTGGAAGGGGCTGCCTAAGGAGGTGGGGAGCTCCCCCTCACTGGCGGTCTTCAAGCAGCAGCTGGACAGATCCCTATCCTGGATGTTTGAAGCTGATCCTGCACTGAGCAGGGGATGGGACTAGATGCCCTGGAAGGCCCCTTCCCACTCTAGGATTCTAGGAGTCTAGTTCAGCAGTGGAAGGGGCTGCCTAAGGAGGTGGGGAGCTCCCCCTCACTGGCCGTCTTCAAGCAGTGGCTGGACAGATCCTTCTCCTGGATGCTTGAGGCTGATCCTGCACTGAGCAGGGGATGGACCTGATGGTCTGGATGGCCCCTTCCCACTCTAGGATTCTAGGAGTCTAGTTCAGCAGTGGAAGGGGCTGCCTAAGGAGGTGGGGAGCTCCCCCTCACTGGCGGTCTTCAAGCAGCAGCTGGACAGATCCCTATCCTGGATGTTTGAAGCTGATCCTGCACTGAGCAGGGGATGGGACTAGATGCCCTGGAAGGCCCCTTCCCACTCTAGGATTCTAGGAGTCTAGTTCAGCAGTGGAATGGGCTGCCTAAGGAGGTGGGGAGCTCCCCCTCACTGGCCGTCTTCAAGCAGCAGCTGGACAGATCCTTATCCTGGATGCTTGAGGCTGATCCTGCATTGAGCAGGGGGTGGGACTACATCAATCACCATCTGTGCTGAGGTTGCCTCCCCTTCCCCCAGAAGAACAGGACTAAATATAGGGACACCCCATGTAAAATAAATCAACAAAGAAGGTAAGAAATACGGATGCCAGCTGTTAGCACTGACGTGGAAAACAAAAAGCAGATCTTTAAAAAGTAAAAATAATTTAAGGACTGGCACAAAGTCAGCATTCGCAAAACAACTGGCCTCAAATAAACAACACCTATCACCGTAACTATTCAACTCATGTTATATAGAACCATAGAGCTGGAAATGGCCAGAGAGACCATCCCGTCCCACCCCCTGCTCAGTGCAGGATCAGCCTCAAGCAGGTGCTCTACATTTTTCACAGTCAGAGTAGTTCAGCAGTGGAATAGGCTGCCTAAGGAGGTGGTGAGCTCCCCCTCACTGGCAGTCTTCAAGCAAAGGCTGGATACACACTTTTCTTGGATGCTTTAGGATGCTTTGGGCTGAACTAGATGGGGTGTATGGTCCCTTCCAACTCTATGATTCTGTGATTCTATGGCCTGTATGGCCCCTTCCAGCTCTATGATTCTATGATTCTATGGCCTGTATGGTCCCTTCCAACTCTATGATTCTATGATTCTATGGCCTGGATGGCCCCTTCCCACTCTGGGATTCTAGGAGTCTAGTTCAGCAGGGGAAGGGGCTGCCTAAGGAGGTGGGGAGCTCCCCCTCACTGGCCGTCTTCAAGCAGCGGCTGGACAGATCCTTCTCCTGGATGCTTGAGGCTGATCCTGCACTGAGCAGGGGGTGGGACTAGATGGCCTGGATGGCCCCTTCCCACTCTAGGATTCTATGAGGCTAGTTCAGCAGTGGAAGGGGCTGCCTAAGGAGGTGGGGAGCTCCCCCTCACTGGCCGTCTTCAAGCAGCGGCTGGACAGATCCTTCTCCTGGATGCTTGAGGCTGATCCTGCACGGAGCAGGGGGTGGGACTAGATGGCCTGGATGGCCCCTTCCCACTCTAGGATTCTATGAGGCTAGTTCAGCAGTGGAAGGGGCTGCCTAAGGAGGTGGGGAGCTCCCCCTCACTGGCCGTCTTCAAGCAGCGGCTGGACAGATCCTTCTCCTGGATGCTTGAATCTGATCCTGCATTGAGCAGGGGATGGGATTAGATGGCCTGGATGGCCCCTTCCCACTCTAGGATTCTAGGAGTCTAGTTCAGCAGTGGAATGGGCTGCCTAAGGAGGTGGGGAGCTCCCTCTCACTGGCGGTCTTCAAGCAGCAGCTGGACAGATCCCTATCCTGGATGTTTGAAGCTGATCCTGCACTGAGCAGGGGATGGGACTAGATGCCCTGGAAGGCCCCTTCCCACTCTAGGATTCTAGGAGTCTAGTTCAGCAGTGGAAGGGGCTGCCTAAGGAGGTGGGGAGCTCCCCCTCACTGGCCGTCTTCAAGCAGTGGCTGGACAGATCCTTCTCCTGGATGCTTGAGGCTGATCCTGCACTGAGCAGGGGATGGACCTGATGGTCTGGATGGCCCCTTCCCACTCTAGGATTCTAGGAGTCTAGTTCAGCAGTGGAAGGGGCTGCCTAAGGAGGTGGGGAGCTCCCCCTCACTGGCGGTCTTCAAGCAGCAGCTGGACAGATCCCTATCCTGGATGTTTGAAGCTGATCCTGCACTGAGCAGGGGATGGGACTAGATGCCCTGGAAGGCCCCTTCCCACTCTAGGATTCTAGGAGTCTAGTTCAGCAGTGGAATGGGCTGCCTAAGGAGGTGGGGAGCTCCCCCTCACTGGCCGTCTTCAAGCAGCAGCTGGACAGATCCTTATCCTGGATGCTTGAGGCTGATCCTGCATTGAGCAGGGGGTGGGACTACATCAATCACCATCTGTGCTGAGGTTGCCTCCCCTTCCCCCAGAAGAACAGGACTAAATATAGGGACACCCCATGTAAAATAAATCAACAAAGAAGGTAAGAAATACGGATGCCAGCTGTTAGCACTGACGTGGAAAACAAAAAGCAGATCTTTAAAAAGTAAAAATAATTTAAGGACTGGCACAAAGTCAGCATTCGCAAAACAACTGGCCTCAAATAAACAACACCTATCACCGTAACTATTCAACTCATGTTATATAGAACCATAGAGCTGGAAATGGCCAGAGAGACCATCCCGTCCCACCCCCTGCTCAGTGCAGGATCAGCCTCAAGCAGGTGCTCTACATTTTTCACAGTCAGAGTAGTTCAGCAGTGGAATAGGCTGCCTAAGGAGGTGGTGAGCTCCCCCTCACTGGCAGTCTTCAAGCAAAGGCTGGATACACACTTTTCTTGGATGCTTTAGGATGCTTTGGGCTGAACTAGATGGGGTGTATGGTCCCTTCCAACTCTATGATTCTGTGATTCTATGGCCTGTATGGCCCCTTCCAGCTCTATGATTCTATGATTCTATGGCCTGTATGGTCCCTTCCAACTCTATGATTCTATGATTCTATGGCCTGTATGGTCCCCTCCAACTTTATGATTCTGTGGTTCTGTGATTCTATGATCCAGGAGAATGATCTGTCCAGCTGCTGCTTGAAGACTGCCAGTGAGGGGGAACTCCCCACCTCCTTAGGCAGCCCCTTCCATGGATGAACTACTCTTAACTGTGAAATATTTTCCTAACATCCAACCAAGATCTTTCCACCTGTAATTCAAACCCCAAATCTAATTATGACAAAACAGAAAGCAAGCACTTTTTCCTACTGAAATTTCCACAATCCGCCCAGCAATTCATTGGACCTCCATTGCAAACAATCCCCCAAAGAAGCGGAAACTTTGGAATCAAACTGGGGCAGCTGTGAAACCCAACAGCCTCTCTGCTTGGAGCTCTGGTTGCCAGCCTCTAGGTAGGGCTTGGCATTCTCCTGGAATTACAAATGATCTTCAGACTCTATATCTCAGCTCTCTGGAGAAAAGGGCACCAGCAGAGGGCAGGCGGCAAAGGATTATAGCCTGCTGAGACCCCCCTCTCCCACCAATGCCAACATCCCTGGCTCCACCCTCTCCCCAAATCTCCAGGAATTTCTCAAGCCAGAGTTGGGAACCCTATTTGCAAGCGTCTTCCACTGTTCTCAGCAATTGGCAGGTATCCCATGAAGCGGATGGGCAGTAGGTTCAGGATGGACAAAAAGAAGAAGAGTTGGTTCTTATATGCCGCTTTTTCTTTACCCGAAGGAGTCTCAAAGCGGCTTATAGTCGCCTTCCCTTTCCTCTTCCCTGGAGACCTATTATAGTTGTAGTTTCTGCACTAACAGGCGGTTGAAGTAGATGACATTGGCCTTCCAATTTGTGTTTACCCACCAATACCTAGCAGCTGCCTAAAATCCATGCCTTAAGCAACTCCTGAAACACCCTCCATTCTTTTGAGCATGCTTCCTCCCTGATGATTGCCTCCAGAGCAGGCAGATGGAATGCAGAAGAACAGTTAGGCAGTTAGTTAGGACTCTCTCTCTCCTCTTTCTATGCAGTTTCTCCTGACAATAAAACTATTTTAATTCTTTTTCCACAGCCAGGGGCTCTACATGTTTGCATATTTAAACTGTTAACATGGCAATCCCTAGTCTCACCAGGGCTACAGTTCTTATCTGCCACTTTCCTCTACCCGAAGGAGTTTCAAAGCCTTCCCTGCGAGGGGGATGAGGCTCAGAGAGCCCTGATATTACTGAAGAAGAAGAGTTGGTTCTTCTATTCTGCTTTTCTCTACCCGAAGGAGTCTCAAAGCGGCTTACAGTTGCCTTCCCCTCCCTCTCCCCACAACAGATACCCTGTGAGGGAGGGAGTCAGTTTTATCAGTGCCGTGGCGAGCCCAAGGTCACCCAGCTGGCTGCATGTGGGCGAGTGCAGAATCAAACCCGGCTCACTAGATTAGAAATCCGCACTCCTAACCACTACACCAAACTAGCTACTTTACAGAACTTTACGACTACTTTACAGAGAGAGTCATGGAAATGTGGAAATCACTGTAGAGATGGCCATAGGAATAAACAGGTTGAAAAGGGCTTTAGATAGATTTGTAGAAAATAAATTACTCCCCTGCCAGTGCAATTCAAGCATTTGAACGTCCTTTAATCTACAGACTTGTTCTTGACCAGATTCTTATTAGAAGACAAAGAGGCTAGTACATGTGGCAAAATTTTGTTGTGTTCCTAATAGGAAACATAGGATCGCGAGTAACAAATTAGTTCGATGTTTTAAACTAAGGTTTAAATGATCTAAATTATTACGCAAAAATGATGTAAACAGCCGGTATTTATTTCTGTTGTGATTTTAACTCATACAATTGACAACTGTTGTCTTCAAGACTAGATGGCAGTGGGATTTTTTTTTAATTGCTGAGTTATTGTGATAAATCTATCAGGGGCCGCTAGCCCTGGTGGCTGAAGGAACTTCCACATCCAGAAGCACTACACCTCTGAATCTCAGAGCTAGGAGGAAACATCAGGGGAAACCCTCGGCCTTTCTGCCCTGTTGTTGGCCCTCCAGAGGAACTGACTGGCCCCTGTGTGAGACAGGAGGCTGGACTGGAAGGACCCCTGGTCTGATCCAGCAGGGCTCTTCTGATGTCCTTAGGAAGGCCTTGGCCTCTCTGCCCTGTTGCTGGCCCTCCAGAGGAACTGGCTGGCCCCTGTGTGAGACAGGAGGCTGGACTAAATGGACCCCTGGTCTGATCCAGCAGGGCTCTTCTGATGTCCTTAGGAAGGCCTTGGCCTCTCTGCTCTGTTGCTGGCCCTCCAGAGGAATTGACTGGCCCCTGTGTGAGACAGGAGGCTGGACTGGATGGACCCCTGGTCTGACCCAGCAGGGCTCTCCTGATGTCCTTAGGAAGGCCTCAGCCTCTGCCCTGTTGTTGGCCCTCCAGAGGAATTGGCTGGCCCCTGTGTGAGACCGGAGGCTGGACTGGAAGGACCCCTGGTCTGATCCAGCAGGGCTCTTCTGATGTCCTTAGGAAGGCCTTGGCCTCTCTGCCCTGTTGCTGGCCCTCCAGAGGAACTGGCTGGCCCCTGTGTGAGACAGGAGGCTGGACTAAATGGACCCCTGGTCTGATCCAGCAGGGCTCTTCTGATGTCCTTAGGAAGGCCTTGGCCTCTCTGCTCTGTTGCTGGCCTTCCAGAGGAACTGACTGGCCCCTGTGTGAGACAGGAGGCTGGACTGGATGGACCCCTGGTCTGATCCAGCAGGGCTCTTCTGATGTCCTTAGGAAGGCCTTGGCCTCTCTGCCCTGTTGCTGGCCCTCCAGAGGAACTGGCTGGCCCCTGTGTGAGACAGGAGGCTGGACTAAATGGACCCCTGGTCTGACCCAGCAGAGCTCTTCTGATGTTCTTAGGAAGGCCTCGGCCTCTCTGCCCTGTTGCTGGCCCTCCAGAGGAACTGACTGGCCCCTGTGTGAGACAGGAGGCTGGACTGGATGGACCCCTGGTCTGACCCAGCAGGGCTCTCCTGATGCTCTTAGGAAGGCCTTGGCCTCTCTGCCCTGTTGCTGGCCCTCCAGAGGAACTGGCTGGCCCCTGTGTGAGACAGGAGGCTGGACTGGATGGACCCCTGGTCTGACCCAGCAGGGCTCTTCTGATGTTCTTAGGAAGGCCTCGGCCTCTCTGCCCTGTTGCTGGCCCTCCAGAGGAATTGGCTGGCCCCTGTGTGAGACAGGAGGCTGGACTGGAAGGACCCCTGGTCTGATCCAGCAGGGCTCTTCTGATGTCCTTAGGAAGGCCTTGGCCTCTCTGCCCTGTTGCTGGCCCTCCAGAGGAACTGGCTGGCCCCTGTGTGAGACAGGAGGCTGGACTGGAGGGACCCCTGGTCTGACCCAGCAGGGCTCTCCTGATGTTCTTAGGAAGGCCTCGGCCTCTCTGCTCTGTTGCTGGCCCTCCAGAGGAACTGGCTGGCCCCTGTGTGAGACAGGAGGCTGGACTAAATGGACCCCTGGTCTGATCCAGCAGGGCTCTTCTGATGTCCTTAGGAAGGCCTTGGCCTCTCTGCCCTGTTGCTGGCCCTCCAGAGGAACTGGCTGGCCCCTGTGTGAGACAGGAGGCTGGACTGGAGGGACCCCTGGTCTGACCCAGCAGGGCTCTCCTGATGTCCTTAGGAAGGCCTCGGCCTTCTGCCCTGTGGTTGGCCGTCCAGAGGAACTGGCTGGCCCCTGTGTGAGACAGGAGGCTGGACTAAATGGACCCCTGGTCTGATCCAGCAGGGCTCTTCTGATGTCCTTAGGAAGGCCTTGGCCTCTCTGCTCTGTTGCTGGCCCTCCAGAGGAACTGGCTGCCCCTGTGTGAGACAGGATGCTGGACTGGATGGACCCCTGGTCTGACCCAGCAGGGCTCTCCTGATGTCCTTAGGAAGGCCTCGGCCTCTCTGCCCTGTTGCTGGCCCTCCAGAGGAACTGGCTGGCCCCTGTGTGAGACAGGAGGCTGGACTGGATGGACCCCTGGTCTGACCCAGCAGGGCTCTCTGATGTTCTTAGGAAGGCCTCGGCCTCTCTGCCCTGTTGCTGGCCCTCCAGAGGAACTGGCTGGCCCCTGTGTGAGACAGGAGGCTGGACTGGATGGACCCCTGGTCTGACCCAGCAGGGCTCTCCTGATGTCCTTAGGAAGGCCTTGGCCTCTCTGCTCTGTTGCTGGCCCTCCAGAGGAACTGGCTGCCCCTGTGTGAGACTGGAGGCTGGACTGGATGGACCCCTGGTCTGACCCAGCAGGGCTCTCCTGATGTCCTTAGGAAGGTCCCGGCCTCTCTGCCCTGTTGGTGGCCCTCCAGAGGAACTGGCTGGCCCCTGTGTGAGACTGGAGGCTGGACTGGAGGGACCCCTGGTCTGACCCAGCAGGGCTCTCCTGATGTCCTTAGGAAGGCCTTGGCCTCTCTGCTCTGTTGCTGGCCCTCCAGAGGAACTGGCTGCCCCTGTGTGAGACAGGATGCTGGACTAAAGGGACACTGGCTGCTCTTGACCAGTTCCTTATTAGGCCAAATTCTTATTCTGAGGTTCTTATGCCAGTGACCCTGAGGACATATCCACACGGCAGCTTCCAGCCTCCAAGGCTGCCAACGCCTTCTCATGAGTTCCAGGAGACAAGAACTACATTGCAAAAGCCGCCACTTCCATGCCCACTTGCGAAAGGCAATGGCTCAGGGGCAGAGCATCTGCTTAGCATGCGGAAGGTCCCAAGTTCGATCCCTGGCCTCTCCAGTAAGGGTTGGAGATGAGAAAGACCACCACCCGAGACCCTGGAAAGCCCCTGCCAGTCTGAGCAGGTAACAGGGACTATGATGGACCAGTGGTCTGTCATGAGATCCCCAAAAAAGCAAACTCCCCCCCCCCCATCCGTTATGGATGCAGAAGGAAGGATGCAGATTTCTAGTGCACTGGATCACCTTCTGGTTGATTGGCAGCTTCGAACCCCCCCCCCATCCCTCCCCTTCCAAAAGAGTCCTGAATCTTTTTATTTTACAAATGGAACACCGAAGCCAAGAACTGGCCATGCTGGGAGGAGAGAGGAGCCAAAGATTTGGGACTGAGGATCAAGCCCAGCCCTGGTCCTCTACCCACGCTTGTCCTTATGGGCAAACCCTCCCCTCCCCTCCCCTCTACAGTAACAGAAGCCAGGATTTGGCAGCAGGGACCCTTCCGGATGCCTTGGCCAAGAATTCCCCACGCCACTGACTGTGCGCATTTCACGTTCAAGGTGGCATGCATGCGCGCACCTCTGCACATTCTCTGCACATTGTTTGGCCGCCGGGGCCGCAACCCCCTCTGCCCCCGCCGATCCCGCTGGGCATGAGAAATGCCCTTGTGCACGAAAGCTCACCCCTCGCCTGCATCTTACAGGTGCCCTTGGAATTGGGCTACCCCAGGGGTAGTCAAAGTGCAGCCCTCCAGATGTCCATGGACTACAATCCCCATGAGCCCCTGCCAGCAAATGCTATCCCAGGGCTAGCCCAGGGGTAATCAAAGTGCGGCCCTCCAGATGTCCATGGACTACAATTCCTATGAGCCCCTGCCAGCAAATGCTGGCAGGGGCTCATGGGAATTGTAGTCCATGGACATCAGGAGGGCCGCAGTTTGACCACCCCTGGGCTAGAGCAAGGCGCGGGCTCGGCTCGCACACACGCGGAGGCGCACGGGCTGCCAGCCCCGCGCGCACCCAGGCGCGCCGGAGAAGGCTTTTAGCCGTGCCGGGCAGCAGCAGTGCGCGCTCTGCCCGCCCGAGGACACGCAACCGCAGGGCTCCGGCGCCTGGCCACGAGGGCGTGCCCGGCCCGGCCTGTCCGCGGCCATCCCCTCCGCCTTGCATCGCTGCGTCCCGTCCCGTCCGGCCTCTCACCTCTCGTCCTTGTCCGCGCCGGCCCCGGCGGCTGCTCCGGCTGCAGTGGCGCTCGCCTGCCGCCGCCGCCGCGCTGAGATCCGCCCCAGGGAGGGAGGGAGGGAAGAAGGGGGTGGGCGGCCGCCAGGCAGGCAGGCAGGCAGGGGGGCGGAGGGGACCCTGCCTGCGCGTCCGGACGCTGCACCGCCTGGCTCCGGAGTGGCTCCGGAGTGGCCCGCGCGGAGGCGAAGGCGTTCCGCAGGCTCCCGTCACACGCTTGGTGCACGCATGGCGGGGAGGGTGGGCTTCGCGAAGGGAGCCAAGCACGCAGAGCTGCAGCCTTTGGTTAGCTGCAGAGGCAGACCCCAGGGTGGAATCGAGGGGGTCTTTGCTTTTTAACTACCCTAAGCGGCTTCCGTTTCTTCTCCCCACAACAGACTCCGTGGGAGGGAGGTGGGGCTGAGAGAGCTCTGAGAGAACTGGGAATGGGCCCAGGTCACCCGGCTGGCTGCAGGTGGTTCAAAGTGGCCGACAATCACCTTCCCTCCTCCTCCTCCTCTTCGCAACAGGCATCTGGGGAGGCTGGGAGAGCTCTGAGAGAACTTGGACTAGCCCAAGGTCACCCAACAGGCCTCAGAGCGGCTGGCAGTCACCTTCCGTTCCTCTGCCCACAACAGACGCCCAGTGAGGCAGTTGAGGCTGAGAGGGCTCGGAGAGAACTGTGACTGGCCCAAGGTCACCCAGCTGGCTGCATGTGGAGGAGGAGCGGGGAATCAAACCCGGTTCTCCAGCTTAGAGTCTGCTGCTCTTTAGCACAACCCCATGCTGGCTGAGGCTCATTTTGTGAAGTTGGGCAAAAAACACTCTTCTTCCCTCGCCTACCTCACAGGGTCATTGTGAGTCTGCGGTGGGGGTGGGAAATAGGGTTGCCAGCTCTCAGTTAGGAAATACCTGGAGACTCTGGGGGGCATTTGGAGGAGAGAGGCAGCGGAGCATTATGCAATAAAGTCCACCCTCTAAAGCAGGAGTAGTCAACCTGTGGTCCTCCAGATGCTCATGGACTACAATTCCCATGAGCCCCTGCCAGCGTTTGCTGGCAGGGGCTCGTGGGAATTGTAGTCCATGAACATCTGGAGGACCACAGCAGTCGTCTTCTCCCCCTAGAGAAGAGCTGCAAAACCGGCAGATCCCCAGTTCCCACCCAGGGACTGGCACCCCTAACAGGAAACCATCCATACTGCCCTGAACTCCCTGGAGGGCAAGCAGAATTAAGACGTGAGCAGAAAAGCATCTCCAAATCTCGCCTGGACTGCACAAATACACATTTCCATAGCTACGCCTTGCATTGGATGGCTGCTGTTGAATGTGTAAAATGGCTCAAGTGGTTGAGGATCTCTGACTCTGTCTTGTCGGGATGTATCAAATCACCCATGTGCCAGTCTTTGCTCTTGGAGGGACGACTACTGAAAATACAGCCGAGAGCTCCAGACCTTTGGTGCCTTTGCCCCTCGGGTGACCAGATGTCCTCTTTTTAAGGACATCTCTCTCTCTCTCTCTCTCTCTCTCTCTCTCTCTCTCTTTGTGTGTATTCTTTTTGACCCTTTTTAAAAACCAGATGGAAATGTCCCTTGTTGGGGTTGGAAAATTAGGAACATTCCTAGTTAGTAGCCAAGATCACAGCCTTAAATAGTAGGGGTACTGAAGAAGAATTAGTATTTATACCCCACTTTTCATTGCCCAAAGGAGTCTCAAAGCGGCTTCCAATTGCCTTTCCTTTCCTCTCCCCACAACAGACACCCTGTGAGGGAGGGGGGGCTGAGAGAGCCCTGACAGGACTGCTCTGTGAGATCAGCTCTGTGTGACCATCCCATGTGGACGAGCGGGGAATCAAACCCGGCTCACCAGACGAGAAACCACTGCTCTTAACCGCTACACTGCAATGGGGTCAAGTCAGGATATATAGCCCCTTCTCTGCTTTTCAAGATAGGCAAACCCTAGAATCATAGAGTTGGAAGGGACCTCATGGGTCACCTAGTCCAACCCCCTGCAATATGCAGGACACTCATCCACTGTCACCTGCCACCCCCTTGAACCTTCACAGAATCAGCCTCTCCGTCAGATGGCTCTCCAGCCTCTGTTCAAAAATCTCCAAAGATGGAGAACCCACCACTTCCCGAGGAAGCCTCTTCCACTTAGAAACCGCTCTAACTGTCAGGAACTTCTTCCGGAGGTTTAGATGAAATTTAGAAGCATAGAGTTGGAAGGGATCTCCTGGGTCATCTAGTCCAACCCCCTGCACTATGCAGGACACTCACAACCCTCTCGCTCATCCACTGTCACCTGCCACCCCCTTGAACCTTCACAGAATCAGCCTCTCCGTCAGATGGCTCTCCAGCCTCTGTTCAAAAATCTCCAAAGATGGAGAACCCACCACCTCCCGAGGAAGCCTGTTCCACTTAGAAACTGCTCTAACTGTCAGGAACTTCTTCCGGAGGTTTAGATGAAATTTAGAAGCATAGAGTTGGAAGGGATCTCCTGGGTCATCTAGTCCAACCCCCTGCACTATGCAGGACACTCACAACCCTCTCGCTCATCCACTGTCACCTGCCACCCCCTTGAACCTTCACAGAATCAGCCTCTCCGTCAGATGGCTCTGCAGATTCCCTTTAAAAATCTCCAAAGATGGAGAACCCACCACCTCCCGAGGAATCTCAAAAAAGGTTTATTATCGCCTTCCGTTCCTTTTCCCACAAAAGACACCTTGGGAGGTAGGTGAGGTGGAGAGAGCTCTGACAGGACTGCTCAGTGAGAACAGCACTATCAGGACCATGACAAGCCTAAGGTCACCCAGCCAGCTGCATGTGGGGGAGGTGCGGGGAATCAAACCTGCCTCACGAGATTAGAAGCTGCTGCTCTTAACCAGGACACCATACTGGCTCCTAATTCTATTGTATTTATTATTAACAATGAATGGTTGATTTTAAGCTCCCCCTCACTGGCAGTCTTCAAGCAAAGGTTGGATACACACTTTTCTTGGATGCTTTAGGATGCTTAGGGCTGATCCTGCATTGAGCAGGGGGTTGGACTAGATGGCCTGGATGGCCCCTTCCCACTCTAGGATTCTGTGATTCTATGATTCTATAATCGTATTTTATATGAATGGCTGCAGACTGCCCCAAGACAACAGGTTCAATAGGCTGGGGTAGAAATGTAACTAATAATTAACTAATTAACGACCTATCCCATGTGGCCAGTTTATTTTTGTGATTACTACCTGGAGGTTGGCAGCCGAAATTATGCCTCTCCTAACTTCAGGCGCATAACGCTTCTCCAGGGGATGCACCTGGTTCTGGAGTTTAGGAGCCACCGATTTAAGGAGATTTCGTGCTCGCAAGCAATCTCATTAAAACGTCGCGACTCAGTGGAGGCTGATAAGCAGAGAGATGTTAATTCGCTTTGGCGGATTCTGAATAGCCAAGCGGCATAATTTGGGAAGATTCCCCACTTTCCGCTTGTGTCTCCAAAGCATGTCATTTCTCAGTTCACACTGGGGTGCCCTTGATCCTTAAAACACGCTTGGGGAGGGGCACGCTTTCCAAGGAACCCACTCAGAAGCCTGGCTGCCCTGCCTCCACATGAAATACGGCCCGGAGTATCACATCCAAGATGTCATAGTCCCATTGTATATGGCACTGGGCAGACCACACCTGGAGTACTGTGTGCAGTTATGGAGGCCTCACTGCAAGAAGGACGTCGATAAAATTGAAAGGGTACAGAGGAGAGCGACGAGGATGATCTGGGGCCAAGGGACCAAGCTCTATGAAGATAGGTTGAGGGACTTGGGAATGTTCAGCCTGGAGAAAAGGAGGTTGAGAGGGGACATGACAGCCCTCTTTAAGTATTTGAAAGGTTGTCACTTCGAGGAGAGCAGGATGCTGTTTCTGTTGGCTGCAGAGGAGAGGACACGCAGTAATGGGTTTAAACTACAAGTACAACGATATAGGCTAGATCAGGAAAAAATTTTCACTGTCAGAGTAGTTCAGCAGTGGAAGAGGCTGCCTAAGGAGGTGGTGAGCTCCCCCTCACTGGCAGTCTTCAAGCAAAGGTTGGATGCACACTTTTCTTGGATGCTTTAGGATGCTTAGGGCTGATCCTGCGTTGAGCAGGGGGTTGGACTACATGGCCTGTGTGGCCCCTTCCAACTCTATGATTCTATGATTCTATGAAGACCTCACTGGACAGATCCTTCTCCTGGATGCTTGAGGCTGATCCTGCATTGAGCAGGGGGTGGGACTACATCAATCACCATCTGTGCTGAGGTTGCCTCCCCTTCCCCCAGAAGAACAGGACTAAATATAGGGACACCCCATGTAAAATAAATCAACAAAGAAGGTAAGAAATACGGATGCCAGCTGTTAGCACTGACGTGGAAAACAAAAAGCAAAAAGCAAAAAAGTAAAAATAATTTAAGGACTGGGACAAAGTCAGCATTCGCAAAACAACTGGCCATTTCCCTCAAATAAACAACACCTATCACTGTAACTATTCAACTCATGTTTTATAGAACCATAGAGCTGGAAGTAGCCAGAGAGACCATCCAGTCCCACCCCCTGCTCAGTGCAGGATCAGCCTCAAGCAGGTGCTCTACATTTTTCACAGTCAGAGTAGTTCAGCAGTGGAATAGGCTGCCTAAGGAGGTGGTGAGCTCCCCCTCACTGGCCGTCTTCAAGCAAAGGCTGGATACACACTTTTCTTGGAGGCTTTAGGATGCTTAGGGCTGATCCTGCATTGAGCAGGGGGTTGGACTAGATGGCCTGTATGGCCCCTTCCAACTCTATGATTCTGTGATTCTCGCAGGAGGGAACCTCTGAGCAGGGGCTCAGGGACTCGTGCAGAGACACGACAAAGCAAGGCCGCCTCCTCACCGGCAAGGAGCGTTGTGTTGCATCTCTGTATCCAGAATGACTGAGGAGTCTTGTGCTGCGAAAGAATTTCCCTTCCCCAGCAAGCAGAGGCTGAGGAGGAGGCAAGGATGATAAATAAAAGGGAGAGAAATAAATCAAGCAGCCGTCTCTCCCGGAGACACTTCTGGGCTTGGCTGGAGCCTTTAATTCATGGCTTACTGGCGCACCATCCCTATTTTCGTGGCATACTGTTCCTAGGAAAGGGTACTCCAATGACTGGGTCCCTCCCCTCCAAGCCCCTTCCCATCCCCTGCCTCCCACCCTCGAGTAGAAATCTCAAAAGAAGTTCAAGGCAACATTTGACTCCATAAGGGTTTTCCAGAATGGGTGGGAGTTAATTATGTTTTTTTTGTTTTAATGTGTTAAACCAGGGGTAGTCAAACTGCGGCCCTCCAGATGTCCATGGACTACAATTTCCAGGAGCCCCTGCCAGCGTTCACTGGCAGGGGCTCCTGGGAATTGTAGTCCATGGACATCTGGAGGGCCACAGTTTGACTACCCCTGTGTTAAACATTTATCGAGTCATATGACCATATATGGCCACGTTGTCCTGCCCCCCCTCCCAAAGTGGCCAATGAGGGCCTGGAGGGGGTGGCAAGGGGAGGGGCCCTAAATGGGCGTGTCCACAGCTCTCCTTCCCAACCACATTCTGCACGATCACACCATTTCTGCGATTTCTCAAAGCCCGAAGAATGTTTCAGGGGTTTCTGAACAATATATAAAGGCTGCCTGAAGTGATTAAGCTTTCTTGCTCTCCTAACCTTCAAATAATTTTCCCTTCTCCCCAGCAGCTGGCTATATATAGCCTGCACTAAACCAGCCCCACCACCTACACAGACTCCACCCTCGTCAACGCAACCCTAGAAACTTTGAAACCACTGACTGTGATAGAATTAAAGGTAAAGGTATCCCCTGTGCAAGCACCGAGTCATGTCTGACCCTTGGGGTGACGCCCTCTAGCGTTTTCATGGTAGACTCAATACGGGGTGGTTTGCCAGTGCCTTCCCCAGTCATTACCGTTTACCCCCCAGCAAACTGAGTACTAATTTTACCGACCTCGGAAGGATGGAAGGCTGAGTCAACCTTGAGCCGGCTGCTGGGATCGAACTGCCAGCCTCATAGTCAGAGCTTTCAGACTGCATGTCTGCTGCCACTCTGTGCCACAAGAGGCTCTGTGATAGAATTAGATATGCTCATTTCTCACGTCACCCAACAGAGACCAGGGCATACCCCGCCAAGGTCTGTGTCCCCTCCCTCCTTCTCTCGAAGACACCTCTGCTTGACCAGCTCTTAGCCCGGGTGAGACAGGCCAGTAGATCTAGAACAAGCCCTAGAAGAGGGGTGGGGAGGTGGTTTTCTGTCTAAATCAGGGATTCCCAACCAGGTTCTGGGAAACCTGGCCTTTCCCAGAGGTTCAGATGGCCAAAGACTTCCCTCAACGCCACTGGAGCCTGGTTTCCCGTGACTCTACAGGCCTAGTCTCTTTCTCCACAACAGAAACGGTAAATGATCGATCGTCTGGCTCCCACATCTTACTCCCACGACCCCTTTCTGAAAGGGCATGAGACCACTTCCCAAGTTCACTGGTCAGGGGTTCCGCCATGGCCAAGAGGTGGGAAAAGACAGGTCTAAATTATACTTTGGTGCTTCTTTATATTCTGTTCCGAGAATCCACGTGCATTTGTCAGAAAAATAGAATACAGATGAATGAAAAGGTTGAAGAATTCCCCTTCCCCAGCCTTGATATTTGAGCAGACACATGGCTGATCCTTAACATCCTGGGAGAGCTCTCATCTTTCTGCAGGGCCTGCAAAACGGAGCTCTTCCACCAGGTCTATGGTTGAGGCCAGTGCTAGTAGAAGACCAGATGGGGCTCTCCCCCTGGAAGATATGCTCCCTCGCCGGTCCATTGGTGTGGTTGGTTGCCACACCCCTCTCCTAGCCACCCTGTTAGTAGAGTTACTAGTGTTAAGAGTGTTGCTATTTCTGCCGTATGGTTTTGTATTTTTCTGTAATTTTATAGGGTCTTAATTGGGGATTGTATTATTGTTTTGAGCTTTGTATGCAACCCACCATGAGCCGGCCTGTCCGGAAGTGGCAGGCAATAAATCCAACAATAACAACAATAATATGTACTTGTATGGCTACTCACCTAACCATGTGGAGAGGGAGTTGTACTATTCTGGCCTCCTTAGAACAGGGGTCCCCAGCATGGCCCCCATGGTGGCTGCTGAGATCTTTCCTAGAGCCTAGAATCATAAACCGTACCGTTCTACAAATATAGTTTAATTATTGCAGGCCCTGGAGCATTTCTGAGAAGTTACTGGAAACCTGCCACCACAGTATAGGTTTTATTCACTCTCAGCCCTCTTTCCCAGCGGCTTTTTAAAATTATTCCTTTTGTCTCCTGCACTTGAGCTTCCTGTGTACACAGGTCGGCCTCCTGCAGCGGCCATTTTGATGTTGTCCCCACCTCCCGTGGCAGCCATTTTAGAATTGTGCCCACCACACTGTCAGAATTCAACACTGCCTTTATTGGCATCCAAGAGAGGAACAATATGCAGAAAGTCCTCCTGCTTCCGTCAAACTTTCACAGGTTGAAAGAGGTTGAGGACTGCTGCCTTGGAGAAAGGGACAGCACAAGGCCTAACTGACTTTCCATGCATTCAGGAGTAAAGAGAGTTTGGCGTAGTGGTTAAAAGTGGCGGCTTCTAATCTGAAGACCTGGGTTTGAAAAGTAAAGAGAGCCAGTTTGAGAAACGGTGGGCTCTAATTTGTAGAGTCCGGTTTGATCCCCCCACTCCTCCACATGCAACCGGTTGGATGACCTTGGACTAGTTACAGTCCTGTTAGAGCTGTTCTCACTGAGCTCCCCCAACTATCTCACAGGGCTTCTGTTGTGGAGAGAGGAAGGGAAGGTGATGGTAGGCTGCTGTAAGACTCCTTCTGGGAGAGAAAAGCAGGGTATAAAACCCAGTTCTTTTTCTGCTTCAGGGAGGGCTTCAAAGAACTGAATGGGCCATTTCTTTTGAGCCAATGGGATTTTTTGTTTTGCCAACTCCGAGGGTCTGTGTGGATTTAAGTCTGCCTTTTAAAAATCAAGGAGACAAAGAGCTTCAAGAGGTAGCTGGGAACCTCTACATGGGAGAAGCAATGATTATGAGGAGACACGATCCCTGTCTTGATACCTAAAAGGATGCCCTACAGAGGATGGGGAGGATATTGGCAGCATTCACAGAACTTGGGCAAATGGAGGTAAAGTGCAGATGAGATAAATCTTTGTCTAAATCTGGGGAAGAATCTGATGGTGACTTTTGTCCCACACTGGAACAGTCTCTTATGAGGTGGTGGATTCTTCCTTGGAGACCTATTCTGACTGTAGTTTCTGCATTGGGAGGCGGTTGAAGTAGATGACCCTGGTAGTCCCTTCCAATTTGTGTTTACCCACCAACACCTAGCAGCTGCCTCAAATCCATGTGTTAAGGAGCTCCTGAAACACCCTCCATTCCTTTGAGCATACTTTCTCCCGGATGATTTCCTCCAGAACAGGCAGAAAGATTGCAGAAGAACAGTCAGATAGTTAGGACTCTTTCTCTCTCTCCTCTATCTATGCAGTTTGTTTCTCCTCACAATAAAACTCTTTTTATTGCAGCCAGGTGCTTTACCTGTTTGTGTATTTAAACTGTCAATATTGCAACCCCTAGTCTCACCAGGGCTACAGTGCCCAGGTAGATGTAGAAGAGCTGGTTCTTATATGCCACTTTTTTCTACCCGGAGTTTCAAAGCCTTCCCTTTCCTCTCCCCACAACAGACACCTTGTGAGGGAGGGGAGGCTGAGAAAGCCCTGAGATTACTGAAGAAGAAGAGTTGGCTTTTATATGCCGCTTTTCTCTACCAAAAGGAGTCTCAAAGCGGCTTACAGTCGCCTTCCCTTTCCTCTCCCCACAACAGACACCCTGTGAGGGAGGGGAGGCTGAGAGAGCCCTGATATTACTGAAGAAGAAGAGTTGGCTTTTATATGCCGCTTTTCTCTACTAAAAGGAGTCTCCAAGCAGCTTACATTTGCCTTCCCTTTCCTCTCCCCACAACAGACACCCTGTGAGGGAGGTGAGGCTGAGAGAGCCCTGAGATTACTGAAGAAGAAGAGTTGGCTTTTATATGCCGCTTTTCTCTACCAGAAGGAGTCTCAAAGCAGCTTACATTTGCCTTCCCTTTCCTCTCCCCACAACAGACACCCTGTTAGGGAGGTGAGGCTGAGAAAGCCCTGACATTACTGCTCAGTGAGAACAGCTCTACCAGGGCTGTGATGAGCCCAAAGTCACCCAGCTGGCTGCATGTATGTGTGTGTGTGTGTAATCAAACCTGGCTCACCGGATTAGAAGTCCACACTCCTAACCACTACACCAAGCTGTACTTAAAGCAGCCTCTCTCAACCTTTTTGTCTGAAAAATTCTCCAGGCTTTGAGAAACCCCAGAAGTAGCACAATTGTGCAGAATATGATCGGGAAGCATAGCTGTGTACAACCCCACCTAGGGACCCTCCACTTGTCATCCGCTCCAGGCCCCTCATTTGCCATTTGGGGGGGTGGGAGAGTCGACATAGCTGTCCTATCACTGGATAAATGTTTAACACATTTAAAAAACATGCACAAAATTAATTCACTCCCACCCATTCAGAAAAGCCCTTTCATGAAACCCTGGTTGAGAAAGCCTATGCTAAATGTATTCAGCATCCATGCGTATATCAAATCACACTTGATCATTTCAGGCCTCTGATTTGCCTGCCGAATCTAAACCCAGGAGACACGCAGGGACGCGGCTTCTGCCCGGCCATTTTGCTGCACTGCAGATGTGAACGGCACGTTCTCTCACCTTGGAAATAAGCAGGCCCCCCTGCTCATTTCTGTAACTCATCATAAAAGTTCCTCTCCATTAATCACAACGAATGCATTAAACACCAGAGAGAGCTCTTCAAGGATGTTGTTCTTTATTTGCATTAATTACAAGTCTGGCTGTAGTTACATTTTCGCATTTAAAACAAAAAACCCAAAGCAGCTCGGGGATGTTCTGGTGCCAGCTGGGGAGGGAAGAGAGGCACGCGACAGCTCCGATTTCTTTTTAAAAAGCCACGTCTTTTTGCACATTCGTCGGATCAAAAAAGGTGGCGTTTAAAAACACGGTAGAAAAATTAAAAATCCGGCCCGGGGCCTGTTAAAAGGCAACCAGAAGACATGTTCTTTTCCTCTAGCTGCCGGTGTGGGAGAGCCAGTCTCGTCACAACAAAGGCTGAAGGCATTTCATTACTTTAAAAAGTTTAATCAGGATTGCACCCTAATTTCTGCAAGGGATCTTGATGCAAACGGCAAAGATGACTGCTGCCTTGGGCGAGGAGATAAGGGGGGAGATGCAGGATCCTGGGACAGCCCAGGATCGGGGCTTGTCCAGGTGTGGTTCCACCCTGACGTCCCCAGTCCTGTGAGAGTTTACTTAAAAGACGTTCAGGGCAAAATGTTCCAACCCATCTTGTCAGTTTGCGCCACCAAACGGAATAGTAGCAAATAATTCTGAAGGGAGGGCATCAAGCAAGCAGCTCCCTGTGTCCCCATGCTGGATGCAGTAGGGCTATTCTGGAAAATCAAGGGTTATTCTTGGGGAACCAGGTGGCCTTTGCAGAAGGATAACCCTGTGGTTGTCCTGGGAAGCCTCCTATGCAGAGATGCTTGTAGGAGCTATGGGATACCTGTGAGATACCTGTGTGGGATACCTGTGTGGGCTTTGAGCACACTACAGTCATTCTGAGAAACTCCCTCTGCACAGATGCCTGTAGCTGCTACGGTACAGCCATGATGAGTGTGTTCTGAGCACACTACAGTCATTCTGGGAAGCCTCCTCCATTCCTGTAGCTGCTGGGATCAGTGCAGGCTTTGAACACCCACCCAGTTTGGAATGTGCAGTCAGAACAGCAAAACCTCCGCTTCTGATCCCCACAACGAGCACAAGCATGGAAGCAATCCGAAGTTAAAACTACAGCAGTCAGAAAAAGGCAAGTGTTTAGACTCAAGGCGCTTTAGAGCATCTGTAGTGAAAACCGCATTTAAAAGCAACAAATGTTTCCGGACAAGGCCAGCGTCCGGGCAATGTGCCGCCGTGGCTGGCAGCAAGATTACCGCAAGATTAACTCTCCTCCTTGGCTGTAGCGTGCACCGACTACAAGCCAGATATCATGTTTGTTAAGAGAGCAGGATGCAAGATAAAAAGAAGTGCGGATTTGTAAACACTTCAACAAAAGGGAGGGAGGAGCATGAAAATCGGGTGTGTTTTAAGGCAGTGTTACCAAATTCCAGTTGCCACCTCAAGGCCTTGACAGGCGCGCAGGAAAAAAAAAACAGAAGAATTCCAAAATCCTTGAGGGGCTACAATCAGCTTGCTAGACCAGCTACTATGTGGGCTTATGTTATAAGGCTGGGCAACAGCCAAACTGGAGGTGAACTCCACTATTCCTATACCTTGGCTCCAGATTTACACCTGTAAGGGGCTCAAGCATATGGACAGAGTTACTTATTGCCATGTTAGAGGAATGTAGGTATACCCACTACTTCCTAGATCACAGATCGCCTCGAAGATTTAGTAAATAAAAAGTGTTGATTGTTATAAGTCGCGCGGTGAGCCCTTTTTGAAAAAAAACGTCATCAATATTTAAAAGAGTGCTGCACAGATTTCCATCTGTATGGGAGTGAAAGAGAAGATCACTCAATAAAACTGCAGCACTGCAGATTTTTCTTTAAAAATGAGAATTTCTCGTTTCCCGTGAGTTGAGATCTTGCCGTAATGATTGGCTCGTTTGTGCGTTGTCCGATGGATGTTGCTAGAAAGAAAAAGAGGAGGGGGGAAATGATGTCATCAGCCCCTGGCCAAGTTGAATGATGCCCGAAACAAAAAAGCAGCCCAACATGCACACAAAATTCACCCAATGCACGCACAATGTAAGATTTAACGCCAGCTGAAAACCAAGAAGAAAATATATGTATTTCTCCAGGTTTATGGCCAGGAGAAAACTGGTTTGCACAGTAAGGTAAAGGTATCCCCTGTGCAAGCACCGAGTCATGTCTGACCCTTGGGGGGACGCCCTCCAGCGTTTTCATGGCAGACTCAATATGGGGTGGGTTGCCAGTGCCTTCCCCAGTCATTACCGTTTACCCCCCAGCAAGCTGGGTACTCATTTTACCGATCTCGGAAGAATGGGAGGCTGAGTCAACCTTGAACCTGCTGCTGGGATTGAACTCCCAGCCTGATGGTCAGAGCTTCAGACAGCATTTCTGCTGCCTTTACCACTCTGCGCCACAAGAGGCTCGGTTTGCGCAGTCCCGTCATATAAAACCAACATCTGTATCTAATACTGGGAGGAAAATGCTACCATTATTACTACTCCTGCTCAAACATTAAGAGGGACCATTGAAAGAAATGACACCATCCAAAAAACAGAAACCCTCTTCAATGATCAAGTTAACTGGGAGATGAATATTTTTAAAGCTACTTACTTTAATGCCACTTACGGCTGTTTTACCATCTGTTACCCACCCTGAGCCTCATGGGAAGAGTGGGATATAATAATAATAATTATTATTATTATTAAATAATTATTATTAATAATAAATTATTAATAATAAATTATTAATATCAATAAATTATTGATATATTAATAAATTAATAAATTTATTATTATTATTATTATTATTGTTATTATTATTATTATTATTATTATTAAGATTTTTATTTCCCGCCACTCCAGGAACTGGCTTGTGGCGGGTTACAAATAGTCCATGGATAAAACCCCCCAATAAAACCCCATTAAAATATCAAATCAAAAGCAGGACATAAAAATTCCACATATTTTATTTATTATTTAAATTTATTGCCCGCCTCTCCTCGAGAGCTCGAGGCGGGTTAGAAAGTCTGAATAAAACCCCAATAAAACCCCGTAGACATAAGAAAACAAACACCATTAAATACAATACAAAACCCATTAAGATAAGATGCTGCGGCAAAAAACTCATACCAGTTCTAACAATCCCAATAAAACGTTCTGGTGGGGAAGGGTGAGCCGAGAACGCTGATGGAAATTGCTACGGCCACTCCCATGGGGTGGGGCCATGATCTTCCTTCCGCCCAGCCTCAACCGTAGACCTGGTGAAAGAACTCTGTTTTGCAGGCCCTGCAGAACGCCAAAAGATCCCGCAGGGCCCTTAGCTCCTTCGGGAGCTCATTCCACCAGGTCGGGGCCAGGACCGAAAAGGCCCTGGCCCTGGTCTTGGCCAGGCGCGCTTCCCATGTGTAAGAAACATGGTGGTATGACTCAGCTACCCATCCCCCCCCCATAGCAACATCCAACGGGGAAAATGGCAAGAGGGATCCATAGGCCCTATGCCCCCCGCAGGGCCTTATGCTCTGTGGGTGAGAATCTGTTGGTCGTTCCCGGCCCTAGGGAGGCACCCCTAGTCTCGGCCAGGGCCAGGGCCTTCTCAGTCCTGGCATCTACCTGGTGGAATGAGCTCCTGGAAGAGCTGCGGGCCCTGTGGGATTTACCAGCTTTCCGCAGGGCCTGCAAGACGGAGCTCTTCCACCAGGCTTTTGGTTGAGGCTGGGATTAGTGAATGAGAGCCATCATCCCTCCCCTCCCCTCGGGACTAGAATGTTACATCTCCCCCCCCACACACTCTTCCTGTCACTCTGATAGTGGGGGGTGGGAATAAGATTATTTTTTCCGTCATGTTGGGATTTTTAAAGTCTTTTAATGGGTATTTTAGTGGGGTGAAGACTATTGTTACCCGCCATGAGCCTTATAGGGAGTGCTGGGAAATAAATATAATAATAAATATAATAATAATAACAATATTAATAACAACAACAACAAAAACCCAACGCCATAGATTAGCGATCCCCAACCTGTGGGCCGTGGACTACATGTGGTCCGTTGACTAATTGGAGGTGGGCCGCGAAGGACGCCTTCTCCCCCCCCCCGGCCCTTTACTTCATCCCCCCCCCGGCCCTTTACAACACACTTCGGGTCTCCTTGTCTCCCATCATTTGTTGCAGAGAAACAAGCTCAGGGTTCCCATTGATTTGTCATTGTCATGAGTTAAAATTTCCATGAAAATAAAATGTTCCTTATGTTCATTGTTGTGGCGTGTCTGTATCTTATTTTGAAGGGATGTTTAAACATTACCATAGCGATCAGAGAGCATTAGGGCAGTGGTTGAGAGTAGAGGAGTAAACTACCCCCTTCCCCCCCACCGGGCCTCAGTAAAATTGTCAAGCGTTGAGTGGTCCCCAGTGATAAAAAGGTTGGGGACCACTGCCAAAGATGACCCTGGCGTACTGGGTTCGCCACCATCATAAAGATGACGATGATGGTGTGTGAAAGCACCCAGCGTGTGGGACCGGATGGGCCATTGCCCAGATCCAACATGGCTCCTCTGATGTTCTCAACCAGCCTGGTCACAGCAGGCGTGAGAAAACTGCTACCCTGTAAGGGTACACGGAGGTGCCGTTTTCCATAAGGCCAATTTAAGCAGGAGAGTTCATGGAGCCTCGAAATACTCACCGTGGGGATTGTCGATTTGTTTCAGAACAGGCCGTTCACCTCTCCAGTCACCGGGTCCAGGTCGATGTCGTAGAAGCAAGGCCTGGTCGGGAGTCCGGGCATTGTGCTCATCTGAAAGGAAAGGCCAATGGGATTGAGATGGGAGGCGCAAATTAATCGAGCAGGGACCACAGAGGCACCAAGTGCATTGCTGGAGCAGACTTGGTTCCACTTGGACCTAGACCAGGGGGACCCACTAATCTGGAGAACTGGGTTTTGATGCCCCGCTCCTCCTCCACATGCAGCCAGCTTCACATGCTGCCTTGGGCTAGTCACAGTACTCTTACAGCTGTTCTTACAGAGTACTTCCCTCAGTCCCATCTAGGCTGGGGAGAGGAAGGGAAGCAGACTGTAAGCTGCTTTGAGACTCCTTTGGCCGGTGAAACGCAGGGTATTAAAAAAAAAACAGCTCCTTTTCTCTTTCCTCTCTGCTAGAACACCACCAGAAGAGTTGTTCACCCTGGCATCCCACAAGGAGAGAGCAGCAGGACGCCATGGCTACAGGCATGTACCTAAAAGCGAACGAAGGGCCAGGGGTATCTTCCAAGCAAGTTCCCGCAGGAAGGGGATCGACTAGCCAAAGTTTACGATCTGCTCAGATCAATCCAGTGCATTTCAATGATCTTTTTGCTTATTATTCCTGGTCACTCCACTGCCCCAGCCAGCCAACTATTTCAAGCGAGGCAAAACTGCAAAATGAACAATACTATATGTGCGATAATATCACAGAATTTCCCCCCATCCCAGTTCTTTTTTTAAGCAACACTTTTCACCTAATCGGCTATATTGTTCCTGCGAAAGTAGAGAAAAGCCAGGTACAAAAAAACAGCTCTTCGTCTACCTTAAAAACTAAGGGGGAAGATCATTGCCTCATTTTCCTTATGGGTTCAGGTTAGGATGAGATTGAAATGAAGGACTGTAGTGAATCCAGGGTCAAATGGACATTCTCGGGCAAAGGTGTGGGCCAAAGGTGCCTAATGCATCACCTTGACCTGGATGCCCAGGTTAAAATGAGACTGGGAAGCTTAGTGTTGCTAGAAGAGGGTGGATGATTCCAATTCTACAACGAAGGAAGGAAACAATCTGTCCAGCGGCTTAATGAAAGATCAAAAGTTTAAGAGTCTCTGTTATCTCTTTGATTTGCACTTGGACTCTGCCAGAAAGGTCTCTAGATAGTTTTCCGTTTTCAGTACTTTGGTCACTGGCAAAAGGAGTCTTGTTAATCAGGGGTAGTCAACCTGTGGTCCTCCAGATGTCCATGGACTACAATTCCCATGAGCCCCTGCCAGCAAACGCGTTTGATGACAGGGGCTCATGGGAATTGTAGTCCATGGACATCTGGAGGACCACAGGTTGACTACCCCTGTTCTTAAATCACTTGAAAATATAATCAAGACCAAGAGCTTACAGCCTTGGCTCTCCACACCAGAAGAGCGTTTGCCTAATTATATTTTCAAGTGATTAACAAGACTCACTGACCAAAGCACTGAAAAAATGAAAACAGAATCTAGAGACCTTTCTGGCAGAGTCCAAGTGCAAATAAAAGAGATAACAGAGACTCTTAAACTTTTGATCTTTCATTAATCAACAGGACAGATTATTTCCTTCCTTTGCTGTAGTACTGGGAAGCTAAGCAGGGCCAACCCTGGTTCGAATTTGGCTTGGAGACCAACATGTATTGCTATGCAATGGCAAACCACCCCTGTTCGCCCTCTTGCTTTGAAAGCCCTATGAGGTTTCAAACTGGCTTTGATTCCCTGTTCCTCCACCTGCTGCTAGATGGCTGATCTTGAGCCAGTCACTGTCCTGACAGCGTTGTTCTCTCAGAGCCGTCCTGTCAGAGCTCTCTCAGCCTCACCTACCTCACAGGGTGCTTGCTGTGGGGAGAGGAAAGGGGAGACAACTATAAGCCGCTTTGAAAAGTGAAAAGTGGGGTACAGAAACCAACTCTTCTTCTTCCTCTTCATTTGGTCAGAATGTGGATGAGACCCTCAGAAAACCTACAGGAGTTGCCTTGAGGCATTCATTTGTACATTATATTATATTTATGTGAGGCATGCCCATCTATTCCCTATTTTAGATCCGGCAAATGACCTCACTGAAGCGATGTAAGCAAGAGCATTGAGATGTGTTCAAGACCGGTCCAGCATTTCAATGATCTTTTTGCTTACTATTCCCGGCCGCTCAACTGCACCCGCCAGCCGACTATTACAAGCGAAGCACAACTGCAAAATGAATGATACTATTTGTGCGATAACGTCACAAAATTTCCCCCTCCTCCCAGTTCTTTTTTTAAGCAATACTTTCCGCCTAATCGGCTGTATTATTCCTGCAGGTGCCTCCTGCTCTAAATGGGGACGGCTCGGAGCAGCAGTTTCGATGGCCAAGGCCTCACTGATTATGCACAAGCGCAAAACGGCATTTCAGAATCCAACTCGCCCCCCTCTCCAGCAAATCTATTACAGCCTGAAAACAGCTCCTGTCTGCCCCAGAACACTATGGGAACAAATTCTAAACTGAGCTTGAATTATTTCTGCATTGAAAATCTGGCTGCATCTTTAGCTCTGCTGACTGCAAGCATAAAATTAGTCAGTATGGGTTCTTCCGATGACTGAGAATACATGGAGACCCTGTACGTTTCTTTGGGTGCACGAGAACATCAGAAGACCCTGCTGGGTCAGACCAGGGGTCCATCCAGTCCTGCCTCCTGTCTCACACAGGGGCCAGCCAGTCCCTCTGGAGGGCCAGCAACAGGGCAGAGAGGCCGAGGCCTTCCTAAGGACATCAGGAGAGCCCTGCTGGATCAGACCAGGAGTCCCTCCAGTCCAGCCTCCTGTCTCACACAGGGGCCAGCCAGTTCCTCTGGAGGGCCAGCAACAGGGCAGAGAGGCCGAGGCCTTCCTAAGGACATCAGGAGAGCCCTGCTGGGTCAGACCAGGGGTCCCTCCAGTCCAGCCTCCTGTCTCACACAGGGGCCAGCCAGTTCCTCTGGAGGGCCAGCAACAGGGCAGAGAGGCCGAGACCTTCCTAAGGACATCAGGAGAGCCCTGCTGGGTCAGACCAGGGGTCCATCCAGTCCTGCCTCCTGTCTCACACAGGGGCCAGCCAGTTCCTCTGGAGGGCCAGCAACAGGGCAGAGAGGCCGAGGCCTTCCTAAGAGCATCAGGAGAGCCCTGCTGGATCAGACCAGGGGTCCATCCAGTCCAGCCTCCTGTCTCACACAGGGGCCAGCCAGTTCCTCTGGAGGGCCAGCAACAGGGCAGAGAGGCCGAGGCCTTCCTAAGAGCATCAGGAGAGCCCTGCTGGATCAGACCAGGGGTCCCTCCAGTCCAGCCTCCTGTCTCACACAGGGGCCAGCCAGTTCCTCTGGAGGGCCAGCAACAGGGCAGAGAGGCCGAGGCCTTCCTAAGAACATCAGAAAAGCCCTGCTGGGTCAGACCAGGGGTCCATCCAGTCCAGCCTCCTGTCTCACACAGGGGCCAGCCAGTTCCTCTGGAGGGCCAGCAACAGGGCAGAGAGGCCGAGGCCTTCCTAAGAGCATCAGGAGAGCCCTGCTGGATCAGACCAGGGGTCCCTCCAGTCCAGCCTCCTGTCTCACACAGGGGCCAGCCAGTTCCTCTGGAGGGCCAGCAACAGGGCAGAGAGGCCGAGGCCTTCCTAAGGACATCAGGAGAGCCCTGCTGGGTCAGACCAGGGGTCCATCCAGTCCAGCCTCCTGTCTCACACAGGGGCCAGCCAGTTCCTCTGGAGGGCCAGCAACAGGGCAGAGAGGCCGAGGCCTTCCTAAGGACATCAGGAGAGCCCTGCTGGGTCAGACCAGGGGTCCATCCAGTCCAGCCTCCTGTCTCACACAGGGGCCAGCCAGTTCCTCTGGAGGGCCAGCAACAGGGCAGAGAGGCCGAGGCCTTCCTAAGGACACCAGAAGAGCCCTGCTGGATCAGACCAGGGGTCCATCCAGTCCAGCCTCCTGTCTCACACAGGGGCCAGCCAGTTCCTCTGGAGGGCCAGCAACAGGGCAGAGAGGCCGAGGCCTTCCTAAGGACATCAGGAGAGCCCTGCTGGGTCAGACCAGGGGTCCATCCAGTCCAGCCTCCTGTCTCACACAGGGGCCAGCCAGTTCCTCTGGAGGGCCAGCAACAGGGCAGAGAGGCCGAGGCCTTCCTAAGGACATCAGGAGAGCCCTGCTGGGTCAGACCAGGGGTCCATCCAGTCCAGCCTCCTGTCTCACACAGGGGCCAGCCAGTTCCTCTGGAGGGCCAGCAACAGGGCAGAGAGGCCGAGGCCTTCCTAAGGACATCAGGAGAGCCCTGCTGGGTCAGACCAGGGGTCCATCCAGTCCAGCCTCCTGTTTCACACAGGGGCCAGCCAGTTCCCCTGGAGGGCCAACAACAGGGCAGAGAGGTCGAGGCCTTCCTAAGAACATCAGAAAAGCCCTGGATACAGCCTGCGAAAGTAGGCTGTTCGGGAACATCAGCTTCAGATCGATTGGCCCCCATTGGAGTCAACCACTTAGTTTAATGAAAGCATAGAACAACACTGCCAGAAGTTGCCTGTGGAACGTCCTGAGATTGGACTGATTAGTCACTGATTTAACTATTTGCTAGAAACCGTGAGACGGTATCCGCAAGGAAGAAAGTGTGCCAAGAACTTCTAATCTTGGCTTTCTTAGACAGCAATGCAATAGCATCCTGGCAGTAGAATCATAGAGTTGGAAGGGACCTCCTGGGTCACCTAGTCCAACCCCCTGCACTATGCAGGACACTCCCAACCCTATCGCTCATCCACTGTCACCTGCCACCCCCTTGAACCTTCACAGAATCAGCCTCTCTGTCAGATGGCTATCCAGCCTCTGATTAAAAATCTCCAGAGATGGAGAACCCACCGCCTCCCGAGGAAGCCCGTTCCACTGAGAAACCGCTCTGACTGTCAGGAACTTCTTCTGGATGTTGAGACGGAATTTAGAATCACAGAGTTGGAAGGGACCTCCTGGGTCATCTAGTCCAACCCCCTGTACCATGCAGGACACTCCCAACCCTCTCACTCATCTACTGTCACCTGCCACCCCCTTGAACTTTAACAGAATTAGACTGTCAGCTGGCTATCCAGCCTCTGTTTAAAAATTTCTAAAGATAGGAATTTGGGCAAGGAAAATTTCTTTGTGAATTTCACCTGACAAGGAGGTCAGGAGCAAACCAGATGGCTACAAAAAACCTGATTGGAGTGAATGAAGCTCTGAGAAATGGGGTCTCGCCCACGCACAGACGTTCCTCGGCCCCTCGACACCACTTGTCACAGGGCCTGTGTGGGAGAGGTGACCGAGGAGGGCTTAATCGCATCTTTTGCTGTCGGCAGTCAGAAGAGGCACCTGACACATGGTGTCCCGACATCTTCTCTGCCGCTGTTTTCAAAACATGTGTTTGTTTCTTCCATGTGGTGCTTTTTTTGAAATCTGCATTCCCTCTTAGGTGCACACCTATGAGAACAGGGGGGGACCTAATTTACGCAAGCATTTAAGATTTCGAATAAAGAAAAAAAGAAAAAGAAAGAGCCGGGTCATTTGTTTTGTCTCCGTCCCAGTAGTCTCTTGAAATTGTCTCCTGTCCCCGAGCGCCACCTAATCTTCTAGATCAGGGGTAGTCAAACTGCGGCCCTCCAGATGTCCATGGACTACAATTCCCAGGAGCCCCCTGCCAGCATTCGCTGGCGAATGCTGGCAAGGGCTCCTGGGAATTGTAGTCCGTGGACATCTGGAGGGCCGCAGTTTGACTACCCCTGTTCTAGATTATGCTGCGAAGCTATGCCGTTATGTCCTGAAAACCTCTTTCCCTCTCCAACCCCCTCTGAAATACCAAACATCCCGCCTGAGGAAGATTTCTGGGTAATGGGGGGAGGGAACTTGCTCACTTGATGAGAATTTGGAAGAAAAGAAAAGAAAGACACCACTTTTGCTGTTTTAGAAACAAACAAACAAAACCCCCAAGAAACCCCGTGAATTGGAAATCTCAGCTGCCGGCAGGGTTGCTGCAGCAGTATAGCAAAACTGGTTACTCACTTTACCACAGCTGTGTGATCCCGTGTAGAGGAGACCACCGCAGCTGAAAACATGAAACTGCATTCTTCCGAATTGGGTCCATCAAGGTCAATCTTGACTATTCAGGAAGTGACTCTCCAGGGTCTCTGGTGGAGGACTTTCACATCACCAACTACCTGGTCCTTTTAAGCGGAGATGCTGGGGATTGAACCTGTGACTTTTTGCACGCCAAGCAGAAGCCCTACCACTGAGCCACAGCCCCTTTCTTAGCTGTCTTATACTGAGCCAGGCCATGAAGAGCTAACTTAGACTTGCAGGCCTCTCCAGGGTCTCAGGCGGAGGTCTTTCCCATCACCGCCTGCCTGGTCCTTTCAACTGGGGATGCCGGGGATTGAACCTTCTGCATGCCAAGCAGGTGCTCTGTCACTGAGCCACAGTCCCTCCCTAGTAAATACGAACACATACGAAGCTGCTTATACTCAGATCACTGGTCTAACAAGGTCAGTCTTTCCCATCCCCTCCTGCCTGGTCCTTTCAACTGGAGATGCCAGGAATCGAACCTGGGACCTTCTACATGCCAAGCAGGTGTTCTGCCACTGAGCCACAGCCCTTCCCTTGGTCCATCAAAGTCAGAATTGTCTACTCCGACTGTCAGCAGCTCCCCAGGGTGCTGCAGGGTGCTGCATCACCTCCTACCCGGTCCTTTTAACTGGAGACGCCAGGGATTGAACCTGTAACCCGCTGCATGCCAGGTAGAAATCCCAAGGCCCCTTCCCATCAACCTTTGCTGCTAAGGCGGGCAGCAGATGTCCCCAGAACAAGGAGATGAAAGATCGCAAATTGCAGATATTCTGAAATTCTCCTAGGGAAGAGCCACTGCAGGAAACGGGGGTCACAATCTCAAACTGAATATGCTTACGAGAGTCCCTGGCTCCCCGCGGAAGAAAGCAACCCAAACCTACAGGCCCTGCGTCATCCGAGACTTCTGCAGGGAGGTTAACGAGAGCGCCTGTAACGAGCCAAATGAGTGGGTTGTAAAAATGACAAGTTTAAAAGGGGCGAGGTGGGGGGGGGACTCGGTGCCATGGCTGAGACGCGGTCGTGGGCTTGCCGTTTGAGAATGGAACAATGGCAACCGGAGGCTGGATTTCGCTTTCCGCCCTGGCCCACGCTGGAGGTGAAGCCGTGCGCCTAATGGCAGCTACGGAAGACAGAATAAAGGCCCGTCCCCCAGGCGGCCTACAGCTCAAGAGGAACAGGCGCCCTTGTCAAAGCGGCTCCCGCAGATACGGAGACAGCGTGGATGTGGGCCTGGAGCAATCACGCTTTGTGCGGCAACCGCGGGTGATGCGTGGCTTTGTTCCCAAGCTCCTGGATTTGACCTGTCCCGATGTTTGCAGAAGGGAGCGTTAAAAAGAAAGGGGATCAAAGGGGAAGTAAGTACAGGTGACGCGCTTGACATACAAGAATTCTTTGGGGGAGTCATGTAATCCGACCCCCTAAGCCAATCTTTTTCACACGTGGGCTTGTTGGGGTTTCTTTTGAGAAGAGGCTCCAGCAACTATGCTGCAAATCTGACACCTCTACCTCCCAACCAGGAGTCCAGGAGAGCTCCAGAGGGGGGATTTGTGACCTTTCTCCTCCAGCCTTAATGGACTCCGTCATAAGCTAGGAAACCAGCTGCGTTCATTGCTCCTCCCACCCTCCGGGATGTGAGTTCTCTCATGGTTTCTGCACCTGGGAGGGGGTGGAGACTACGCCTCAACTCCCACCTTAAACCACATCTGTCTCTGCCTCCCCAGTCCTCCTCCAGCCTGCCTGTTAAAGAGGTGATGTCACTTCTGGGGGTGTGGCGGGTAGGCGTGGCTAGCTGGCATCCCTTTTAGGGCTCCTCAAAGCCAGAAAAAGATTTCAGGGGCACGTCCATGGTAAAAAAGTTGAAAAAAGCTGCTCTACCTAAAAAAAAAAAAAACCCAATCAAATACCCACAGATAGATTTTCCATTATGGTCTATGGCAGGGGTGGCCAAAGTGTGGCTCTCCAGATGTCCATGGACTACAATTCCCATGAACCCCTGTAGTCCATGGACATCCGGAGAGCCACAGTTTGGCCATTCGTGGTCTATGGCAGGGGTAGTCAACCTGTGGTCCTCCAGATGTCCATGGACTACGATTCCCATGAGCCCCTGCCAGCAAATGCTGGCAGGGGCTCATGGGAATTGTAGTCCATGGGCATCCGGAGGACCACAGGTTGACTACCCCTGGTCTATGGGGACCATTGACTAGAAGGCTTCCTATCAGCTGTACCTGAACCCAAAAATTCGGCATTCCCAAATATTTACCGAATCCAAATACGATGCCCATATTGGGATTCGGGAATCAGCGTCCTTTTTCGAGTTCAATATACCCAAGCCCAAAAACACCCCTGTTTTTCTTTTTGCACCCATCTCCTATCGACTTGCACCCCCTTTCGGCCAACCAGTAAGTGCTACTGAAAGGTTTGTGTAAGAAGCTCAGGGACTTCCGTTCAAACCCATCCCGTCCAGGATCTGGCAACGCCAACATGCTCCCCAGCGTTCCAGCCTTCTGCACATTCCTGCAACATGTGCTTTTCTATTTATACCCGAGAACGTTCTTTGCTAGAAGAGCCTGCATCTTAGAAGAAATTGTCTCAGAACCTCCCCTTCCCCTTCCTTCGTCTGACCTTCAGCCCGTGACATTTCCCACAAAAATTACCAAATCAAAAGCCTCCGCTATTTGGATAGAGAACATTGCTAAGAGGGCTGCAAATTTAATGCAGCGTAGCGGGGGACTTCTTTTTAAAACAACAGGGACTGTAACAGCATGTGCTCCCTTGAAGGAAATCTGTTCCATGCATATATGTAAGGGAGGCTGAGAGGGGCCTGATATTCCTGCTCTGTCAGAACAGCTTTATCAGTGCTGTGGCCAGCCCAAGGTCACCCAGCTGGCTGCATGTGGGGGAGAAGTGGGGAATCAAACCCAGCTCGCCATATTTGGAGTCCGCACTCCTAACCACGACATCATCATCAAACTGGAAGCCTGCTGGGCATGCACATGATTTAGCCTGGCCCATAAGGGTTCAAGCAAAAGGCCAAAGAGGAAATACCCGGCTATCTCTAGGCTATGGAGGCAAAACCTGAGGAGAAGAGGAGAGGGGAGGCGAAGAAGTGTTTTTTTATACCCCCGTTTTCACTGCCTGAAGGAATCCCAAAGCAGCACAACAACACCTTCTTCTTGCCACAACAGATACCCTGACAGATAAGTGGGGCTGAGAGAGCTCTAACAGAACTGCCAGAACAGCTCTGTGATGAGCCCAAGGCCAACCAGCTGGCTGCATGTGGAGACGTGGTGGAATCAAACCTGGTTCTCCAGATTAGAGCCCCAGGGTCTCAACCCGATCTACAGGAGGACAAGGAGAACCAAGTAGCCCCAGACCCCCTGAGACCCCCCCCTACCACAGGCCCCAGATTTAATCCACTTGATCCTTCCGGCACAGGGGACTCACCGTTCCTACTAACGGGTACAGGAATCCGGCGCCCACGCTGGCCCTGATGTCTCTGATGGGCACGATGAAACCCTTGGGCACCCCTTTCAGTTCGGGGTCGTGGGACAGCGACAGGTGGGTTTTGGCCATGCAGATGGGCAAGCTTCCAAAGCCCTGTGAGAGGAAAAGGCGAGGTGAGGACGAGAAATAACAGGGCAGGATTTGCCAGAAGAACACTGTGCAATTGCTCCAGTCAAGGATGTTCGGCTCGGTCGCCCTCGATCTAAACAGACTGGTCTAATTGACTCCTTCATCCACAGCCTGATTGACTGGATCTGTCAATCATACATGAGGTCTTTTCTCTTCCATCTAGTAACTAAGGGAAACTGAAAGTCGAGGGGTTGTCATCACTAGGAACAGCTATTGTGGATGGGACACGGCGATGTTGAATATGTTGGGGCTCTGAACAAAAAATGTCACCGCTCTGCCACTTTTTAACGTTGTGGTTTGTTCAACAAGAGGCTCCCTGCAGAGACAGTGGGTTCCAGCAATTTGGAACTGAAGTGCCCGCTGAGATTTACGTCTGAAATTAAACCCACCCTGTTTATTCTACAACTGAGGCACAGGCCTTGCTCAACCCCTCCGCACTGCAATATCATGGGGATTTTAGAATCCTAGAGTGGGAAGGGGCCATAGAGGCCATCTAGTCCCACCCCCTGCTCAGTGCAGGATCAGCCTCCAGCATCCAGGAGAAGGATCTGTCCAGCCGCTGCTTGAAGACCGCCAGTGAGAGGGAGCTCCCCACCTCCTTAGGCAGCCCCCTCCCCTGCTGAACTAGACTCCTAGAATCCTAGAGTGGGAAGGGGCCATGCAGGCCATCTAGTCCCACCCCCTGCTCAATGCAGGGTCAGCCTCAAGCATCCAGGAGAAGGATCTGTCCAGCCGCTGCTTGAAGACAGCCAGTGAGGGGGAGCTCCCCACCTCCTTAGGCAGCCCCTTCCACGGCTGAACTAGACTCCTAGAATCCTAGAGTGGGAAGGGGCCATGCAGGCCATCTAGTCCCACCCCCTGCTCAATGCAGGGTCAGCCTCAAGCATCCAGGAGAAGGATCTGTCCAGCCGCTGCTTGAAGAGCGCCAGTGAGGGGGAGCTCCCCACCTCCTTAGGCAGCCCCTTCCACGGCTGAACTAGACTCCTAGAATCCTAGAGTGGGAAGGGGCCATGCAGGCCATCTAGTCCCACCCCCTGCTCAATGCAGGGTCAGCCTCAAGCATCCAGGAGAAGGATCTGTCCAGCCGCTGCTTGAAGACAGCCAGTGAGGGGGAGCTCCCCACCTCCTTAGGCAGCCCCTTCCACGGCTGAACTAGACTCCTAGAATCCTAGAGTGGGAAGGGGCCATCCAGGCCATCCAGTCCCACCCCCTGCTCAGTGCAGGATCAGCCTCAAGCATCCAGGAGAAGGATCTGTCCAGCCGCTGCTTGAAGACGGCCAGTGAGGGGGAGCTCCCCACCACCTTAGGCAGCCCCTTCTACTGCTGAACTAGACTCCTAGAATCCTAGAGTGGGAAGGGGCCATCCAGGCCATCTAGTCCCACCCCCTGCTCAGTGCAGGATCAGCCTCAAGCATCCAGGAGAAGGATCTGTCCAGCCGCTGCTTGAAGATGGCCAGTGATGGGGAGCTCCCCACCTCCTTAGGCAGCCCCTTCCACTGCTGAACTAGACTCCTAGAATCCTAGGGCGGGAAGGGGCCATCCAGGCCATCCAGTCCCACCCCCTGCTCAATGCAGGATCAGCCTCAAGCATCCAGGAGAAGGATCTGTCCAGCCGCTGCTTGAAGACGGCCAGTGAGGGGGAGCTCCCCACCACCTTAGGCAGCCCCTTCTACTGCTGAACTAGACTCCTAGAATCCTAGAGTGGGAAGGGGCCATCCAGGCCATCCAGTCCCACCCCCTGCTCAGTGCAGGATCAGCCTCAAGCATCCAGGAGAAGGATCTGTCCAGCCGCTGCTTGAAGACGGCCAGTGAGGGGGAGCTCCCCACCACCTTAGGCAGCCCCTTCTACTGCTGAACTAGACTCCTAGAATCCTAGAGTGGGAAGGGGCCATCCAGGCCATCTAGTCCCACCCCCTGCTCAGTGCAGGATCAGCCTCAAGCATCCAGGAGAAGGATCTGTCCAGCCGCTGCTTGAAGACGGCCAGTGAGGGGGAGCTCCCCACCTCCTTACGCAGCCCCTTCCACTGCTGAACTAGACTCATAGAGTCCTAGAGTGGGAAGGGGCCATAAAGGCCATCGAGTCCCACCCCCTGCTCAATGCAGGATCAGCCTCAAGCATCCAGGAGAAGGATCTGTCCAGCCGCTGCTTGAAGACAGCCAGTGAGGGGGAGCTCCCCACCTCCTTAGGCAGCCCCTTCCACGGCTGAACTAGACTCCTAGAATCCTAGAGTGGGAAGGGGCCATGCAGGCCATCCAGTCCCACCCCCTGCTCAATGCAGGATCAGCCTCAAGCATCCAGGAGAAGGATCTGTCCAGCTGCTCCTTGAAGAGAGCCAGTGAGGGGGAGCTCCCCACCTCCTTAGGCAGCCCCTTCCACGGCTGAACTAGACTCCTAGAATCCTAGAGTGGGAAGGGGCCATCCAGGCCATCCAGTCCCACCCCCTGCTCAGTGCAGGATCAGCCTCAAGCATCCAGGAGAAGGATCTGTCCAGCCGCTGCTTGAAGACGGCCAGTGAGGGGGAGCTCCCCACCACCTTAGGCAGCCCCTTCTACTGCTGAACTAGACTCCTAGAATCCTAGAGTGGGAAGGGGCCATCCAGGCCATCTAGTCCCACCCCCTGCTCAGTGCAGGATCAGCCTCAAGCATCCAGGAGAAGGATCTGTCCAGCCGCTGCTTGAAGACGGCCAGTGAGGGGGAGCTCCCCACCTCCTTAGGCAGCCCCTTCCACTGCTGAACTAGACTCATAGAGTCCTAGAGTGGGAAGGGGCCATAAAGGCCATCGAGTCCCACCCCCTGCTCAATGCAGGATCAGCCTCAAGCATCCAGGAGAAGGATCTGTCCAGCCGCTGCTTGAAGACAGCCAGTGAGGGGGAGCTCCCCACCTCCTTAGGCAGCCCCTTCCACGGCTGAACTAGACTCCTAGAATCCTAGAGTGGGAAGGGGCCCTCCAGGCCATCCAGTCCCACCCCCTGCTCAATGCAGCATCAGCCTCAAGCATCCAGGAGAAGGATCTGTCCAGCTGCTCCTTGAAGACCACCAGTGAGGGGGAGCTCCCCACCTCCTGAGGCAGCCCCTTCCACTGCTGAACTAGACTCATAGAGTCCTAGAGTGGGAAGGGGCCATAAAGGCCATCGAGTCCCACCCCATGCTCAATGCAGGGTCAGCCTCAAGCATCCAGGAGAAGGATCTGTCCAGCCAATGACTGAAGACTGCTGCATCTTGGGAAATTCCTGGAGTTCTCATGGGAGAAGTCTGGGGAGGGAGTGATCTCGGTGGGGTAAACTAACATAGAGGTCAGTCTTCAAAGCAGCCATTTCCCCCAGGAAAACAGATCTCTGTGGTCTGGACGCCAGTTGCAATTCCAGGAGATCTCCAGGCCTCACAGGGAGCTTGGCAACCCTACCAGTTATCAATGTTGTTGAAGAGAGCAGAGATGGAAGAGCGAACTCAAACCACACACTTAACGTGATACAATTTTCTTATCCAGGGGGCTCTCTCTTTGGCCTATCTGAGGGACCACTTGTCTCCTTATGTCCCTCGCAGGGTTCTTTGCTTTGCTTGTGGTGCCAGAAAAGCACTCCTGGCTTCAACCCAGGCCAGGGCTTTTTCAGTCGTGGCCTCGACCTGGTGGAATGAGCTCTCTGAAGAGCTGAGGACCCTGATGGAGCTGTCACAGTTCCGCAGGGCCTTTAAAACGGAGCTCTTTTACCAGGTCTTGGGTTGAGGCCGGGGTCAGGAACAACTGGGGACCCTCCTTTGGCTGACGTAGTATCATCATGCAAACCCCCACTCTGTGATGACTGGCTGATGGTAAGAGGTGGGAGGGGAATGATGACACTTTCTTGTGGTTTATGTTTTAAGGGGGTTGGTTTTATCTGTTTTATGTCACCTGCCATGAGTCTATGGAAAGTGGCGGGATAGAAATCGAAGGGGGTTGCAGGTGACAGTGGATGAGCAATAGGGTTGTGAGTTTCCTGCATAGTGCAGGGGGTTGGACTAGATGACTCAAGAGGTCCCTTCCGACTCTATGATTCTATGAATAAACAAAACAAATAAACCCTATTTTGGCATCCGCGCCCAACTCAGTCTGAGTATGCATGTTCGGAACCTGCATTCATTCCAAGAGAACACACCCGTTTTTTTCAAACTCACCTGCTTAGTGTACAAAATCACCTTCTGCTCCGCTTCGGGCAGCAATTCCACATCGTCTGCCCCGTAGATTTTCTGTGCGATGATTCTGATCTTGTCTAGAATTGGCAGCTGGGGGGGGAAACAGAAGAAGAGGAAACGAATTTCAGACCCCTCTTCCAATACTTCTCATCCAGGGAGAACGCGGCAATTCACAGCCATCTGAAGAACAGCGTATCCCAAGGCTGTGCAACAGAGAACCTATTTATCTATTTAGCTCATTTAGGAGATTTCCACGCTGCCTCTCCAGAGTCCTCCTGCAATGGAATCGCACCCAGGGGATGGGAAATGTGCATGATCTGTTTAGATCAGTCATTCCCCAAGGGGGATGCCCTGAGCATCACAGGGTATCTCACACAGAAAGCTTCGACTCTTGAACATTTACTCCAGGGGTGGCCGAACTGTGTCCCTCCAGATTACAATTACAATTCCCATGTTTTCATGTGTGTGTGTGAGAGACCAAGCACACGCTACATTTGCCGTGTTCCAGATCACGGTGGGCGATTGCCTGCCAACAGATCTCCTTCCTTGGTAATACAAAGAAGAATAGTGGGCTTCTGTACCTCACTACCCCAGTGGTTCTCAAATGACCCTTTCACAGGGGTTGCAGCAGGGCAAGCAGCTTGGCCAGGGTAGATCGAGATAGAGCGTTTGTCTCTCTGGAGCAGCGGAAAAGAGCAAGATCGGCATGGCGGGACAAGAGGAAGAACTGAACCGAGAAACCCCAGAGGAAAAAAACCAATTTATATACAGTCATGAACAATGGATCTTCAAGCCATTGGTCAGTTTGGGTTTAATTTCTGTGAAAGAGCACTTGCATCATTTTACGGCTGGGGGGTCCCCACAACTTGAAGAACTGTATTCAAGGGTCGCGGCATTAGGAAGGTTGAGAGCCGCTGAGCTAGAGGACCCCGGCCAGAGCATTCTAGAACTAAAAGAAGTAGTGCGAGATCGCAAGATACGGAGGCAGCCGAGCCGCAGGATCGCCAAGAGTCGGACGTGACTAAACACTAACGTCATCATTTAATATGCACAAGCGGTATACAAGTCCAAAAATAAATAAAATAAGTAAAATTGTTGGCAGATGCCACGGTGCCACGGTGGGGAGCCCTGAGCTAGCAGTACCAATGCGAATGCCTGATTCATGAGATGCGAGGGGAGGGAGGGGGGCTAGTGGGAATCCTGAAAACAAAGTCCCGTTAAAAAAATTCTTACCCTGGCAGTGAAAATCCTGACTCTCTAAACACTGCCTATCTTTAACAGCGCTTCGCTGTTAAAATAACAGCCGAAGGGGTGGGTGGGCAGAGACTGGGTGTGGCCTGTCCGAGGCAGGGCCCACTCGGGACGTGATTGGGGCCTGCCTCAGATAGGCCACGCCCAATCAGGACTTTGGCCCAATCATTGATTCCAGAGGCAGTGTGAGGGCTTCCCGGCCCAACGGGAGCTGGTGGGGGAGATGGGGGGGATCTTTCCCTTTCCCCTTAGGCAGCAGGAATGCCTCCCCTTCATCTCGCTCTAGTGCCCGTTGTATCAGTTACAACAGGCTTTATTTCTAGTATGCTTTATAAATACTGAGTACTACTAAATGGCAGGCTATTGGTCCACTTAAATGAGCAGTTTCCCTGGTTCTACGTGAACAGAAATAGATTGGGTACCCTAGAATGGGGAAATGAGCTTGTCAAATAGGTGCTAATGGGGGAATTAACAACCCATTTGAGAAACAGATCATTTTCAAGGCCTTACGTCTCGGAGGGACCATCTTTCTCAGGACGTCCCCAAAAGAATGCTACTATCCTCTAATGCAGGCTCTCTCAACCGGGGTTTTGTGAAACCCAGGCGTTTCTTGACAGCCCTGGAAGGGTTTCCTGAATGGGTGGGAGTTAAAACCTTGGAAATCCTACACTGAAGTTTTAAATCCAGGGTTTCGTGAAAGCCTGGAGGGTTTTTTTTACGGGCTTTAATGAATTTTTTAATTAATTAAACATTTATCGGGTGATATACCACAGTGGTCCCCAACCATTGGTCCGGGGACCGGTACTGGTCCGGGAATCAGTCAGTACCAGGCCGCTGCTCCTCCTCATCCTCCTCCCCAGCTGCTGCCTCGGAGGCTGCCCTGCCACTCTGCCGCCAGCTCACCATTGGTGCTCTCCAGCGGCTGCCATGGCTGGGGCTCCCCCTTGGCGGTGCACTGCGCATCAGCTGCTGGCAGCGCCCCCCAGCAGACGGCGGAAAGTCAGGGGCGCCGGCAGGAAAGCAAGTGGAGCAAGGGCTCAGGCAGTGGCAGCCACTTCCCTCAGGAAAAGACTACCCCCCCCTCCCGGGCCTCAGTAAAATTGTCAAGCGTTGACCGGTCCCCGGTGATAAAAAGGTTGGGGACCACTGATATACCATATATGGTCAGGCTGACACCCCCCAGCCAATGGCCAATGATGGGCCTGGAGGGGGTGGGGAGGGGGTGGGCGTGTCCACAGCGATGCTTCCCAACCATATTAGGCATGATCGCGCCACTTCTCAGGTTTCTTGAAGACCGAAAAAGATTTCAGGCGTTTCTCAGAGGTAAAGATACTGAGAAAGGCTGCTCTAATACCAACATGTTGGTGGTCCCTGGCCTGAGAGAAGTATGCCCGGCCTCAACCAGAGGCAGCGCTTTTTTGGCCAGGTCTCCAGCCAGGTGGCATCAATTGTCAGCAAAGACCCAGGCCCTGACAGAGCTGCTCATGTTCCCCGGGGCCTGCAAAGCGACACTCTTCCGCCAGGCTTATGGTTGAGGTCAGTACAGATAAATAAAATCATATTTGCCTTCCGATCATCCCACTGTTGAATAAATGGCTGGGATGCAGGATAACAGGAGGACCATGGGATACTTATTGGCTTGACTGTTTTTATTGTGTTTTAACCAGAACTTTAATATGCTGTAAGCCCCCCTGAGCCTGTCTGCAGAGAGGGGCAATCTAAAAATGCGATCAAATAATAAATAAATTTCAAAATTCCAGGAGAGAGGCAGTGCTTGTTCTGCAAGCAGGAGACCAACTTAGAAAGGGATACAGTTTAAAAACTGTATTTAAATGTTTTGTGGCGCAGGGTGGTAAGGCAGCCGACGTGCAGTCTGAAAGCTCGGCCCATGAGACTGGGAGTTCGATCCCAGCAGCCGGCTCAAGGTTGACTCAGCCTTCCATCCTTCTCAGGTCGGTAAAATGAGTACCCAGCTTGCTGGGGGGTAAACGGTGATGACTGGGGAAGGCACTGGCAAACCACCCCGTATTGAGTCTGCCATGAAAACGCTGGAGGGCGTCACCCCAAGGGCCAGACATGACCTGGTGCTTGCACAGGGGATACCTTCACCTTTTTAATGCACATAAACCTACTGCAATGCGGAGTACGGATTCTCACCTTCACGTCGTACAAGAACCGGAAGTGACTCGGGGCCTGCGACGCCCGCTGTACTGCCTTCGCCAGCGCCACGGCTCCCTTCCCCCCGTCGGCCCAGTGGGTGCACTTCACAGCGTCAAAAGCGCCGGCTTCCCTCGCCAGCTTCATGACCAGCTGCAGCTCGGCCTCCGTGTCTGATCTGTGAAAACAGGCATTGAAAAAACGAATGCGGGACCGGGTTATTGCCCTTGGGCCCTGGCAAAGGAAACACACAACAGAGACCCATCTGAAGAAGAACATATGAAGGGCCCAACTGGATCAGTCCATTAGTTCACAGATGTTCCCCTCCAGGTGACAACTGACTTCTGGAGTTCTCAAGGTGAGAGACGTTCAAAGCTTGTTTGCCCCTGCCTGTCTTGATGACACTGTTGCACGAAAAAAATGGACGATTCCAAATTTGTGACAAGAGAGAAACAGAATCTATCCAGTGGCTTAATAAAACCTGAAAAGATAAAGAGTCTCTTATGTTATTTATTCAGGCTTCGACTCTGCCACTCCATCCAAATATGGATGTATTAAGCCACTGGATAGATTCTGTTTCTCTCTTGCCTTGATGACACAACAGTTATTCAGAGTGGTCTCCCATCCAAATACTGACCACGGCTGACTCTGCTTAGCTTCTTAGAGCCAGTTTGGTGTAGTGGTTAGGAGTGGGGACTTCTAATCTGGCATGCCAAGTTCGATTCTGCGCTCCCCCACATGCAGCCAGCTGGGTGACCTTGGGCTCGCCACAGCACTGATAAAGCTGTTCTGACCGAGCAGTGATATCCGGGCTCTCTCAGCCTCACCCACCCCACAGGGTGTCTGTTGTGGGGAGAGGAAAGGGAAGGCAACTGTAAGCCTCTGTGAGCCTCCTTTGGGTAGAGAAAAGCGGCATATAAGAACCAACTCTTCTTCTTCTTCAGTAATCTCAGGGCTCTCTCAGCCTCACCTCCCTCACAGGGTGTCTGTTGTGGGGAGAGGAAAGGGAAGGCGACTGTAAGCCGCTTTGAGCCTCCTTCGGGTAGGGAAAAGCGGCATATAAGAACCAACTCTTCTTCTTCTTCAGTAATCTCAGGGCTCTCTCAGCCTCACCTCCCTCACAGAGTGTCTGTTGTGGGGAGAGGAAAGGGAAGGCGACTGTAAGCCGCTTTGAGCCTCCTTCGGGTAGAGAAAAGCGGCATATAAGACCCAACTCTTCTTCTTCTTCAGTAATCTCAGGGCTCTCTCAGCCTCACCTCCCTCACAGGGTGTCTGTTGTGGGGAGAGGAAAGGGAAGGCAACTGTAAGCCTCTGTGAGCCTCCTTTGGGTAGAGAAAAGCGGCATATAAGAACCAACTCTTCTTCTTCTTCAGTAATCTCAGGGTTCTCTCAGCCTCCCCTTCCTCACAGGGTTTCTGTTGTGGGGAGAGGAAAGGAAAGGCGACTGTAAGCCTCTGTGAGCCTCCTTTGGGTAGAGAAAAGCGGCATATAAGAACCAACTCTTCTTCTTCTTCAGTAATCTCAGGGTTCTCTCAGCCTCCCCTTCCTCACAGGGTTTCTGTTGTGGGGAGAGGAAAGGGAAGGCAACTGTAAGCCTCTGTGAGCCTCCTTTGGGTAGAGAAAAGCGGCATATAAGAACCAACTCTTCTTCTTCTTCAGTAATCTCAGGGCTCTCTCAGCCTCCCCTCCCTCACAGGGTGTCTGTTGTGGGGAGAGGAAAGGGAAGGCGACTGTAAGCCGCTTTGAGGCTCCTTCGGGTAGAGAAAAGTGGCAGATAAGAACCAACTCTTCCGACTCCTCCTCCTCTTCTTCTTCTTCCTGATGAAATCTTCCTGATGACCCGTTCCAGTTGGGTTTCTGGCCTGGCCATGGGGTAGAAACAGCGCTAGTTGCCTTGACGGATGACTTCCGTTGCCAGTTGGACCGAGGCGGCTCAGGGCTGCTTATATTATTAGACCTTTCAGCCACAATCGACAGAGTTGACCATGAGCTTCTAGCTCATCGCCTCTCCAACACCAGAATTCGGGGGACAGCCCTTCAGTGGCTGATCTCCTTCCTGCGGGGTCACAGACAGTAGTAGAAGAAGAATAGTTGGTTCTTATATGCCGCTTTTCTCTACCCAGAGAAGTCTCAAGCAGCTCACAGTCCTCTCCCTTCCCTTTCCTCTCCCCACAACAGACACCCTGTGAGGGAGGGGAGGCTGAGAGAGCTGTGATACTACTGAAGAATAATCGTAGAATCATAGAATCATAGAGTTGAAAGGGGCCATACAGGCCATCTAGTCCAACCCCCTGCTCAACGCAGGATCAGCCCAAAGCATCCTAAAGAAGAAGAGTTGGTTCTTATATGCCACTTTTCTCTACCCAAAGGAGTCTTAAAGTGGCTTACCTTCCCTTTCCTCTCCTCACAACAGGCACCCTGTGGGGTGGGTGAGGCTGAGAGAGCCCTGATATCACTGCTTGGTCAGAACAGCTTCATCAGCGCCGTGGTGAGCCCAAGGTCACCCAGCTGGCCGCATGTGGGGGAGTGCAGAATCGAACCTGGCATGACAGATTAGAAGTCTGCACTCCTAACCACGACACCAAACTGGCTCTCGTGTGTAGCACTAGGTGACGGATGCATGCAAAAGAGGTCTAAACAAGTAGCTGCTGTATTTTGTGGGTGCGTCAGGGGTTCCCACTTACTTGAATGCATTGACTGCCACCACCACAGGAACGCCAAAGGTCTGGGCGTTCTGGATCTGCTTGCTTAAGTTGCAGCAGCCCCTTGACAAAAGCTGCAGGTTCTGTAGGACGGGAGACGAAAAAAAAATGAAAGGGTTAGTTCTGGCAGCTAGACTGTCAGGCCTTTGGGCCACCCGCTGCGCGAAGAAATCACTGCCGCTAAACAACAAAAGCGCGAAAATGAAAGCAAAGAGCTCTGCGAAAGAAGGCAAACAGCAGAGCCCAAAGTGCTTCCTTTCAGAGAAGCCGGCTCCTTGTTCGCGGGGAAGATGAAACACACTTCAAAGAGAAAGAGACACAACACTGGAGAACAACCGGAATGAAAGAGGGTTTCCCCCCCCCCTCCATCCAAATAGCACCTTCATTCCCAGCACTCAAAGGAAAGGAGTCAGGGCCGGCTAGATGGATCAAAAGCACCGTGGAGCAGTGGTCCCCAACCTTTTTATCACCGGGGACCGCTCAATGCTTGACAATTTTACTGAGGCCCGGTGGGGGGGGGGGTAGTTTACTCCTCTACTCTCAACCACTGCCCTAACGCTCTCTGATCGCTATGGTAATGTTTAAACATCCCTTCAAAATAAGATACAGACACGCCACAACAATGAACATAAGGAACATTTTATTTTCATGGAAATGTTAACTCCTGACAATGACAAATCAATGGGAACCCTGAGCTTGTTTCTCGGCAACGAGACAGTCCCATCTGGGAGTGATGGGAGACAAGGACACCCAAAGTGTGAGGGAGAAGGCGTTCTTCGGGGCCCACCTCCAATTAGTCGAAGGACCACATGTGGTCCGCAGCCCACAGGTCGGGGATCGCTACTGTGGAGGAAGGAAAGATGTCCTCTCTGTGACACACAGGGTCTGGGCATTAACACTCAGACCACTGGGAAGTTTCTAGAAGGGGAATGCTTCAGACCTACAGACCAGGTTTTCTCAAGCAAGGTTTTGTGAGACCCTGGGGTTTCTTGATGGCCCTGGATGGGTTTCCTGAACCGATGGCAGTTAATGCATTTTAATATTTTTTAAAATTTGTTAAACATGCATTGGGTGATATGATTATATACAGTCACTAGCAAGAAAGCCCATTGCAACCAGGAATGCAATGGGTGCTAGGACCCAGGGGACACCGGCAGGCACAGATCTCTATCCCTCGTAGCAGGAGTCATAGCAGGTAATCAGGGCTCGGGTGGTTTGGCAGGGGTCTCTGTGTCTCTCTCTGAGACATCTGAGAGAAGAAGAAGAGTTGGTTCTTATATGCCGCTTTTCTCTCCCGAAGGAGGCTCAAAACGGCTTACAGTTGCCTTCCCTTTCCTCTCCCTACAACAGACACCCTGTGAGGTGGGTGAGGCTGAGAGAGCCCTGATATCACTGCTCGGTCAGAACAGTTTTATCAGTGCCGTGGCGAGCCCAAGGTCACCTAGCTGGTTGCATGTGGGGGACCGCAGAATCGAACCCAGCATGCCAGATTAGAAGTCCGTACTCCTAACCACTACACCAAACTGGCTAGCGTCCAGGAAAAGAGGGCAGGAGCTGGAGAGGGAGGGCCAATCAGGGTGAGGCCAGCTTTTCTGGCTGCACCCTGATTGGCCCTATTCCATCTCAGACAGCCAGGACACTCTCCACCCCAGGGCTGTTTCACAAATATTAAGAGGAACAATGAATGGTTAAGGATAAGGATGTCAACCTGCCGTCTCCTCCCAAAATGGCTAATAATGGGCCTGGAGGGGGTGGGAAGGGGAGGGACACCGGGTGGGCGTGTCCACAGCTCTGCTTCCCACAGCTCTGCTTCAAAGCCTGAAGAATGTTTCAGGGATTTCTCAATGGTAAAAATGTTGAGAGAGGCTGCTATATACCCACGAATCCTCAGGCAGCTGTCTTCTATGGAATCAGACCCTCGGTCCCTCAAAGGCAATACGGTCTACTCAGCCTGGCCGTGGTTCTCCAGTGGCTTCACTAGAGGTCTTTCATGTCACCTCCAGCCTGGATCCTTTTAATCGGAGATGCCGGGGACTGAACATGAAACCTACTGCCTGCAAAGCAGGGGCTCTCCCACTGAACCACAGCCCCTCCTCATGCAGCTGCCATCCTGACTCGTTCCACTGGTCCGTCAAGGTCAGAATTGTCTACTCAGACTGGCAGCAGCTCTCTCGCAGGCAGAAGGCTCCTGCATTAACTACCATCAGGTTCTTTTCCCAGGAGATGCCGGGTGTGAAATAGAAGCCTCTTTCGTCCCTTGCTATTCCCCCTCCCTTATTCTCTGGCAGCGTGGTGGCCCCTAATCTGGCGAGTCGGGTTCGATTCCCTGCTCCTCCACATGCAGCCAGCTGGGTGACCTTGGGCCAGTCACAGTCGTGTTAGAGCTGTTCTCAGTGAACAGTTCTGTCAGAGCTCTCTCAACCCCACAGACTTCACAGGGTATCTGTTGTGGGGGTCGGGGGGGGGGTGTCGGGAAGGCAATTGTAAGCTGCTTTGCGACTCCTTCCGGTAGTGAAAAGCATGGAAGCCTCCCCAGCTTACATTTCATTTTTTATTTTTCAGTTGCTACTGGTTTTTAGGATGTTTGCTTCTGTTATTTGTAAATATTAACGTTTACACTTTAGGCTGTTATGTTTTTGCTAATGTTCTGGGCTGACACGAGCAGCCTTGCCTATTTTTGAAGATAATACTGTCTCTGTTTTCTTTATTGTACACATGCCTGCTTTTACGTCTGCCGTTGTTAGATCATCTGGTCTGAACGGACTTCTCTGGGTTTCTTTTCAAGCACTTCTCCTCTTTTGTCAACAATATTTCCAGGGCTCATGTTGTCGTTCGCACACGGAAGCCCTCTCAGGAGCAAAACCAGCCTGAACGTTTGTGGGATATCCATGTTTCAAATAATTACTTAGGTAGGAGTCGAATGCACTGACCTGAAAACTCCAGTCTAGTCCAATTTCATCAGACCTAGGAACCTCAGCAGGGTCAGCCTTGGCTAACATTTGGATGGGAAACTTCCAAGGAATACCAAGCCAGCTACCCCTGAATGTCTCCTGCCTTGAAACGCCGGCAGGGTCACCATAAGGCAGTTGTGACTTGATGGTAAAAGCAAAAGAGGTCAAAAGGCAGTGGCTGCATACTTTAGAACCCAGTAAGATAAGACGAGGGTCGTGTCACTTGGAAAAAAAAATTGGCTTCATGAGACAAAGAGGTTTGTTCAAGAGGGAAAAATTTTGGCTTCATTTTGGTTCAGAGCGAAGCGAACGAAGTTGAGGAATTTAAAAGAGCCAGAGGACTACATAGGAATGTCGTTTTTCGACGTTTTATCAGACCTCCCAGCACGAGCATGGCTGTGAGTTTAGGTCAACACAACGCCATCTGCTTGGCGCCGTCTCCTTTTGAGGAGATAAACCTGAGCGTGATTAATATGTGGAATGTGCTGCCAGAGGATGCAGAGACGGCCAAAGGGATAAACAGCTTTAAAAGAGGATTAGATAAGGTTCATGGCTACTAGTCAAGGTGCCTAAAAGGAACCTCCATGTTCAGAAGAAACTGAGCAGATGTTCTGCCAATGGGCTATGGTCCCACCCTCTCCTAGCAGCGATCGAAGAAGAAACATCAATTCACCCCCTGCTTAGGGAAGAAGGATTCTCCCCCCCCCACCCCCCCATTCAGGCCAACACCTGGTCCTTTCTTACGATCCGGATCAGCTGTACAAAAGCCAAAACCAATAAATGGCCTTGATTAAAAGCAATCAAAAATGAACCAATTGCATTAAGTAAAAGTCTACTGTAGCAAAATAAAACAAAAATTTAGGAGCACCTTGGAGACTAACGTTTATTTCAATATGAGGTTTGGGGGTTAAAGTTCACCCACATCTATTTGACAAGGTGGGCTGAGAGTAGGGTTGCCACCTCCAGGTTGGGAAATACCTGGAGATTTTGAGGGTGGAACCTGGAGAGCGGGGTTTGGGGAGGGACTTCAATCGGGTAGAATTCCGGAGAGCCCACCTTCCAAGGTGATCATTTTCTACAGGTGGACTATTTCTATGGTGTGAAGATCAATTGTCATCCCAGGACATCTCCAGCTATAACTTGGTAGTTGGTGACTTAGCTTTGACCCATGAAAGTTCATACTGAAATAACAGTAGTTAGTTTTTCAGGTGCTGCTAAATTTTCCTTTCCACCAAAAGCAAGCCATTTTTACCTCTTCTGTGTATTCCTTTGGTAAGGGGACTCCAGCTGTGACCTGCAGAGAGCAAGGAAAGGGTATTAGAATCATAAAAGCATAAAACCATAGAGTTTGAAAGGGCCACACAGGTCATCTAGTCCAACCCCCGGCTCAATGCAGGATCAGCCTAAAGCATTATTATGATTTATATCTCACTGCTACCGAGGCTCGTCTCACAGCGGGTTACAATTATAAAATATAAAACCACACAGAGCTAAAGTGTTAAAAACCAAACCATAATCGGCAGCCACAGAGAGAAAAAAACAAAAGAATAACCCCCATCTCCTCCCCTTCCCTCCCACCCCCTCTCCTACAGCCTCAGTTTCTCAACCGTCAAAACAATAAGAAAGGCTGGTTTAATGTAATGATTAAATCCACTGTCCTTTTTATGGCCTAAACTGGTCTTTTTCTTTAGAAACAACACATCGTCCTGCTTTTGAATCCAGCAAAACTTCAAGTCACTAGCCATGATTTATTTAGATCAAGGTGGGTAGACCTGTTAGCCTGCCTGTAGCAGGAGGAAGGACAAAAGTCCTGGGCGGCCTGCCGCTAGGGGCAGGGGCAGCAGGAGCTCCACAGGGCCCGGATGGGGCGGGGCCTGGGCCAACAGGGGTTCATCCACAAAAGACAAGAAGGACCCAGTGCTCACCGTGGGCCCTCCACCGTGCATTTTGAGAGCCCGGACAGTAGCCACCAAGACGACCACGTGGGGCTGGAGGCCCGAATACCGGCACTTGATGTCGAAGAACTTTTCCATGCCGATGTCCGCCCCGAAACCGGCTTCGGTCACTGGAGGCAGAACAAAAACAAGTTATTCTACCAGATGAATCAGACTCCATACCTTCCTTCCTTTCTGCGTGGCCCTATTGTTGTTTTTTGCCCCACGGCTACTTTCAACATCATTCCTTCTTTGCTACTGAAGAGACAAGGTGTGGAAAGAAACAGAGAGGCCTAACCAATGGCACAGCTGAACAATATCGTGGGACAGGCCCGACTGCTAGACAGACAACTGCAGCTAACACACAACATCGTAAAAAGGCTCATTGTAAACAAAGAAACAGGGACAGAGGGGCTTCTGAACACATAGAATCATAGAGTTGGAAGGGGCCATACAGGCCATCTAGTCCAACCCCCTGCTCAACGCAGGATCAGCCCAAAGCATCCTAAAACACCCCTAATCTCTTAACACAGTAGTTGTCATCCTAGGGGGTGGGACCCCTTTCGGGGTCAAATGACCCTTTCACAGTGGTTGCGGCAGGGCAAGCTGCTTGGCCGGTGAAGCACCATCCACACAACAGCCTTGCGGGGTAGATCGAGGGAGAAAGTATTTGCCTGTTTGGAGCAGCAGCAAAGAGCGAGATCAGCATGGTGGGACAAGAGGCAGAACCGAACTGGGAAACCCCAGGGAAAAAAAACAATTTATACACAATCATGAACAAAGGATCTTCACAGCATTGGTCACTTTCAGTTTAATTTCTATGAAAGAACACTTGCATCATTTTATGGTTGGGGGTCACCACAACACGAGGAACTGTATTAAAGGGTCGCCGCATTAGGAAGGTTGAGAACCACTGACATAACACCACCACATTTTCACACTCTTTTTTATCCCACCCTTCCTGAAAACAGCTCCGTGATGGAACACACCTTGCAAGCCCCATTCTCTCAGGTTCCAGGGGATCGGAAAAGACCCCCTGCTACTGCCTTGGCTTTCCCTCCCAGTCTCTGTTCCTTTAGGTGCGCCGGTCTAGCCGCTGCGCGAGATGGTAAACCTTCTGCCTTTCTCCAACCGGAAAAAGACATCACCTGTGCATGACTGGCTTCACACAATAATAGAAGCGCCTTAAAGAAACGTTCTTCATGCAGTTCAGCTTCAGGGGTAGTCAAACTGCGGCCCTCCAGATGTCCATGGACTACAATTCCCAGGAGCCCCTGCCAGCTTTTGTTGGCAGGGGCTCCTGGGAATTGTAGTCCATAGACATCTGGAGGGCTGCAGTTTGACTACCCCTGGCTTAGATATTCTTTTTTCCCCGAGCTTCAGTTTTAATATTCTTAACTCCAACGGCAGTCTCCAGCTACACGAAGAACTTTTCTTCAAGACGCCTTTAATATTGAGTTTAGCTGGTAAAATACAAATCACGTCCTTTTCTGCCGCTTGATTCTGTGTATCTTTTATTATTGCTGCAACCGGAGCCATTTGAATGGCTCTGAAATACTCAGTGATTGGGGTCCCGTGACCTTGTCCCCGGTACCTCTCCTCTGTGAAATCGACCCCGTTCCCAGACAGAGTTGTTGTTGGGTGTTTTTCGGCATTGAGTGGCAGCTCACTTATGCCAACCTCATGGGGATTTTTTAAAAAATCTTATAATGTTTTAGTCAATACTTCATTGAGGTTATGATGTTTACACAATCAAAGACATTTCTTCTTCAGATGTCCTTAAAAAGGCTTTCCCCTGCAAACCTGGGGTTCTTTTGGATGTATACAAACGGGTTCTTTCTGCACAGAGCCAGCTGGGTGTGATGGTTAGGCGTGTAGAGTTCTAATCTGGCTGAGGCTCGGCTAGCCTGGGCCATCCAGGATTTCAAGGCAAAAGATAAACAGAAAATGTTTGCCAATGCCTGTCTCTGCACAGCAACCCTGGGCCTTCTCAGTGGTCTCCCACCCAAGTTCTAACCAGGGCGGACGAGGATCTCATGGAATCCTAGAGTTGGAAGGGGCCTCCTGGGTCATCTAGTCCAACCCCCTGCACTGTGCAGGACACTCACAACTCTTATCGCTCATCCACTGTCACCTGCATCCCCTTGAGCCTTCACAGAATCAGCCTCTCAGTCAGATGGCTCTCCAGCCTCTGTTTTAAAACCTCCAAAGATGTAGAACCCACCTCCTCCCGAGGAAGCCTGTTCCACTGAGGAACCGCCCTAACTGTCAAGAACTTCTTCCAGAGGTTTAGACAGAATTTAGAATCACAAGAATAATAGAGTTGGAAGGGACCTCCTGGGTCATCTAGTCCAACCCCCTGCACTATGCAGGACACTCACAACCCTCTCGCTCATCCCTTGTAACCTGCCACCCCCTTGAACCTTCACAGAATCGGCCTCTCCATCAGATGGCTCTCCAGCCTCTGTCTAAAAAATCTCAGAGATGGAGAACACACCACCTCCCGAGGAAGCCTGTTCCACAGAGGAACCTCCCTAACTGTCAGGAACTTCTTCCGGATATTTAGATGGAATTTCTTTTGAATTAATTTCATCCCATTTGTTCTGGTCTGTCCCTCTGGGGCAACAGAGAGCAATTCTGCTCCATCTTCTACATGGCAGCCTTTTAAATACTTGAAGATGGTTATCAGACCCCCTCTCAGTCGTCTCCTCTCCAGGCTAAACAGACCAAGCTCCCCCAACCTTTCCTCATTCGTCTTGGTCTCCAAACCCCTCGCCATCTGACAAGACTGAGCTGGCAGAGAGAGTGCAGCATCTACAGTTTTTGCAGCATCTATGCGATTTCTAGTCTGCAATGCATTTTCCCATCAACACGAAAAAAAACCCAGACTGCCAAAGCTGGAGCTTGAATTCCTCACAACTTACCCACAAACCCCTCCTTGCCAACCAGCTTGAGGGCGATCTTGTCTGCCAGGACGGAAGAGTTGCCATGAGCGATGTTGGCAAACGGGCCAGCGTGGACGAACACCGGATCGCCCTGGCAGAGAAAAGAGGCAGCAGAAACATGGCAAAAGGAAGTCAGAAATGCTGTGCCAGAACGTCGTGGGAGGCCTCCGGAGATGCATGATGATTGGGGAGCAAGTTCCAAGCTCTAGATCAGGGGTAGTCAAAGTGCGGCCCTCCAGATGTCCGTGGACTACAATCCCCATGAGTCCCATGTAATCCTGTTACTAGCACCCTGGGAACAAAGCCGTTAGACCAGGGGTAGTCAACCTGTGGTCCTCCAGATGTCCATGGACTACAATCCCCATGAGCCCCTGCCAGCATTCGCTGGCAGGGGCTCATGGGGATTGTAGTCCACGGATACCTGGAGGGCCGCAGTTTGACTACCCCTGCTCTAGATCTTCTGTCCAAGAGTGGAAACATATTATAAACAAGGCAACAAATCAGGAGGGACCTACATCAGGACAACCTGCTCTGCCAATCGCCAGCTAAAGGATAAAAGGAAGAGAGGAGATCTTCTGACTTTGTGCACACACACACACCCCATTTCTTTTTGGTCTTAGCATAGAATCAGAGTTGTTTATTAATGCCCCGTTTTTAACCACTTGAAGGAGTCTCAAAGCGGCTTGCAATCACCTTCCCTTCCTCTCCCTCCAGCAGCCACCCTGTGAGGGAGGTGGGGCTGAACGCTTGGAGAGAACACCCTCTGGCCAACATAGTGACACGCAGCCATCGGCTAACACGGAATATACACCTACCTCCAACGTCTGCATGAGGTTTGGCTTAATAGCGTCTTTCATCAGAACCGTGAGAGCACCACTCACTCCCTAAAGGAAAGAAGGACGGGTGGTTATTTCCACTGCCGTTTCTGCCGAGGTCTTTACCTTTTCCTTCTCTTCTTTAGGAGCACCTGATGCAACACAGGGGCCAACACAGACAAGGCCCAGCCTCTGGTAGCTTTCAAACAGAGGAACTCCAGAGTAGGGTCTTGTTTTCACTCCTCGCTCCTACTTGGTGGGATGAGCTCACCGAGGAGATGTGGGCCCTGCCGGAACTGGCTCAGTTCCGCAGATCCTGCAAGATGGAGCTCTTCCGCCAAGATTTCGGTTTGGGCCGACAATCCAATAACATCCAACGGGCGCCCTCAAGGGAAGACCCCCACGGCGAACATCTAAAGAGACTACGATGTACTGTTCACACTGAGACGCTTTAAAGGTTTTGAATGTTTTTAGAAATGGTTTATTCATGTTGAATTAATCGATTTTTGTTATTGCTATCATGGCTGTACAGCGCCCTAAGTCAGTCTGGGAGGGTCATATATAAATTAAATAAATAAATAAAAATAAATTGTCTGAATCTCTTAGCCCATGAAAAGGCCGAGGGGACAGCATAAGAAAAACGTCTTTAGCATCCTTGTGGGGGCAAGATCATATAGGTGCTACGTTGTGAAGCCTCACATCCAAATTTAAGAGACTTCTCTGGAATTGTTCCACAAACTCCAAGCCAACTCGCTCGGGCCTGGACTCCGAGCTCTTGCGCTTCTTCGGATCAGCCCCTCCAATTTTTAACCCCTTCTGGCAAGATGACGGTCAGCTTACCAGATCTTCTGTGGTCACTGGGATACCTTCCCTGCTGGAAGCGACCACCATTCTGGCCAGCCGGTTTCTCATGTCTTCCAGGCTGTCGGTGAGGGCTAACACAGCCATGATCTCGCTGGCTACCGTGATGTCGAACTGGGTCTAGGGAAACGCAGGAAGCGGCAGTAAAACAAAACAGAAGGGAGGGGAAACATCTAGCAAAGGGCCAAGGATAGTCTCCTCGAGCAGAACCGCAGAAAATAACCTTAGGAAAAAACCTAGAAAAATTTGCTCAAGTTACTGCTCAAGTAAGGGGGAGAAGGGGCACTTTTCACAGTCTTGTGTTTTCTAAAAAGCAAAGGATCCCGGAGGACAAAAGCCAAGTAACTTACTGTGCGGCTATGCCCTTTCTCGGTAGGAGACTGACCAATCGTGATCTTCCGCAGGAACCGGTCACTGGTGTCCAACACTGCGGAAAGCAGAAAGAGAGAAGGAGTGAATGCCAGGGTTATTTAAAAAGAGAGAGGCAGGAGCCATTTGGTACATGCACAGGGCAGGAGACTAAGGTCTTAGCTCTCCCAAGGCGGAAAACGAAGTCACAGTTGACAAAAGAACTCAAGCCATTTGCTCTTTCGAATCACCCAGGCGTGGGAGAGAGAAAAAAAGGAATCACACTCCGAAACAAAAACAAGCCTATGGACATTGCTGGTGGCCCAGGAGGCGGCTGAGGGAAATGTTCAATTTAATAATTCAGCGTTTTGAGAACTTCAGCTAGCCTGCTCTAGTTTTTTGAAAGCATAAAAGTAGAATGTGTCGTTCCCGCCCCCCCCCCCAAACTCCAAGTAATTTTCAGGACTGATCCACCAGAGCTCTTCTTGTGTTCTTGTGAAGGCCTCGGCCTCTCTGCCCTGTTGTTGGCCCTACAGAGGAACTGGCTGGCCCCTGTGTGAGGGAGGATGCTGGACTAGATGGACGACTGAAGATGAAGAGTTGGTTTTTATATGCTTCTTTCCTCTACCAGAAGGAGGTTCAAAGCGGCCTACAATCACCTCCCCTTTCCTCTCCCCACAACACAAACCCTGTGAGGGAGGTGAGGCTAAGAGAGCCCTCATATTAGTGAAGAAGAAGAGTTGGTTCTTATAAGCCGCTTTTTGCTACCCGAATGAGTCTTAAAGCGGCTTATAGTCACCTTTCCTTCCCTTTCCCCATAACAGACACCCTGCAAGGGAGGTGAGGCTGAGAAAGAAGAGTTGGTTATTATATGCCACTTTTCTCTCCCCGAAGGAGTCTCGAAGCGGCTTACATTTAGCTTCCCTTTCCCCACAGCAGACACCTGGTGAGGGAGGTGAGGCTGAGAGAGCCCTAATATTACTGAAGAAGAGCTGGTTCTTATATGCCACTTTTCTCTACCCGAAGGAGGCTCAAAGCGGCTTACATTCGCCTTCCCTTTCCTCTCCCCACAACAGACACCCTGTGAGGTGGGTGAGGCTGAGAGAGCCCTGATATTCCTGCTCAGTCAGAACAGCTTTATCAGTGCTGTAGCGAGCTCAAGGTCACCCAGCTGGCTGCATGTGGAGGAGGAGCGGGGAATCAAACCCGGCTTGCCAAATTATGTCTGTGTTCCTACCCACTAAGCTAAGCTGGCTCTCACTGGTCTGATCCAGCAGGGCTTTTCTCATGTCCATATGTTCTTATTTATTTAGACTTTCCTGGCCAATATATTTATTTTAAACCCTCTTAATTCTATCTTTCCTGCTAAAGTAAGATTCCCGAGAGAGCAAACAATCATGAACACTGAAAGAGCAATTTAAAAACCAAACAAAAGAAAATGCAGGCACACAGAGCGAGTTTTCTCAACATTTTTACCCCTGAGAAATCCCTGAAACATTCTTCAGGCTTCGAGAAAGCCCAGAAGTGGCACCATTGTCCATAATATGGTCAGGAAGCCCGGCTGTGGACACGCCCACCCTCCACCCACACTCCAAGCCCATCACTAGCTGAGGTAGTGGTAGACATGATCATATATGGTCACAGCATCTGATAACTGTTTTGGCAATTTTAGATAATATATAAAAAATTATAAGGAAGGCCGAGCGTCAAATAATTGAGGCTTTTGAACTCTGGTGCTGGAGAAGACTCCTGCAAGTCCCTTGGACTGCAAGGCGAACAAACCGGTCAGTCCTAGAGGAGATCAGCCCTGCCTGCTCCTTAGAAGGCCAGATCCTGAAGATGAAACTCAACTACTCTGGCCACCTCATGAGAAGGAAGGACTCCCTGGAGAAGAGCCTAATGCTGGGAGCGATCGAGGGCAAAAGAAGAAGGGGACGACAGAGAATGAGGCGGCTGGATGGAGTCACTGAGGCAGTTGGTGCAAACTTAAATGGACTCTGGGGAATGGTAGAGGACAGGAAGGCCTGGAGGATCATTGTCCATGGGGTTGCGATGGGTCAGACACGACTTTGCAACTAACAACAACAACAATAACATAAAAAATTAACTAACTCTCACCCATTCAGGAAACCCTTCCAGGGCCATCAAGAAACCCTGGTTGAGAAAGCCAGACGTAAAGAGTTCAACAGCAAATTCTAACCAGAGCACCCCATGAAAACTGGGCCCATTTGAGGGTGTCAGACCAGAGCAGACTCATGGAGAGGATCTCCCAATATGCATATTTCTGGGGTGGGGGGAAGAAGGATGCAACGGTGAGTCAGGTCCGGGGGTGGGGGAGAAGGAACAAAATTGCCCTTCTATTAGTAGAAATGTAGCAAAAGTTCACATGAAGACATGCTGGAGTCTCATAGACAAGAAGGGTGGGGAAGAGTGACATCTCTACTTCGGCTTCCGCACAATCCCAAGGAAAGAGACGTGAAGGAGGAAAGCGGATAGTGGGCCATGTTAGTGACTGTCAACAAGCATTAAGAACGGCCAAGAAAAAGCAAGTACATCAGATGTTCAGCTCTAGGGAGGCATCGGGGAACACCCACCTCCCCTCCAAAGATTTCACATTTTCTTCCAAAGAATAATGATGATGATAGAGGAGGAGGAGGAGGAGGGGGAGGAGAATGCTTGAGGGTGATCCTGCATTGAGCAGGGGGTTGGGCTAGATGGCCTCGATGACCCCTTCCCACTCTAGGATTCTATGGTGAAGAAGAAGAGTTGGTTGCTTTAGGATGCTTACGGCTGATCCTGCGTAGAGCAGGGGGTTGGACTAGATGGCCTGTATGGCCCCTTCCAACTCTATGATTCTATGATTCTTATACGGTGCTTTTCTCTACCTGAAGGAGGCTCAAAGCAGCCTACATTTGCCTTCCCTTTCCTATCTCCACAACAGACACCCTGTGAGGGAGGTGAGGCTGAGAGAGCCCTGAGATTACTGAAAAAAAGAAGAGTTGGTTCTTATATGCCGCTTTTCTCTACCCGAAGGAGTCACAAGGCAGCTCACCTTCCCTTCCTCTCCCCACAACAGACACCCTGTGGGGTGGGGGCTGAGACAGCTCTGAGAGAACTGGGACTGCCCCAAGCTCACCCAGCTGGCTGCATGTAGAGGAGTAGGGAATCAAACCCGGATCTCCAGATTAGATGCCGCTGCTCTTAACCACCACTCCAACAGGACACAGAGGCTGAGGCCGTTTCCTAGTGTTGCCCTCCTGGACATGGGCTTAAGAGGCCTACTGCCTCTGAATGTGGAGGCTCCCTTGGCAAACATCCAGAGTGCTGTGGCCCACAACCGTCATCCATGGCATGTTTTTATCTTCTAGGATAATAAAATGCCAAACAAACACCAAACAAACAAGCTCTCTTCATTGGCTAGGCTTCCTAGCTTTGTGAAAAGCTTCACAAAGAAAAAAAAAATCAAACTGTGAGAGAAGAGCCGGCCGACGCAGCGTCTTTAAAATCCAGGAAGAGTTTTCAAACGCTTCCCTTCTTTGCTAATAAGGCAAAGGAATCAAACGGGGAGAGCCAGTTTGCTTTCTGGAAGTTGGAAAGGGGCAAATGGATCAAAGCGTCGGGGTCAAAAAGAATGAATTATGCATGGCGAGGAAACTCTTTGGCTAAGTTGCATCAGCTTGAGTTCAACTGAGGCCAGGCTCACCCATGAATGAGAAGTCAACGGCTGAGTGGTTGGGAGGCTTGAGTTTGAATCCTTACTCTGCCATAGGGCTCCACGGGATACGGACAGGCTTTGGCGGTGGGGCAGACCTGTCGTTTAAATGGAGCAACGTACCAGGGCCTGAATGCGACTGAGATGCAGCCTGCCAAACTATTTTCCATCTGTCACGAGAATGCGAGTGCTGTGCTTTCCAGGGGGATGCAATGGAGCCCCACTGAAGGAGAACTTACATATTAATTCAGCAGTGGAATGGTCTACCAGGGAGGTGGTGAGCTTCCTCTCAATGGCGGTCTTCAAGCAGCGACTGGGTAGATGCTTCTCCTGGATGCTTGAGGCTGATCCTGCACTGAGCAGGGGGTGGGACTAGGTGGCCTGGATGGCCCCTTCCCACTCTAGGATTCTAGGAGTCTAGCTCAGCAGGGGAAGGGGCTGCCTAAGGAGGTGGGGAGGACCCCTCACTGGCCATCTTCAAGCAGCGGCTGGACAGATCCTTCTCCTGGATGCTTGAGGCTGATGCTGCAATGAGGATCTGTCTACATAACAGTTGTGCCTCCATGGCTACAACTTTTATATCATAATATGCTTCCTGTGTGTTAACTCTACCACACAGAAAATAATAAATGATATTCAATGGCTTTGGAACAGCCACTTTCTCTTGGCCTAAACCACCGTGAGTATGAAAACAAAGGGAATTCATGAATGCATGAAGCTGCCAAGATGAATCAGATCTACAGTCCATCAAGGTTAGCATTGCCTCCTCAGACCGGAGTGACTTTTCAGGATCTCAGACCGAGGTCCTTCCCATCACCTACTGCCTGGTTGTTCTGAACATCGATGTCAAGGATTGAACCTGGGACCTTCTGCATGCCAAGCAGATGTTCTACCACTGAGCCACAATACGTCCTCCAAAGGACATGATGCTGTAAGCCAGGATTGAATTCTAATAGGAAGAAAAGCATAGTATAGATATTTAAATAAATAGTATTTCAGAGCCCTGCTGGATCAGACGAGGGGTCCATCCAGTCCAGCCTCCTGTCTCACACAGGGGCCAGCCAGTTCCTCTGGAGGGCCAGCAACAGGGCAGAGAGGCCGAGGCCATCAGAAGAGCATCAGAAGAGCCCTGCTGGGTCAGACCAGGGGCCCATCCAGTCCAGCCTCCTGTCTCACACAGGGGCCAGCCAGTTCCTCTGGAGGGCCAGCAACAGGGCAGAGAGGCCGAGGCCTTCCTAAGGACATCAGGAGAGCCCTGCTGGATCAGACCAGGGGTCTATATAGTCCAGCCTCCTGTCTCACACAGGGGCCAGCCAGTTCCTCTGGAGGGCCAGCAACAGGGCAGAGAGGCCGAGGCCTTCCTAAGGACATCAGGAGAGCCCTGCTGGGTCAGACCAGGGGTCCCTCTAGTCCAGTCTCCTGTCTCACACAGGGGCCAGCCAGTTCCTCTGGAGGGCCAGCAACAGGGCAGAGAGGCCGAGGCCTTCCTAAGGACATCAGGAGAGCCCTGCTGGATCAGACCAGGGGTCTATATAGTCCAGCCTCCTGTCTCACACAGGGGCCAGCCAGTTCCTCTGGAGGGCCAGCAACAGGGCAGAGAGGCCGAGGCCTTCCTAAGAACACCAGGAGAGCCCTGCTGGGTCAGACCAGGGGTCCATCCAGTCCAGCCTCCTGTCTCACACAGGGGCCAGCCAGTTCCTCTGGAGGGCCAGCAACAGGGCAGAGAGGCCGAGGCCTTCCTAAGAACATCAGGAGAGCCCTGCTGGGTCAGACCAGGGGTCCATCCAGTCCAGCCTCCTGTCTCACACAGGGGCCAGCCAGTTCCTCTGGAGGGCCAACAACAGGGCACAGAGGCTGAGGCCTTCCTCTGATGACTGCCTCTGAATATGGAAGTTCCCTTTAGGCACCATGGCTGGTAGCCACTGACAGACCTACCCTCCATGAATCTCCCTTTCAAAGCTGCCCGTGTCTCTAGCCATCACGACATCCTCAGGCAGTGAGTTCCAGATATACCATAACCCTGCCCTCCCCTTTCACCTCCTCTATTGTATTTCTCACAGAAAACTGTAACTTCAGTACATAATGTAGGTGCTGTTTGATTTCTGAAAGTTAACTTGCCAACCATCATTTCAGGAACTGACAGGTACTTTCAACCTCCGCCCAGCGTTCTTGTCGATAAAAGGCCTTTCAACCCCCCTGTCCTTCTGAACGTTTTCCAGATTCCTTTTCTTTCAATTATTTTCGGCCTGGATACCTCTTGCCCACGTTATGCTCTCCGGATCAATATCCAGTCTCACAAATTTCTTTATCTCCTCTGCCGTCAAAGCGTCTGGGTCCGTTTTCTTAATTTGTAGTCTCTGGAGAGGAAAAGAAGAAAGGGGTGGAGGGATGGGGAAAGAACAAAATGAAAAGAGTACCAGGAAACGGCCCTCTAAGAAATCTCATCAGAGTATTTTCAAAAACAAATCAAAGGGAGAGATGAATCTATGCCAGAGGATTAACATCTGGGTAGAAATCTAAAACAAGCTAGATACGGTTTACGGGTGAACACCTGAAATATGGGCTCTGTACACAAATTACAGTGGATGCACACAGAAGGGAGTGCATTACATGTTTGTGTGGGTACACTAAAAATAAATCCGGGAACAGTTCCTGGACAAGCGTAGGGTTTAAACTGTATGTTCAACTGTGCATGCATTGAATGTAACGGGAGAATTACGCATGAAAAAAGAAACACAAGTGTACACTGCATGTACGGCACACGCATTCACTGAAATCTGAACAGGGTTTCGGGGGGGGGGGTTGTACATGCACTGGGCAATTCTTGCGTCATGCCCAACACGTGTACAGTTGAATGCGCAATTTAGTAAACGCCACATTTATCCAGATACCAATCCATTTGAGTTAGACTGACATCACACAGCACACGCAGAATTCTCTTCCCACCACTGGCTTGGGCATTCTAGACCTACTAGTAGCCATTTTTCCCTGGCTCAAGAAAACCTTCCACTCATGCAAAACGGGGTATGCTGCCTTTCAATCCGTAGCCCCCCAGTCAGCTATTTGTGCCTAACAGCCAGTGACGCATCCGACCTCTTTCCATCTTGAATCTCAACTGCACCTTCCCCGAACGACTGCAATGTTTCACTTTATCGCTAAAGTGAAAAAGAATACATAACCCTGGCTCCCGGTCATGCTTTTATCCTTATATCTGAACGGTCCAGTATTGCACAGGACGCAATCAAAACTGAGGGCTTGCCCCAAATCTCCAGTCCTGTCCTTGTGGACACGATAGGCAGGCACATCCCTGTCAGGATTGCTGCTGAACCCTGCCATGAGTTAGCCTGAGTTTCTCCATTTTGTTTATCTTGTCCCTTCTCTGCTTTGTGCTTGGGGCCCTATGTAACCCAAGGCCCATATATTATGCTTGAAACCGAAACTATGTTGCTGCATCCTGTTATCACAGGGAGCTGTGAATTATTTGTCTTTTGAACCTCCCGGCTGGGTCTGCCTTTTGTAACCAGAACATCTTATCTTGTCCGGAGACGACCAAGGACGTGCGAGTTGTAACACTATGGTTTATAGCACCTGGTGCCTCCTTTCCCCCCTCCCATGGGAACTTTCAAGTTTTAGGCGGGAGAACTGTATTGATAAGGGGAGGCAAATCTGTCCTCAGGCAGATTTGACTTTCTTAGCTTAGGTGTATGAAGTAACTTCTCAATAAACGCTTTCTTTAATAAAGAAGCTTGTTGTGAGTTCCTTGCAACGCTTGACAATCCCTAAGCATATCTTGGAGATCTCGTGAGAGGAAGGGGAGCCCGTGTTCACCTGCAGCCTCCGGATCTGGATATCGGAGAACTTCCTGGAGCCGCTGATCGAAGGAACCAAGCGAGAGTAAAGAGCCTGGGAAAACAAGGGCTGCGTTGAGCCGTTGAAGAACACCCAATCCATTTGGGCTAGACTGACGTTGTACAGTGCATGCAAGGGCGGAAGGGCAAGCGGAACTGGGTTTACCTGATCCGATTGTGTCGCTTCGTGAAAAATGCGGGCATCGATGGCGGCAGCAACCAAGTTATTGGCTGCCGTAATGGCGTGAATGTCACCGGTGAGATGGAGATTGAACTGCAGGGAGAAAGGGAAGGAGGGGGGTGGAGGAGAAGGCACAGGCCAACGATTACCTCTTTTCCAGGTCTTATTAAGTCCCCGAACCAGGACAGTCAGCGACAGAAAGGAATATTAATAGCAGAGTGCATGGGGGCCATGTGGGAAATGGCTCTGCATGCGTCTAATCTAAGTTAGAAAGGGAGGAAGAGGAAAGTCCTTCTCTTCATTGGGCAAAACTTCCAGAAACTTTGGAGATGCATGGCAAAAGTTTAAAAAATACCTCGCTTTCCTGGGCTGGATCTGGTGCCCAGATCATAACTCATATCAAAACAGTGTCCACTGTTTTCTCGTTGAGAAATCTCTGAAACATTCTTCAAACTTTGAGAAACCCCAGAAGTGGTGCAATCAGGCAGAATAGGGTTGGGAAGCAGGGCTGTGGACACGCCCACCCGGGGCCCCTCCCCTTCCCACCCCCTCCAGGCCCATCATTGGCCACTTTGGGAGGGGGTGGGCAGGTCGACATGACCATATATGGGCACATCACCCGATAAATGTTTAATGAATTACGGGGCCGTCAAAAAATCTCAGGCTTTCACAAAAGAATTTTGGTGTAGGGTTTTCCAGGCAGGAGATGTTTGGAGGTAGTTTGCCATGGCCTGCCTCTGAGTAACTACCCTGGACTTCCCTGGTGGTCTCTCATCCAAGTTCTGATGAAGACCACCCCTTCTCAGTTTCTGAGATCCGAGGAAGATCAGGCGATCCTGGGCTGTCGCAGGGCTACGAAAGGTCCCACAACGGAGCAATTTTCCGCTTATGTGTGTGGCTGAGACCATAAAGTTCTCCAACACGTGAGCCTCCCTGAACTAGATCAAGAGGATCAGCTAATCATATTGTCTAATTATGGAACCCTTTCAAAATCCACCGAGCACAGGATTGGCTGAGCTGCAAGCACAGGACTGGAAGTCATTGGACAGCAGAGTCACATAGAAAGGAGGGGGAAAACGGGGTATGGTCAGCGTGGTGTAGTGGTTAGGAGTGCGGACTTCTAATCTGGTGAGCTGGGCTTGATTCCCTGCTCCCCCACATGCAGCCAGCTGGGTGACCTTGAGCTTGCCAGAGCACTGATTAAGCTGTTCTGTCAGAGCAGGAATATCAGGGCTCTCTCAGCCTCACCTACCCCACAGGGTGTCTGTTGTGGGGAGAGGAAAGGGAAGGCGAATGGAAGCCACTTTGATACTCCTTCGGGTAGAGAAAAGCAGCATATAAGAACCAGCTCTTCTTTTTCTTCTTCAGTAATCTCAGGGCTCTCTCAGCCCCACCTGCCTCACAGGGTGTTTGTTGTGGGGAGAGGAAGGGAAATGTGTTTATAATAAGGTGACCAGATTTTAACATTGGTAAAGCGGGACACCACTGACTGGGGATGTGGGAGTTCTTGATTAAAAATTTGGTTTATATGGAGCAACAAAAAGTTTCATAGAATGCATAGAATGCAAAAATAGTATTGTAATATATATATTTTCAACATAAGTACAATTTGCCAGGTACCCCCAGATGTCCCTCCAAAAGTGGGACAATCTGGTCACCTTACACAATACACAAAACTGTGTCCTGCTGCTTCCCACTGGAATCTAAATAAGATTTTAAATTGATAAAAGCCGAACATTACCTCCTCCATAGGAACGACCTGTGAATAGCCCCCTCCGGCAGCACCTCCTGTAAGAATGGAGAACAAGGAGGTCATCACGCATTAGATGTCTGCCAAAACAGTGGGCATGTCCGCATCAAAATCAACACCCTCTACTTACTGAGGGACCCAAAGTAAGAACCTGTGCTTTTACGAGTGAAGAAAGTCATTACATTGTTCCCCATCAGTATCCTTATTATCCCCTTTGGTGTGAGATCCAGCATGGAGCAGTGGTAAGGAGCACCGACTTCTAATCTGGAAAGCCGGGTTTGATTCCCTGCTCCTCCTCCACATGCAACCAGCAGGATGACCTTGGCCTCATCACAGCACTGATAAAGCTGTTCTGATCGAGCAGTAAGATCAGGGCTCTCTCAGCCTCACCTCCTCCACAAGGTATCTGCTGTGGGGAGAGGAAAGGGAAGGTTATTGTAAGATGCTTTGAGACTCCATCAGGTAGAGAAAAGCAGCATGTAAGAACCAACTCTTCTTGAGTAATATCAGGGCTCTCTCAGCCTCACCTCCCTCACAGGGTGTCTGTTGTGGGGAGAGGAAAGGGAAGGCGATTGTAAGCCGCTTTGAGACTCCTTCGGGTAGAGAAAAGCGGCATATAAGAACCAACTCTTCTTCTCCTTCAGTAATCTCAGGGCTCTCTCAGCCTCACCTCCCTCACAGGGTGTCTGTTGTGGGGAGAGGAAAGGGAAGGAGATTGTAAGCTACTTCGAGGTTCCTTCAGAGAGTGAAAAGCAGGGTATAAAAACCAACTCTCCTTCTGTATTACTGGACAGACGTTAGGGCGCCTTATTCATGCCCAAAATGTTATCTGAAAAATGGACTCAGTCTTACTCAAGATTAGCAGGAGACGCTTTAAAAGATACTATTTCTAGAACTCTGGTAAGCCAGAAAGGAAAGGAATTCTGAATGGTTATTTCTGTCTATTCGCTGCATTTTCTTTTATCTGGATGCAATAAAATTTATTTCTGCATTGGCACTGTTCAAATATCTGCCACACAGAGAAGACGGTAAAGACTCAATTCTCTGCTACTCCAGAGTATAAGGCTGGAGCAGAAGGACTTATGTTATCACTGGGGAGAATTTGTTTAAACATCAGGAGAGACTTCCTAACCGTGGGAGGGATTCAGGAGTAGAACCCGTTAAGTGGGAGGGAGGGGACTCTCCCTTGCTGGAGGTCTCCCTTAAAAGAGGCCAGCCATCTGTCAGGGTGGATTTCCTGCCTTGAGCAAGGGGGAGGGGCTATGGCTCAGTGGCAGAGCACCTGCTTGGCATGCAGAAGGTCCCAGGTTCAATCCCTGGCATCAGTTAAAGGTGACATGAAAGGCCCCTGCCCGAAACACTGAAGACCCACTGCCAGTCTGAGTACAGTCTTTGACCCTGCACTGAGCAGGGAGATGGGCTGGATGGCCTTCCAACTCTATGATTCTAAGATCACAGAATCATAGAGTCGGAAGGTAACTTCCAGGGTCATCTGCAGAATGCAGGGAATCACTTGAAAATGACAGACCAACCATCTGATCTGATTCTGTATAAAGTTACTTCATGTGTGGTGGTGGGCAGGGATTAGACCAGCTGGCCTTGACGGCCGCCGTCCAACTCCAGGATTCTACCAGGTTGTGACAAGAATTCAAAACGGGGAGCTGAAAGGGTCTTCAGGGAAAGACAAATAACATCCACAGGCCCCCCTCAGGCATCCCCCTCCAAGGCCTGAACCAGTCTGACCTCTCTAGGGGGCTTAGCTAAGTTACCGTTTCTGTCATATTGTTTTTGTTTACGATCACTGAAATTGTGTCGATTCAGAACCACTGTTAGATTATTGTTGTTGTATTTGACTATCACAGAGTTGGAAGGGACCTCATGGGCCATCTAGTCCAACCCCCTGCACTGTGCAGGACACTCACAACCCTCTCGCTCATCCACTGTCACCTGCCACCCCCTTGAACCTTCACAGAATCAGCCTCTCCGTCAGATGGCTCTCCAGCCTCTGTTTAAAAATCTCCAAAGATGGAGAACCCGCCACCTCCCGAGGAATCCTGTTCCACTGAGGAACCGCTCCAACTGTCAGGAGCTTCTTCCGGAGGTGTAGACGGAATTTCTTTTGCATTAATTTCATCCCATTGGTTCTGGTCGATCCCTCCGGGGCAAGAGAGAACAACTCTATATGTTAGGCTGTTCCATGTATCCCCCCGTGATGTTGTATGTAAATCACCCTGAGCCATATGGAAGGGCGCTATAAAAATCTAATAAATAAACAAATCAGGGGGCCATGGCTTCTAAATGTCTAGGAAGAGTGGCAGCGATCGCAAACACTGCCACCAGAGACAGAAGCGGCTGCGATGAATTTTAATTCCATGGAAGTGACACAGCACACAGCAGGCACGGAAAGCCCCTCGAGTTAACGCCACATTTCAGCAGATTCTCCTTCATATTGTTGAAGGGGGCCTGTCGATTGCGTGCCCATATGTGACGGTTATGTAACGACGCCTTGGCCCCCTGGGACCGAGCTCTCCGAGGAGTTCAATCATCTAACTAGACAGCATGTCATCCCGCATCCGCGTTCGCTGTCATTAGGGATTTTTCAAGGACAATTAAAAAACGCGTGTTACATGGAGACCTTCTTACTCCCTTCCGATCCCTGGCGCACGATCAGAGCTCGCTAAGAAAACAGGGAAGCCACCGCAAGCCCATTGGTGTAGAACAGGGGTAGTCAAACTGCGGCCCTCCAGATGTCCATGGCCCTCCAGATGTCCAGCGAATGCTGGCAGGGGCTCCTGGGAATTGTAGTCCATGGACATCTGGAGGGCCGCAGTTTGACTACCCCTGGTGTAGAACCTCAGTACGGGGAAATACGGTACGGAAAGCTGACAGAAAACGTTAACTTTCCACAGACGGTTGATGAAAGGTTGCTCAGAGCCTGAACAATTCAATGTGTGGGGGAAAAGATTGATGTTTTGGGGCCTCCGAAATGTGCCATTGTTACACCTTCGTCAGAGATGAATTCTTCCCAGGGAAATGTTGTTCCCAGTTAACTGGAACTGCCGAGCGCTTTAAAGCTGAGCGTCTTGGTTTTAAAAATGTGAGCTAACGGCTATTGGTTAAGGCGTTGTGTTTTGCGTTACTGACTTAGCAACTTAATACTTATTTATTTATTATATTTGTCTACTGCCCTCCCCGAAGGCTCAGGGTGATTCACATGAAACAGAACAGAAACAATACAGATAACTTAGATTAACAATGACGAATGAAATGAAACAACAAGCAACAAGGAATAGTCTTGGTTAGTGGCTGGGAGGAAAAGCAGGGCCTGGACTTTGTGTGTGCGTTGGTCTTATCTGGGAAATCCCTAATAACAATATTTTTTCAAAAGAAACTTAGTTTGTACCTTCGCAGGCAAAATATCTGTAATTTTCAGCAATTAAGGAGTGGTGCAAATTGTCTAGGAAGGGTGAAGAAGACGACAAGTTGGATTTTAATTCCCTGATTTTCACTACTCAATAAGATGGAGATTCGTTATGCTTATGTCTAGACTTCTTGTATGGAAGGCTAGACTCCCTCAGAAGACTTGTTGAGACCTCTAACACATCTGACGGACAATTGCCCACATAGGTCAGGCTTTCTCAACCAGGGTTTTGTGAAACCTGGGGGTTTCTTGACGGCCCTGGAAGGGTTTCCCAAATGGGTGGGAGTTAATTTTTAAGTATTTTTTAAAATTTATTAAACACATATCGGGTGATGTGACCATATATGGTCTTGTCCACCCGCCTGCCCCCTCCCAAAATGGCCACTGATGGGTCTGGAGGGGTGGAAAGGGGAGGGGCCCGGGTGGGCATGTCCACAGCTCTGCTTCCCAAGAATATTCTGCACGGTGGTGCCACTTCTGGGGTTTCTCGAAGCCTGAAGAATGTTTCGGGGGTTTTCTCAACAGTAAAAAATTGAGAAAGGCTGACCGCATACAGGCTTGATCCTACAAAGAAATGCTGTTATTCTACTAACAGGAAACTCATTTGAAGATAACTTTAAAGGGCAGGTCCGAAATGGGGGGGTTACCGGAGACCCACCTTATCTTTCCCCCTAGCCACTACACTATTTTATCAGGTGTGTTTAAAGCTTGAACATGCTTTTCCTGGCCACTTTGTCTTCAGTTTACGATCTAGTAATTTATTGACCATGATGATGCCATTGGTTAACTTTGCATAAAACTTGGAGTTGTGGGTTTGGTTGTGAGGCTGCCTTTTCAATATGTATTAGTTTGAATAACAGACATTCTTGCACCTGATATGACACGGCATTAAAAGAAGGCGCTTTTCTTATAATGGGTGGCTTTGTATAAGATATGGTAAACTTAATCATAGAATCATAGAATCATAGAGTTGGAAGGGGCCATACAGGCCATAGAATCATAGAATCATAGAGTTGGAAGGGGCCACACAGGCCATAGAATCATAGAGTTGGAAGGGGCCGTACAAGCCATAGAATCATAGAATCATAGAGTTGGAAGGGGCCATACAGGCCATAGAATCATAGAATCATAGAGTTGGAAGAGGCCGTACAGGCCATAGAATCATAGAATCATAGAGTTGGAAGGGGCCACACAGGCCATCTAGTCCAACCCCCTGCTCAACGCAGGATCAGCCCTAAGCATCCTAAAGTATCCAAGAAAAGTGTGTATCCAACCTTTGCTTGAAGACTGCCGGTGATCCTTTCTTGGATATTTACAAATCTTTTAGTCACTGCTATGCTATTTTTCACATAGTATCGTCTTCTTCAGCGTTTCAGGCATGCCTCCACGGTCAAAAGGATCGGGTGGGCTGCTTTTCCATACCTTTAATTCCAAAGGTGGGTCCCTGGGACGGCTGCCGGACACAGGCAAATGCGTTCCGACCAAGGTGCGCTCCCAGGGCTTGGACCAGCCCGACTGTCGTGGTGCTCTTCCCTTCTCCCAGGGGGGTGGGGGTGATCCTAGAACCCAAAGAGACAGTCCCAGGTAACGATCAGTTCAGAAGCACAGCCACATGCTTAAAGCAGAGCCACTGAAGCTGGGGTCCCCAGCGTGGGGCCTGCCAAGTATTTTCAGAAAGTGGGAAGCACCAGCGAAGGGGGGGTAGAGAAGAGAGGGCAAACCCCCGAGCCAGCAGCCCCACTCCCACTACAAAGAGAAACAAAGTCGTTCCTGTAAAGCAGGGTTAGTCAAACTGCGGCCCTCCAGATGTTCATGGACTACAATTCCCAGGAGCCCCTGCCAGCGAATGCTGGCAGGGGCTCCTGGGAATTGTAGCCCATGGACATCTGGAGGGCCGAAGTTTGACTACCCCTGCAAAGATTCCACACCGCACAAAGGCCACAGTGGCGGAATGAGGCTTCGAATCTACCTCCCACCAAAGATGCGTTCCCCAAGGCAATCTTTCACTTTGTGAGGTTCAAAAAGTTGGAACAAGATATGCAACCCTTTCATCCTTGGAAGGATGGGATAGATAAATAAAAATTGCTCACCAAACTGAGTTAAACAATTAGCATAAATAATTGCCTCATTTTTTCTGGACATCCCATCCAGCCAGTTGATTTATCTACCACCTTTGCATGCCCCTCAGTGGGGGATAGCCATGGCTGAGTGCTTTGTGAGCAGAAGGACTCTGGTTCAACTCCCCCACATCTCCAGTTTAGAATCATACAGTTGGAAGGGACCTCCAGGGTCATCTAGTCCAACCCCCGCGCACAACTGAGGAACTCACAGCTACCTGCCCACCCACAGTGACTCCAAATTCATGCCCAAGTGATCTCCCACTCCCCAAAATCTCCAGAATCCAACCTGGCTTGGAGGAAATTCCCCTACTATCCCACAGTGGTGATCAGCAATTCCCTGGGTTTGCAAAGAAGAGCTGCAAGAGACAAACACTGGCACATCCCTTCCTGCCCACCCACTCCCAATCTGCCTAAGTTCATAAAATAAGCATTTCTGTTTGATGGCGATCTAGCCTCTGCTTAAAAACTTCCAAAGAAAGAGAACCCACCACCTCCCGAGGAAGCCCGTTCCACTGAGGAACCACTCTAACTGTCAGGAACTTCTTCCGGATGTTTAGATGGAGTTTAATATCATAGAATCATAGAGCTGGAAGGGACCTCCTGGGTCATCCAGTCCAACCTCCTGCACTATGCAGGACACTCACCACCCTATTGCTCATCCACTCTAACCTGCCACCCCCTTGAACCTTCACAGAATCAGCCTGTCAGATGGTTATCCAGCCTCTTTTTAAAAATCTCCAAAGATGAAGAACCCACCACTTCCCGAGGAAGTCTGTTCTGCTGAAAAACTGTTTTAATTTTCAGGAACTTTAAAAGGACAGAGTAGCACGTGATCTGGTAGTCCTTTGCCTGAGACGCTGAAGAGCTGCTGCCAGCTGAGTAGACAACACTGACCTTCATGGACCAGGCAGCTTCACATGTTCATGCTGCCTCCACATGAGCCAGCAGAGTGATTACAAGGTTCTAGCCCACACGGTGTCTTCTCTGCCCCAATGAGGGAAGAGGAAGGAGGAAGAAGACTTGCAGGACGATGTAACTAGTTTCCCTTTGGGGCTAGGCCAGCACTTCCTCCCATTAGCACTCTAAGCAACCCATCAGAAAAACTCCCCCATCAAGCGAGGCTGCCCCGAGCTCTCTAGGCCACCTACCCTGTGACCACAACATATTTGCCATCCGGCTGGGCTTTCAGGCGTTCCAGGGTCGACAGCAAGATCTTGGCCTTGTTCTGACCGTAGAGCTCCACCTCGTCAGAGAGCAAGCCGATCTCTCTGGCCAGCTGGCCGATGGGCTTGGGGATGCACGACCGAGAGACTTCGATGTCACTGAGGGCACAAAGAAGGTGGCACAGCAAGGAGTGAGGAATTGCATAACTTTTTTTGTTTAAAGAGTTTTTGTACATGGATGCAAGTTAGTCCCATCCTGGAGATGCTTCAGGGCACATGTGTGTTAATACTGATGTGGGTTTGCTGCAAGTGTTTTGCAGCATGAGTTGCTAATGGATTTGCTTGATTGTTGCTTTTAATACTGCTAAGTCTTAATTGCTGCTTTTAATACTGATGAGTTTTAATTGCTGCTTTTAATACTGATGAGTTTTAACTGCTGCTTTTAATACTGCTGAGTTTTAACTGCTGCTTTTAATACTGATGAGTTTTAATTGCTGCTTTTAATACTGCTGAGTTATAATTGCTGCTTTTAATACTGCTGAGTTATAATTGCTGCTTTTAATACTGCTGAGTTATAATTGCTGCTTTTAATACTGCTGAGTTTCAATTGCTGCTTTTAATACTGCTGAGTTTTAATTGCTGCTTTTAATACTGATGAGTTTCAATTGCTGCTTTTAATACTGATGAGTTTTAACTGCTGCTTTTAATACTGCTGAGTTATAATTGCTGCTTTTAATACTGATGAGTTTCAATTGCTGCTTTTAATACTGATGAGTCTTAATTGTTGATTTTAATATGGCAGTTTAAATTGCTGCTTTTAATACTTTTAAATTTTATGATGAAATTATCAAAAATAACTGGTAATATTTCTGGTAATATTTTGCTTTGTATAGTTCAATCCCTAAATCATCATACCTTATCCAAATTTGTAGGGGTTGACTAATATTAATATCACAATTTGTAATTACTCTTCAGCAGTGATCCCGTACAAAAGAATACATTTAGAGAAGATTCAGCTCTTAACAATATTGAGAATATCACTGATGAAGATATCGAAAACGGACTATACCCAGGAATCCACTTTGAGCATTGTTTTCATTGGAATAAATTATTTCACCATCGCCAGCTTGAGCCCTTTTTCTTCTGCTTACCACCTGGATGCTGGCAATCCCTAATAATTCCCAAAGTGGAGGGTGAGATGCAAGTAAACCGTTCCCCCCCTTTCAGCTTAGAAGATGCATCAAAAGGGGAGAGGGCACAATGCAGATGCCTGTATCTCTATCACTCGTTCATGCACAGCTTCTGTTGTATCTTAATTCCGGTTTAAGCTGTACATGTGATGGCAGCTTTGCAGCAGATTTAGAATTATAGAATCATAGAGTTGAAAGGGGCCATACAGGCCATCCAGCCCAACCCCCTGCTCAATGCAGGATCAGCTCAAAGCATCCTAAAGTAGCGATCCCCAATCTGTGGGCCGCAGACCACATGTGGTCCTTCGACTAACTGGAGGTGGGCCCCGAAGGACGCCTTCTCCCCCCCCCCGGCCCTTTACTTCATCCCCCCCCCGGCCCTTTACAACACACTTGCCCAGTCCCTGTGTGTCAGAGAGGACAACTTTCCTTCCTCCACGGTAGCGATCCCCAACCTGTGGGCAGCGGACCACGTGTGGTCCGTCGACTAATTGAAGGTGGGCCCCGAAGGATGCCTTCTCTACCCCCCCCCCCCCCCCGGCCCTTTACAACACACTTCGGGTGTCCTTGTCTCCCATCACTCCCAGATGGGACTATCTCGTTGCAGAGAAACAAGCTCAGGGTTCCCATTGATTTGTCATTGTCATGAGTTAAAATGTCCATGAAAATAAAACGTTCCTTATGTTCATTGCTGTGGCATGTCTGTATCTTAGTTTGAAGGGATGTTTAAACATTACCATAGCGATCAGAGAGCGTTAGGGCAGTGGTTGAGAGTAGAGGAGTAAACTACCCCCTCCCCCACACTGGGCCTCAGTAAAAGGTGTTGAGTGGTCCCCGGCATTGAGTGGTTCCCGCTGATAAAAAGGTTGGGGACCACTGTCCTAAAGCATCCAAGAAAAGTGTGTATCCAACCTTTGCTTGAAGACTGCCAGTGAGGGGGAGCTCACCACCTCCTTAGGCAGCCTATTCCACTGCTGAACTACTCTGACTGTGAAATTTTTTTTCCTGATATCTAGCCTATATCGTTGTACTTGTAGTTTAAACCCATTACTGCGTGTAACGGGTTTAGACACAACATATTCAGGCAGAAGCTAGTGCTGATTTCATCAAAGCAACACAGGAGGAGCTCAGCTCCCCCAAAAGAAGCCGGGATAAAACAGGAACCTTGTTATTGGAATGAACCTATGTGTTGCCCCAGATCTTCAGGATCTGCAAATACAAAGTTCCTTGGTCAGTTTAACAATGACTCAGATTACATCTACTGCACCCAAAATGCAACGTACCCTGTGACTCGTCTGCCTTCCATAAAACAGAAAGCAGAACTGAATCACAAATGAGTGTCTTTCATTTTCCAGCTGTTACTTACCTTGGAACGGGGATTTGGGGACTGAGCTGGTTGTACTGAATATTCCACTTGCCAGGCTGGTATTTCTCTAGGAAACGCTGGGCGCTTTCTACGGTGCTCTGAAGGAGTTTGCAAAAGACACGAGAGCCAATAAGAACACAAGAAAGAGCCCTGCTGGATCAGACCAGTGGTCCATCTAGTCCAGCATCCTGTCTCCCACTACAGTCAACCGATGACTGGTTCTAAGAGTTAGAAACTGGTTAAGTAGACCTATTGTGCTGTCCTAGCACACACATTACAGCTGACTGGAGTCTCCAACACCAGCCTGGAGAGGTTTATTGATTTAAATGTACTTATTTTAAACATGTATTAGCTGCCTTCCTCTCTTACGAAGCTCAAGACAGCTTACAATACAAAAAGGCAGCTTTGGACACAAATTGCATTTATTTTGGAGATGGAGCAGGATGCCCAGCAGGCAGGCTCAACGGCTTCTCGCCCCCCAACGTGTCCCAGTATTTGAAGACAGAATTCCGCAACCTTCCGCAACCAAGCAGAATCGTGCAACTTCCACAACTTGCCTTCGGGGTGTCTGGAGTCGTGCTCAGAATTTAGATCAGCAAAGTATGCACAAGTGCCTGTCCTGGTGTCTTCAAAGTCTGTGAGTGCTTGGGGGTTCTGAGAGAGGGGTCTGGCTGCAACCACAAGATGGCCGCCATGGGAGGCAGGCCTGGTCACAAAATGGCTGCCGTGTGGCCAGGGCTGATTGCAGAAGGTTCCGAACCAAGCTGTCCTCCTGGGATGGAGGCAGCTTCCCTGAACAGGTGCTCCCAGCAGACACAAAGGGGATACTGTTCTGGTTCTTCTGAAACAACTTTCACCCCAGCAAAATGGGCGGAACACCAAGCTTGGCCGCAGGCTATACACTGGCCAAGGTTCCTATGAATGGCCAGGTGAGGACTTTTAATACAGATGCTCTTTTGGGGGTGGAGTGGGGAAGAGGAACACAGCTGGAGGACAGCAAACAGACCAAGATCTACCCTACTAATCCCATACACCAGGGGTCACCACGGTGGTGCCCATGGGCCCCGTGACAACTGCTGACACCTTTCCCTGTACCTACTAAGGGATTTTAGGAAGTAGGCATGGCTAGATGGGGCTCTCAGAGGTCCAAATAGCAGAGCAGATTTTTAAAGCTGTTGATGCCTCCTGTGGCAGCCATTTTGTGGCTGGCTCTGCCTCCTGTGGAAGCCATTTTGTGGCCGGCTCGGCCTCCTGTCAGAATTCCATGGATGCCCATTGGTTCCTTGCCACAGACCTACCTGCATCAGCATGGCCACCGTCATTGGTCCAACCCCTCCCGGGACTGGGGTGATGTAAGAGGCCCTCTCCTTGGCTGCACTGTAAGCCACGTCACCGACTACCCTTTTCCCACTGGCCTTGGTGCTATCTGGAAAAGGGAGACATATTGTGTATCAGTGCAGGAAGCAGGGGAAAAACAAATCAAAATGATGACACTAAAACCCCAGGGAAATACATCCCATAAACTCAGAGTGGGCAGAAGAAATCTCTGCTTCATAGTGAAGGGGGCTGTGGCTCAGTGATAGTACAGTTTCTTGGCATACAGAAGGTCCCAGGTTCAATCCACGGCATCTCCAGGAAAAAGGACAAGGTGGTAGGAGATCTGAAAGACCTCTGGCCCGAGACTCTAGAGAGCTGCTGCTAGTCTGAGTAGACAGTGCTGATCTTGTTGGCAGCTTTTTCTTCACCAGAAGAGTAATTAACACATGGAATTCACTGTCGCAGGAAGTGGTCGTGGCTACAAGCAAAGGCGGATTCAAGAGGGGGCGGGATAAACACCGGAGCAGAGGTCTAGGAGTGGCTATTATCCATAAGGTCAGGATCAGGGCTGGCCAAACTGAGGCTCTCCAGGTTGTATATGGACTACAATTCCCATGAGCACCGTGCTGGCAGGGGCTCATGGGAACTGTAGTCCATGGACATCTGGGGACCCACAGTTTGGCCACTCCTGGTCTAGATGGAACATTCGGTCTGGGGCAAGGATGCTTTGGGGGGGGGGGAAGCACAGTGGGAACTTCTGGAGTTCTGGCCCCACTGGTGGACCTCCTGATAGCCCCTGGGTTTTGGCCACTGTGTGACACAGAAAGTTGGACCGGATGGGCCACTGGCCTAATCCAAGATGGCTTCTCTGGTGTTCCTATGTGCGTCTGGTGGCAGAGCACATGCCCTGAATAAAGAAGGTCACAGATCTAATCCCTGGCATCTCCATTTAAAAGAGGACCAGACATTAGATCACTGAAAATCACTACAGGCCCCTCTACAGGGTGGGGGTGATACTGGTCCCCCTAACTCAGCTATCAGGCAGCTTTGAGGACCCTGGCTTTCTTTAAGAATGTTGTTTGCTTAAGTTTAATGCAGTTTTCTGTTTGGCAAGAGGAGCTGCTTTTGGAAGAGGTCCCTTCTTGCCTATCCCAAAACGGCCCCTTACACGGGGTGACAATCCGGAGCAAGGAAGCAATCCCAGAAGAGCCTGGAGGCTCCTGACAACGAAAAAACTTTTGTGGCAGGAGCCCGCATCCAATCCTGGACATTGTTGCATTAGGTTTGCATCAATAAGGCTGAGAGCGTTAACCAAGAGCAAAACGCGCCTGACTGTTTTCTCCAACGGTGGTAAATGACTGAGCACAACAAAAGTGATTGTTGCCGCTGCCAGATGCGGTCACCGCAAACCAATCGCTGTTCTGATTCTCCCTGCCTCAGTCTCCAGTTTTGCAAGGAAAAGTCACAGGCGAGGCCCTTTAAGATGTTCACATGCTTCCCCTTTTCTCTGTGTGCACAAACGTTGCTGGGAATTTGTTTCCCGCTTCTGACAAGGTGAAGTCAACCTCATGCCATGCAAAAAACTGCTGGTCTTTAAGGAGCCACAAAATTCCCCTTTGGAGGAAATAGAGAGAGAGACAGGGAGACAGAGAGAGGAAGAAACACAGAAAGAGACAGACACAGACAGAGAGACAGTGAGAGAGAAAGAGACAGACAGTGAGAGACAGTCACACACACACAGAAAGAGACAGAGACAGAGAAAGACAGAGACACACACACAAAGAGAAAGAGACAGACAGACACAGAGAAACACACACAGAGAAAGAGAAAGAGACAGACAGAGACAGAGAGACAGTGAGAGAGAAAGAGACAGACAGTGAGAGACAGTCACACACACACAGAAAGAGACAGAGAGAGACAGAGACACACACAAAGAGAAAGAGACAGACAGACACAGAGAAACACACACAGAGAAAGAGAAAGAGACAGACACAGACAGAGAGACAGTGAGAGAGAAAGAGACAGACAGTGAGAGACAGTCACACACACACAGAAAGAGACAGAGAGAGACAGAGACACACACAAAGAGAAAGAGACAGACACAGAGAAACACACACAGAGAAAGAGAAAGAGACAGACACAGACAGAGAGACAGTGAGAGAGAAAGAGACAGACAGTGAGAGACAGTCACACACACACAGAAAGAGACAGAGACAGAGAGAGACAGACACACACACAAAGAGAAAGAGACAGACACAGAGAAACACACACAGAGAAAGAGACAGACACAGACAGAGAGACAGTGAGAGAGAAAGAGACAGACAGTGAGAGACAGTCACACACACACAGAAAGAGAGACAGACAGAGACAGAGAGAGAAAGAGACAGAGAGACACATACAGAGAAAGAGACAGACAGAGAGAGAGAAAGAGAGGGAGAGAGAGAGACAGCTGGTGTCCCTGCACACAAATGGCTTGGCCATCCTTTGTTGTCCTCGGCTCCTCCCTGGGCTCTCTCACAGCCGGTGATGCAGAAGGGAGGAAGTAGCCAGACGCTGGTGGGGTCCACAAGAGCCTCCCATGGCCACGAGCCAACAGCTTCCTCGCCTGCCAAGCCGCCTGTCTCTGCGGACGTTTGTGCAGCCAAGCGAACCCCTAAGCACAGCCAAAGTGTTTGCTCATCCCTCGCCATAAAACCCGGGCAAGTTGAACTGCACTGGTTCTGAACATACCAGAGCAGGTGAGGTTCTCAGCCATGAACGCACCCATGAAGCTGCCTAGCGCTGGATCGGACCATCACCCCATCCAAGTCAGTATTGTCTACTCCAGGAGTAGTCAAACTGCGGCCCTCCAGATGTCCATGGACTACAATACCCATGAGCCCCTGCCAGCGGTCGCTGGCAGGGGCTCATGGGAATTGTAGTCCATGGACATCTGAAGGGCCGCAGTTTGACTACCCCTGGTCTACTCAGAACGGCAGCAGCTCTCCAGGTCTTCCACACCAACTTCCTGGTCCTTTTGTTAGGATCCAGTGTTATAATCTTGCCATGTGATGCTTTTTGGTTTGTTTCGTATGCCTTGACCAGTTAAATCCTTTGCCCGAAAGACGTCACCTTTGACCTGTCTTTCTCCTGTGTGTAATTAAGCTGTGCTTTCTCACGGCTCTTGCTGACCTTTATTGTCTGACCTTGTAGGGCTGATCTGTGGTCTTAAGAATTCCATGTAGCATCTGGGGGTTAATGCATGCTTTCGAGCTTGGGGAAATGAGGGACAGGCATGCTAAGAGTGCACCAAGTTTTCTATGGGGGGGACGGGCTGAGATGGACTTAAAAATAAACTTTTGTGTTTCAGTTCTGGCAAGGAAAAGCCTTGCCCTCTGTTCATTTCCTTTGTATAAGGAGAGCCAGTTTGGTGTCGTGGTTAGGAGTGCGGACTTCTAATCTGGCATGCCGGGTTCGATTCTGCGCTCCCCCACATGCAGCCAGCTGGGTGACCTTGGGCTCGCCACGGCACTGATAAAACTGTTCTGACCGGGCAGTGATATCAGGGCTCTCTCAGCCTCACCCACCTCACAGGGTGTCTGTTGTGGGGAGAGGAATGGGAAAGCCATTGTAAGCCGCTTTGAGCCTCCTTCGGGTAGGGAAAAGCGGCATATAAGAACCAACTCTTCTTCTTCTTCTTCTTCTTCTATAATAAAGAGTCTGAGGTCTTTTGAGTCAGTTACTATCTGACTCTTTCAACTGGAGGTGCCGGGAATTGACACTGGGGCCTTCTGCATACTACACAGATGTTTTACCACTGAGCTGCCTGGTACCGACTGATCCACAGTCCCTGGACCGGGGGTTGGGGCCCACTGGCCTAGCATGTAGCGAAGTGCTTGCTTATTCTCTTCCAAACTCTTTTATCAGGTTCTGAAGAATCTCAACTTTCTTCAACACTTCCAAAGCCAATAAATCAAAGAGAAGGCAGGGGAAAGATCCCAATTTCTTGGCAGAAGGGAGTGTCTAAGATGTGGAATTCACTGCCAGAGGATGTTGGGAGGGCTACAGGAATAAGCAGTTTTAAAAAGGGTTTAGACAGATTTGTGGAGGATAAGTCTACCAGGGGATACTAGCCATGGTGACTGATGAGAACCTCTACATTCAGAAGCACTAATCCTTGGAATCCCAGAGCCAGAAGGCAAAACTAGGAGAAGGCCTTGGCCTCTGTGCCCTGTTCTTAGCCATCCACAGGAACCGGTGGGTCACTGTAAGACAGGATGCTGGACTACACGGACCACTGTTCTGATAGGATGCTTAGGGCTGATCCTGCGTAGAGCAGGGGGTTGGAGTAGATGGCCTGTATGGCCCGTTCCAACTCTATGATTCTGTGATTCTATGGCCTGTATGGCCCCTTCCAACTCTATGATTCTATGATTCTATGGCCTGTATGGCCCCTTCCAACTCTATGATTCTGTGATTCTATGGCCTGTATGGCCCCTTCCAACTCTATGGTTCTATGATTCTATGATCTAGGCAGGTGCACACACAAAAAATGCACACTTCTGGATTCTGCCCCAAACAACTCAGGCTGAATCCAAATTGCATAAATATCACTTTTTTGGATTTGGACAAATCCGAAAAGTTTTGGGGGTTTTGCACATCCTTGCTTCCCCGTCCCCTCTAGGCAGCAGAGCACACCTCCCCTGCCTGAGAAGGGGGAAAGAGAGTGCCCACCAAACAGCTGATCATGACAGGCACGCCACTCCCTTTAAATCTCTCCCCAAACATAGGTGGCCGCCTGCTCCATTTAAATGCTCCCCCCAACACCTACCTTCCCAGGCAGCTCTGCCTGCAAAGGTAGGGGAGGGAGATATTTAAAGGGAATGGCAAGCCTGTCATTATCAGGTATTCGGCCCACTGCTTCCCCTTTCTCAAGCGATGCCTTAGAACAGGGGTAGTCAAACTGTGGCCCTCCAGATGTCCATGGACTACAATTCCCAGAAGCCCCTGCCAGCGAATGCTGGCAGGGGCTTCTGGGAATTGTAGTCCATGGACATCTGGAGGGCCGCAGTTTGACTACCCCTGCCTTAGAAAGAGGGGGAGGGATGCATTTAAATGGAATTTGGACCTAAATGCGGGGAATCAATGGTTCGGCTCAGGTCAAAAAGTGCCAAAATTAGCATTGATTTGGAGACTTTTTGGCTTACGCGACTCGCCGATCCCGAGCCTGATCCAAGCAGGCCTTATTTTCTCCCGGAGTGAACTTCTGCATTCAAAGCCCTCCCGCTTTCAGAGTGCACTGTGAGAATGAATTATTTCAAACAGCCACACCTGTCACCCAACTTAAGCTAAAATAATGGGAGCTGGAGGAGAGCTCTAGCAAAGAAACACACAAAAAACCCTTCCATTAGGTAATTGCAATAAATGACTGATCACTTATAAAAACAGCCTTCTCTTGGAGGCGCGGAAAGTGGGTGGATGGAAACGTCTTGGCAGGCATGACTAATCCTCTTATTTAAGCACCTGAGATTCAGATCCACAGAGCCAAAGGAAAAAAACTCAACAAAAAGACTTTAACAAAAAGCAATAGACTCCCCATCTGGTTCAACCCTCCAGCCCCTGGAAGTGTCAATGGGATATTGACTGCATTCAAAATCTGGCTAAGAGCTGAACACAAACATTCAGTCCCCAGCGTCTCCCACTGGAAGGGGCCCTGGCTCAATGGCAGAGCGTCTGCTTGGCATGCAGAAGGTCTCAGGTTCAATCCCCGGCTTCTCCAGTAAAGAATCTGGCAGCAGATCCTCTGCCAGTCCCAGCAGACAATACGGACTGTGACGGATCGGGGCTCTGATTCAATATAAGGCATTTGTGACTGTGGCTCAGAGGAAGATCATCTGCTTTGCCTGCAGATGGGCCTGGGATCCTTCCCGTGCTTCAGTCCCCAGAATCTGCAGCCAGGGATGAGATCCGAGGCACAACTGCCAATCAACGCAATTGAAACCGATCTTGTTAGACCAGCGGCTCTCAACCGCTCCGTTGCTTCCTGCCACTGCTACTGCGGCGCTGGTGGCGGCAGCAACCAACCTGGGGAGCCCCAAGAAGGGGCTAGGCCCCCCCAATTGGGGTTGCGGCCCCCTAGGTTGAGAACCATTGTGTTAGACCAATGCTCTGATTTAGTATCAGGTGCCTTTATGCAGTTGTCCCCAACCCCCGGTCTGTGGACCGGTACCGGTCCGTGGATCAGTCGTTACCAGGCCATGGCTCCTCCTCGTCCTCCTCCCTGGCTGCTGCCTCGGGGGCTGCCCTGCCACTCTCCAGCAGCCGCCATGGCTGGGGGCCCCCCCTAGGTGTGGCACTGTGCAGCTGCTGCTGGCAGTGCCCCCCAGCAGGCGGCGGGAAGTCAGGGGTGCCGGCAGGAAAGCAAGCAGAGCAGGGGCTCAGGCGGCAGCGACATTCCTCGGCAAAAGACTACCCCCCCCCGGCCTCAGTAAAATTGTCAAGCGTTGAACGATCCCTGGTGATAAAGAGGTTGGGGACCACTGCCTTTATGTGTTCCTGCTCAGGAGAAGAGCTGTGTTTTGTGGGGGACACCAATATTGCCCCCAACAAGTCCCAGGTTCATTCATTGGCATCAAGGAATACTAGCAGCTCCAATAGTCCTCTCTCCTGCTGCCTTCCTAAAAGGGAGGAAGAACAGAGACCTACTAGACCAGGGGTAGTCAAACTGCGGCCCTCCAGATGTCCATGGACTACAATTCCTGGGAATTGTAGTCCATGGACATCTGGAGGGCCGCAGTTTGACTACCCCTGTACTAGACTGTCCAAAGCAATACGAACCTGCTCACAACTAGGGCTGGTCATAGCAACTTAATATTTTAATCTTAATATTTTAACCTTTGTTTTAATTATTTTAAGGACACTATATTTTTATATATAAATGTTATGGACCGTCCCAAGATGCCAGGTGCGATAGGGGCAGTCTAGGAATGTCACAATAAACATAAACAAACAAACAATAATATAAGATAAAACATTATTTATTCCAGAAGGCTGATTGAGCCAGTTCCCACTCAGGGTTCACCAACCAAAGCTCTCCTCTCTGGAATCAGGAAAACCTAAAACCTACTTGCATATGATCCCACATACCGTGCAATCCGATACATCCTCTTTAGCCAATTACCTGGTATGTGGTTGATTCCGCAGTCTATCACGACGGCGCCAGGTTTAATCCACTCCCCTTTTACCATCTCAGCTTTGCCGGCTGCAACCACCAAGATATCTGCTTGGCCGACCTGGGAAACACATCAGCCCGCGGTCAGAACAGGACCCCACGAAAAGAAAAGGTTTGATGGAAGCTGCCCTTTTAAACAAATCAGTTCCTCTTTACAAGAAAAATAAAAGATTAGAGGGAAAGACCAAAATTAAGTTCAATAAATGTGTCTTCACAGTGTCTGGCAGCAGAGGAGGGACCCCACAGTAATGGGTTTAAACTACATGTAGAACTGTATCAGCTAGATATCAGAAAAAAAGTTTTTCACAAAGTAGTTCAGCAGTGGAAGGGGCTGCCTAAGGAGGTGGGGAGCTCCCCCTCACTGGGTCTTCAAGCAGAGGCTGGACAGATCCTTCTCCTGGATGCTTGAGGCTGATCCTGCATTGAGCAGGGGGTGGGACTAGAGGGCCTGCATGGCCCCTTCCCACTCTAGGATTCTAGTAGTTCAGCAGTGGAAGGGGCTGCCTAAGGAGGTGGGGAGCTCCCCCTCACTGGTGGTCTTCAAGCAGCGGCTGGACAGATCCTTCTCCTGGATGCTTGAGGCTGATCCTGCACTGAGCAGGGGGTGGGACTAGAGGGCCTGCATGGCCCCTTCCCACTCTAGGATTCTAGTAGTTCAGCAGTGGAAGGGGCTGCCTAAGGAGGTGGGGAGCTCCCCCTCACTGGTGGTCTTCAAGCAGAGGCTGGACAGATCCTTCTCCTGGATGCTTGAGGCTGATCCTGCATTGAGCAGGGGGTGGGACTGGATGGCCTGCGTGGCCCCTTCCCACTCTAGGATTCTAGGAGTCTAGTTCAGCAGGGGAAGGGGCTGCCTAAGGAGGTGGGGAGCTCCCCCTCACTGGTGGTCTTCAAGCAGTGGCTGGACAGATCCTTCTCCTGGATGCTTTGGGCTGATCCTGCACTGACCAAGCAAATGAAAAAGGAAATCTTGCGGCTGATGAGTAAATATATTTTCCACAATCCAATACACTGTTCCATTGTGTTATTTACTGAAGCCAATATAAAGGCTGACGAATCATGCAGTAATCAGAAGTAATCAAAACAGGATCCAAGGTAAGGGCCTATTTTCAACAGGATTTTCAACAGAAAACAGGATTTTCTTCGGTGATTACTTCCTTGATAAGGTGATGTTTTTTACAACTAAATATATCTCTCTAAGAGGATCACTTTGGCTCACAGCTCATCTCATTCTGGGACACATTCAGTGGATTGTGAAAACGTATTTATTAATCAGCCGCAAGATTTCCTTTTTCTTTTGGTTGGACACTTAGAGGAATTGACGGTTCTTTGACTGAGCCTGGATGGCCCCTTCCACGATTCCATGTGGGTGGAACATTTGGGCCAGGAATGCCCAATGGCATCCGTTGACCCCCTTCCTGCCACCAGCCAAGCCTTTTTAAAAAGTGGGTGGAACCAGGCGGGGCTTCTGATCGAGCAATCGAGAACTGATGGGGTGTGCAGATTTTTAAAAGCCTCGCTTTAACAGTAGCTGCGCCCTCAGCATGGCCTTTGCCACTGCGCAAGCGAAGCCGGTTGCTGACTCCGCCTCCTGCAGCAGCCATTTTGGGGCTGTGCCCATCATGCCACATCAGAACTCCAAAGATGCCTGCAAACTTTAAAAGTTTGGGGACCCTTGATTTAGACAGATAATTTTAGCCGTGAGCAAAGGGCAAGTGAGTGAGTGGCTCAGAAACAGAAGATCACTCCAGAAACAACAAAGAGCAATTTCGCTGGGCTCTGAGGTGGGGAAGGGGACGTGGCGGCCGGCGACCAGATGGGCCACCTCCACGGGACGGCCTGATCCGGACTGCGCTCCAGGAAGGGAGTTCTTAGTCTGAGGAAGAGTACTTGCACTCGAAAGCTCACACCTTGAATAAATGTTTGTTGGTCTTAAAGGTGCTATTGGACTCATAGAATCATAGAGTTGGAAGGGGCCATACAGGCCATCTAGTCTAACCCCCCTGCTCAATGCAGGATCATAGAATCATAGAGTTGGAGTGGGCCATACAGGCCATCTAGTCCAACCCCCTGCTCAACGCAGGATTAGCCCTAAGCATCCTAAAGCAACTTATGGAGCAACTTCATGTATTTTCTTTAAGCCATTCTCCCAGGCACTCAGGTCTGTAAAACACACATACACATACACACACAGAATTCTCTGTCACAAACCCTCCCTGAACACAAAACACTAAGATCTCAGAGAAAACGCTAGGCTAGAAACTTTTCTTCCTGACAAATCAGCTATGACCAAGCAGGGAGGTTTAGCTGCAAGGAAGGGTTCGCCTCCCCCTCCCCAAAACCCTTCAGAAAGGAGATGCTAGAGGTTGAATTCAGGACACTACCTGTGCAAACAACATATCTTTCCATGGTCCCTATTAAGACCACACTGAGTTAGCTTCTCGCAGCTGTGCCAGCTGCCGGTTTCTTTTCATTACCCTGCCAGCAAAATCTACTGGGAGCCCCAGCTTGCTGAAATGACCTTTTTCTTTCTGGGAAACAAAACAATGCAGAACAGGGCTTTGCGTGAAATCTAGGGCTTTCTACAAGTCCCCCGCATCAATGGAAAGAAAAAGAATCCAGAATGAATTCTGGGAAGGACCTTGATAGCAGGTACTTTCAAAGGAACGCCAGGCGAGATGGAGAAACAATCCGACTCCATAGGACGCGATCTAAATACATTTCAACACATTCACACACATCTTTCGTCTTCACGTAAACCAGGTGAGATTAGAGCATTAACAGAATCTGAGAGACCCAGGTTCGAATCCCCACTCTGCCAAGGACGCTTGCTGGATGATTTGGGGCTGTCGCATACTCTCAGCTCAACCTTCCCCACCTGGATTATTTGTAGATAGCATTATTTGTAAATTTCCTGCATCCTGCAGGGGGTTGGGCTAGATGACCCTGGAGGTCCCTTCCAATTCTATTAATGTAAGGGGTTTGTTGTGAACATAAAGTTGAGAAGAGCAGAATGCTCTAAGCCAGAGATGGTCAACCTGTGGTCCTCCAGAAGTTCATGGGCTACAATTCCCATGAGACCCTGCCAGCAAATTCTGGCAGGGGCTCATGAGAATTGTAGTCCATGAACATCTGGAGGACCACAGGTTGACTACCCCTGCTCTAAGCTGCTTTGGGTCCCCGCTGGGGGGAAGGGGAATATCAATCGGACAAAAAAATTAATTGAACCCTATGAACTGCCTTTTCTTGTCAGATATTGGAAACCAAGCAGGTTTGACCACCATGGGAGGCCATTAAGAAGTTCAGGGTTGCTACACCAAGGCAGGCAATGGCAAACCACCTCTGAAGATCTCTTACCTTGAAATCCTGGATGGCCCAGGCTAGCCCAGCCTCGTCAGCTCTCGGAAGCTAAGCAGGGTCAGTCCTGGTAAGCTCTTGGATGGGAGACCACCAAGGAAATCAGGCTCTCTATGCAGAGGTAGGCAACGGCTAACCACCTCCGTTAGCCTCTTGCCTGGAAAAACCCTTGAGGGGAATACCATAAGCCAGCTGCGACTTGAAGGCAATCTCCACCACCCCAGGACAGGTTAAGTTGAGAGTGATTGGCCCAAAATGACCTTCATATTTGAGTGAGGATCTGAACCCAAGTCTCTCAGATGCTACCCGGCACAAACACTGCATTGGCCCCTTATGGCTCAATGCTCCCGGCCCACAACTTTGCTCATTGGCCAGTTTGCAAATCTCAAAACATTCACTTGTTTGTGTTTTAAATAATTCGCAGAGGCTCAAAAATACGGGCCAATGTGCCCTGTTTGCATAACAAAAGAGGTGCCCTGTGCATCCGGCAAAAGTCTCCCAGCCTTACTTCCTCAGCCAGGGACCCTGTCTTGGAGTGACACGTGGTCACGGTGGCGTGGTTCCAGAGGAGGAGGTCGTGCATCGGCGCTCCCACTATCTTGCTCCGCCCGATCACCACGGCTCTCTTGCCTGCCACTTGGATACCTGCAATACAGGACGTTGTTTTTAACATTCGGGAGCCCCCCAAAGACCTGGATGAAGTCTGAAGTATCAATAAATTTCAAACCAAAATCGGATCACTGGCCTATCAAGCTTTGGACTGTGTGTTCCAGTGGTCTTCAATGTTTTGAGAGCCAGTTTGGTGTAGTGGTTAGGAGTGCGGACTTCTAATCTGGCATGCCGGGTTCGATTCTGCGCTCCCCCACATGCAGCCAGCTGGGTGACCTTGGGCTCACCATGGCACTGATAAAACTGTTCTGACCGAGCAGGAATATCAGGGCTCTCTCAGCCTCCCTTCCCTCACAGGGTGTTTGTTGTGGGGAGAGGAAAGGGAAGGCAGCTGTAAGCCGCTTTGAGCCTCCTTCGGGTAGAGAAAAGAGGCACATAAGAGCCAACTCTTCTTCTTCTTCTTCTTCTTCTTCTTTTCAGACTAGGGACCCAATAAGCATGGCACAGACTGAGATCCAAACGTGTGACAGGAAGTCACAAGACCTCAGAGACAGATGACAGGAAGTTATAATATCACTCATCAAACTCAAGACTCTCACCAGTGTCCTGCAGCAAATGGGTGTGCCACTGGTGCATGCGAGTTATGTTGGGATTTTCAAAGTTATCATCTTCTGTGGCCCAGCACTCACCCGCAGCCAGGCTATCTCTGGGCCTTGGGTGGCAGAGACACCATTGGGCCTTCAGCAATGCTCTCAGGGAGATATCTGTTCCACTTAATATTTCTGGTAAGGGCCTGGAGGAGGAGCGTGACTCATGGCGTAAGTGCCACTCAGCGCTTAACACCCACTCAGGGCGGCTGTCCCGCCCCTGAGTTCCTCCTCCAACCGGCTTGCCTGTCTGTGCAGCAGCCAGCCAATTGCCTTCCTGTCCGGGATGAGGAAGGGTGCCGATTAGTCCCTTGCCAGCGGACTGACAACCAGAGGGCCTTCAGTTGTCAGTCCGGGGGAAGGGGCCAATCGGCACCCTTCCTCATCCCAGACAGGGCCCGCCCTCGGGGGCCTTACTGTTTTATTTAATCCGCTCCACAGGAGTGGTTAAAGATGTTTTATTATCAGTTTATGCAATTATTATGACTCATCTATGGACAGACACTACCTTTTATATATCTTAAAGGTTTTGAATTTGTTGGGTGCCTGGCTTGGAGAGCTTTTAAAAGTTTCAAGCTTACCAGGATTTTTGTGTTTGGGCGTGAATTCTGGGCAACGTGTCACTTCCTGGGGAAAGGGCAGGGAGGCGTGGCCAGCTGACATCACTTCCGGCATGCCTCGAAGCCTGAAAAATGTTTCAGGTGTGCCTCCATGGTCAAAAAGGTTGAGGAAGGCTAAGACGATGGGCAGCAGGCCGACGAATGCAAGCAGAGTGCGAGGGGATGTCCGAGAAACAAGCTTACCCGTCTGCCGGATGAGTTCCATGCACCCTTTGGGCGTGCAGGGGATGAAACAGTCTCCAAGGTCACCTCGGGAGAGCTTCCCCGCGTTGATGCTGCTCAGGCTGGGAAGGCAAAAGGAAGAGCAAAGGTGACAGCACTCAGACGCTGAAGACTCACCCAGTTCGTCTCTATTTAGAAGCTAATGTATTTATCACAGCACAATAGCAGAGTAGATAGGATTGCAGAACCACAGTTGGAAGAGTCCATCTAGTCCAACCTGCTGTTCAGTGCAGGATCAGCCTAAAGCATCCATGAGAAGGATCTGTCCAGCCACTACTGCCAGTCAAAGGGAGCTCACCACCTCCTTAGGCAGCCCCTTCCACTGCTGAACTATTCTGACTGTAAAAATATTTCTCCTGATATCTAGCCAATCTCGTTCTATGTGTAATCTGTGGGTCCTCTCCTCTGCTACCCACAGGAACCTTTCCCTGCCCTCCTCCAAGTGACAACTTTTGAGATACTTCAAGAGAGCCATCCTGTTCCCTCTCAGCCTCCTCTTCTCCAGGCTAAACATCCCAAAGTCCCTCAGCCTTTCCTCACAGGGCTTGGTCTCCAGGCCCTGGATCATCCCTGTTTGACTCCATCTGAGCCCACAGGCTAAACATAGCTGGCCATGGTCAACACCTGTATGGCCTCTTCCAACTCTATGATTCTATGGCCTGTATGGCCCCTTCCAACTCTATGATTCTATGGCCTGTATGACCCCTTCCAACTCTATGATTCTATGGCCTGTATGGCCCCTTCCAACTCTATGATTCTATGATTCTATACATGGCTGAGTGAGGACTTGCTCGGGTCCCCCAGGCCCTAGCCTGAAACTCTTGACTATGATCACTGTGCTGGTTCTCTTGTGATTTGGGTCAGATTCCATTGAGTGCCCACAAGTCCTCGTACTGCGAGAAGGAACTCGTTGGCAATCAACGAAATTAAGGAGAGTTAGGCTTAGAACAAATCAAAGGAGGTACTCCTTCGCCCAAAGAGGAAATCAAACGTGGAATTCACTGCCATGGGAAGTGAAATCTAGAAACCCGTCTCGTTTCTAAATTGTGCTGGATGTACAATTGATGTTATTTGTGTAATTCTGACTTTAATCATGACACTGGCTTATTGTAGATATTCTGGCAATCAACTGATGAAGATACAGAAAACAGGATAAGAATACCGGAGACACCGTTTGGTTGCCGGTATTTGGAAATTAATGGATACTGATAAGTTGCAAATTAGAAATACATTAATTACGTAAGATAAAAAAAAAGAAGGCTTTAATACATTTGTGCCATTTGGATTTCGATTTTTGACTTCTGGACATTTCTATACCAGACAAGGAATGTCAAAAGTATAGTTAGCTCATTCTTAGCTTAGGCCTTTTTTTAGCCTAGCTCATTGCACCCAGGAACCTCAAAGGGCTGTGCCCAATAAAGGATTGCGAACAGCTGCTATAAACAAGACAGAAAGTGGATTACAGTGCAGTAAAAGCAGGGTATACCTATAATAATCCCTGCAGCACGCTCTTATAAAGGTACCCACCAGACCTGCTTGTTCCATTACAGCTCCAAACTCTTTTTTTTAAACGCCCTCTCGAAGATCAGAGCTTTGCACACTCTGCGGAACCACCACTGAGAATGCACATGAATAGATTCCTATTTAGAAGGCTTTTCTCAGATAAGCAAGGCTGCAAGCAAAGGTTGGATACACACTTTTCTTGGATGCTTTAGGATGCTTAGGGCTGATCCTGCGCAGAGCAGGGGGCTGGACTAGATGGCCTGTATGGCCCCTTCCAACTCTAGGATTCTATGATTCTATGGCCTGTGTGGCCCCTTCCAACTCTATGATTCTATGATTCTATGGCCTGTGTGGCCCCTTCCAACTCTAGGATTCTATGATTCTATGGCCTGTGTGGCCCCTTCCAACTCTAGGATTCTATGATTCTATGGCCTGTGTGGCCCCTTCCAACTCTATGATTCTATGATTCTATGGCCTGTGTGGCCCCTTCCAACTCTAGGATTCTATGATTCTATGGCCTGTGTGGCCCCTTCCAACTCTAGGATTCTATGATTCTATGGCCTGTGTGGCCCCTTCCAACTCTAGGATTCTATGATTCTATGGCCTGTGTGGCCCCTTCCAACTCTATGATTCTATGATTCTATGGCCTGTGTGGCCCCTTCCAACTCTATGATTCTATGATTCTATGGCCTGTATGGCCCCTTCCAACTCTAGGATTCTATGATTCTATGGCCTGTGTGGCCCCTTCCAACTCTAGGATTCTATGATTCTATGGCCTGTGTGGCCCCTTCCAACTCTATGATTCTATGATTCTATGGCCTGTGTGGCCCCTTCCAACTCTAGGATTCTATGATTCAAGGCGGTCACGGCAGAGCATTATGGGAGAGGCGGTTCTACAGGGCTCTGACGGGGATAATCAGAGCCTGGACTTGAACCCAGTCACTCTTACAAAAGCCCGACAAGCTTACCCATCTACATCCTTCTCAGGGGCCACCGCGTTGGTTATCTTCTCAGTGTTGATGGGCTTGTTCGAATCCAGAGGCAGCTGCACGATAAATCCGTGGACGGCCGGATCTTCGTTAAGAGTATTGATGCACCTCAGTACCTTTGGAAAGCAAGCAGGGGTGAGCAATTGGGAGGAAAATAAGCTTCAGAACCTTTGGGATGGAAAGGATATATTTTTATCTCCCTTTTGATATTATTCTGCAAATGTAAGCAGGCCTCAAGATTCTGGGCGTGTTGCAGAGAAAAAGGCCAGAAACACAGCAGCAGAATTTGAGGCTTGCATGTGAAACCAGATGTCGATTCTGGGCATCAAACACGTGATCTTTTACATCAAAATGGTCCTGCTTGCTCCGGAAGTGACAGCATCCTGTCATCAGTGACACAGGGACGCTCTGGTACTTGGGTATATGGTAAAAATTTCTACCATAGACTTTTTGCCCAATTACCAGAGCATCCCTATGTCACGGGCGAAGCGACGACATCACTTCCAGCGCAGGCAGGAAGTGACATCAATGTGTCACTAGTGATGGAGGCCTAAGGCTAGTTTTCCTGCCATTATGGCCCCCTCATCCCCACCCCACTGGTTGCCGAGGGCTACCTGGCAATGCTATCATTGTTATTAGAAGGAGAGGGAGGCGAGCACTCTGCTTTGGACCGTCTTCTTCCTTCCCAGTGTTGAGGACACCTCAGGAAGGTCCATTTTGATCAGTGGAGCATCACCCAGAGGGACGTGTAGTTGGGAATTTCCCTGCATTCTGCAGGGGGTGGGACTAGATGCCCCTGGAGGTCCCTTCCAACTCTAAGATTCTATGAACCCAGCTCTATCCAAATCACAACCTTGAACCAAACTGGTGCCCGACACCTTCTTAAGACAAAAAAGCCCCAATGCACTTAGAAGATCCCATCATGGATCTAGTTGTGAATCTTGACATAGTGTGGGAGGCGAAACATCTTGGCAGAACTGGCTTTGGTTTCTTCCTCCCTTATTTTGTGTGTTTGCATCCTGTATTCCCTTTTCATTTTGTTAGTGAGCTTCATTATGTGTTTGCTTTAGCCTCTTGAGGCTTAAATAAATAAACACACACAAACGTACACATAAATGCGATGAAATATACATCAAATCTTCAATAATTAATAGTAATGTTTTTAAATTTCTATCCTGCCATTCTCTATCGCCCAGGGTGACAGTAAAACAACGTACGAAAGTTAAACACTAATAAAAAGGTAAAGGTAAAGGTATCCCCTGTGCAAGCACCAGGTCATGTCTGACCCTTGGGGTGACGCCCTCCAGCGTTTTCATGGCAGACTCAATACCGGGTGGTTGGCCAGTGCCTTCCCCAGTCATTACTGTTTACCCCCCAGCAAGCTGGGTACTCATTTTACCGACCTCGGAAGGATGGAAGGCTGAGTCAACCTTGAGCCGGCTCCTGGGATCGAACTCCCAGCCTCATGGGCAGAGCTTTCAAGGCTGCATGTCTGCTGCCTTACCACTCTGCGCCACAAGAGGCTCTAAACAATAATACAGTTCTCCTAATGCCCCCCTCATTAAAATTCCCAGACCCCCAGGGGGGGTTGCCATTCAGGCTCCAATCTTCCAACTCTTCCAAGTGATGAGGCCGGAATTTCTTGGTGGATGTTACTTTAGGCCTTGACCATACGCGTGGTGGAAAATCTCCGTCTTGCAGGCCCTGCAGAACTGGTTTATATCCCACAGGGCCCTGATCTCTCCTGGGAGCTCATTCCACCAGGCTGGGACCAGGGCTGAAAAAGCCCTGGCCCTGGTAGAAGCCAATTTCCCCTCCTTAGGGCCAGGGACCCTGAGCAGATGTTTATCCGAAGATCTTACTGCTCATGGGGGGTTATAAGGAAAAAGCGATCCTTTAGGTCTGTGACCCTGACATTCTGTTGGTAAGATTTATAAATACACATCAAAAACCCCTTTGGTGAGGAAACGCTGATTATTCCATTCTGTATTCCCAGTCTAAACTCCAAAACTCTGCATAATACAATGAATTAAGGTCCCACAGACCCATCCCTCTATTGTTGCTTCCTCCCACTAGTGCAGTAGGTCTTTTCCTCGAGCAAGAGACTCTTTGAATCTCTTCACACCAAGGGAAAAGGGCAATCATACATGGAACCAATCCCTGTTCCCCTTTCACGTGACAACTCCTTCTAAGTTTAATTGTCATTGCCTGCCATTTCTGCAGGCTCTCACTGCAGTCCATCAATTTAGCCCCAAGTTAGCTCTGAAGTGGATTTTACCCATGATGCTGACATACCATTGGTCCATCAGGGTCAGTATTGTGCCCTCAGATGGGCACTGGCTCTCCAGGGTCTCAGGCAGAGGTCCTTCCCATCATCCATTGCCTGATTGTTTTTAACTGGAGATGATGGGGATTGAACCTGGGACCTTCTGCATGCCAAGCAGAGGCTCTGCCCCTGAGCTATAGCCCCTCTCCATGGCTCTCCAGGGTCTCAGGTGGAAGTCTATCCCATTATCCACTGCCTGGTCCTTTTGACCTGGAGATGCCGGGGATTGAACCTGGGACCTTAGGCATGGCAAGCAAAGGCTCTGCCACTGAGCTACAGCCCCTCTCCATGACTCTCAAGGGTCTCAGGAGGAGGTCATTCCGATCACCTGCCTTGAACTGGAGATGATGGGGATTGAACCTGGGACATTCTGCATGCCAAGCAGAGGCTCTGCCCCTGAGCTATGGCCCCTCTCCATGGCTCTCCAGGGTCTCAGGTGGAGGTCTATCCCATTATCCACTGCCTGGTCCTTTTCATCTGGAGATGCCGGGGATTGAACCTGGGACCTTAGGCATGGCAAGCAAAGGCTCTGCTCCTGAGCTACGGCTCCTCTCCATGACTCTCAAGGGTCTCAGGAGGAGGTCATTCCAATCACCTGCCCGGTCCTTTTGAACTGGAGATGACGGGGATTGAACCTGGGACCTTCTGCATGCCAAGCAGAAGCTCTTCCTCTGAGCCAAACTTAGCCAGTCATATAAGAAAAGAATCCTGACATGGTGAGAAAGCTTCCTAGCCAATGTGTCCTCATAATCACAATTTGAAGGTAAGCCATAGCCAGAAGGCAGGCAGATTAAAAAAAAAAAAACTTTAAACTTCCTTCAGCCTGTAATGAAATGTAATTCAGACACCATGCGGTGAGGTCAGAAGACATAACTGCCAAGAGAGAACAGCAGGATTATCCTGTCAAATTCTATCATGAAACTCACCCCTGCAGGCACACATACACACAAACCAAAAATTCAATATGGCGTTACCTCAGCTTCTGATGCAGTATTTGGCAGCTTGATGTGATTGGCGTTGATCCCGATCTAGAAAAGCAAGAAGGCCGAGGATTTATTCGGTTTTATAAGTCGCATCACGATTAAAATATTTTTTAAAAAAAGGGGGGGGGGGAATAATTTTTTCATCTTGAAAAGCTCATCAATATTCCCATAGGCAGAGTTGTGACTGACCCCTCCCCATCCCTGCAAAGGAAAATTGTCCTGATTTGAGATTAAATAATGTCCCCCCCCAAAACCCTCGTGAGGAAGCACACTGCTTTATTGCCATGGCAACAGTCGCTTCCTGTCCTGGGAAGGCCCGCCATTAGTTTTTATGCCCTTCTCACGGGTACTTTCAAAATTATTCTCTTCATGCACCCAGCCGGTGGTTTCTCCAGCGCCATTTTTTTTGTGTCCCAATAAGTTCCATTCACCATAAGAACTCAGCCCCAGATTTCATGTTTTTCACTCCTGTTCACTGTGTCCAACGGCTTCTCCATTTGGCTTCCTAATACCGGCCCACCTATGAACGGTGACATGGTTGTGCAGCCAATCAAATCTAGTGACATCACTGGGGGCAAAGGAAGTTAAGTCCAAGTGATGTACAGAGCAAATCGGGTGTCAGGATTCACCGAAAACTTTGGTGGCCTGGACATATCTCTATAGCGGTCACATTTTTATCTCACCATTCCTCCAAAGAATGCAAAGTGGCAAATAGATTTCTCCTACTTTTTTGTCACATCATGCCTATGAGGTAGCGCAGGGGTAGTCAAACTGCGGCCCTCCAGATGTCCGTCAGATGTTTGCTGGCAGGGGCTCATGGGAATTGTAGTCCATAGACATCTGGAGGGCCGCAGTTTGACTACCCCTGAGCGTATGCTGTGAAAGTACGTCTACCCAAAATTCCCCCAGACAGCTTCGTGGTCCTGCAAGGATTTGAACCCAGATCCCAGTCTGAGATCCTAAACATTAGACCAGACTGCAACAACACGCTGAAAAAGTAAGGTGCTACGGAAATCTCTTTAAATAATAAAAAAATATCAAAATTGTATTACAGCTAATCTGTCTCCCAGTCTTTCTGCCTAAAGAGAAGAAGAACTTCAGAATTCTCAGCTGAATTAGGGAGAAAGTTTACCTCAGCTGCCGCCTTCAGTTTCATGCTAATGTAGAGATTTGAATCATCCCGATCACCAACCTTGAAAGAAAGGAAAAGGTCACTGGGGGGAATTTGGCTGTTTCATTTCAGTCTGTTTTATCCTAATCTCCCTCCAATGGGCTCAGGGAACCTCCCATGATTCTTCCCACAAATGCATACTGCTTGGCCTCATAAGTGCTCTATGAAGTAACACTAGATTCAAGACCAGCAGCACCTTACCAATTAGAGCATAAGAGAAGCCGTGTTGGATGAGGCCAATGGCCCATCTTGTCCAACACTCTGTGACACACAATGGCCAAAACACAGATGCCATCAGGAGGTCCACCATAAGAACAGAAGAGAAGCCATATTGGATCAGGCAAACGGCCTATCTAGACCAACGTTCTGTGGCATACAGTGGCCAAAACCCAGGTGCCATCAGGAGGTCCACCATAAGAACATAAGAGAAGCCATGTTGGATCAAGCCAATGGACCATCCAGTCTGATACTCCTTGTCACATATTGGCCAAAACCCAGGTGCCATCAGGAGGTCCACCAGGAAAGCCAGAACTCCAGGATCCCAGGCACCAAGAATACAGAGCATCACTACCCCAGACATAGTAATAGCCACTATACTAATAGCCACTGATGGACCTCTTCTCCGTATATTTATCCAATCCCCCCAAGATGAGCAAGATTTCTGGAGTTCAAGCTTTCAAGAGGCAACGATCCCTTTGTCAGACATTTCATCACTTATCTGATGAAGGAAACTTTGACTCTTCAGCGTTTGCACCGAAAACTTTGGTGTCTAAGGTGTCACTGGACTTGGATCTAGCTCTTCTACTGCAAACCAACATGGCTACCCTCTGAACCCGTGAGGTAAATTAGCTGAGGCAACAACAATTGATCTACACTGTCTGTGAGCAGTGTGACGGAGCAGGGACTCAAACCTGGCCATCCCACATCTTAGTTTGACATTCTACTGGAAAACAGAATAATAGAATAGCGTCATAGAATCCTAGAGTTGGTAGGAACCTCCAGGGTCATCTAGTCCAACCCCCTGCACAATGTAGGAAACTCACCCACCCACAGTGACCCCAATTTTGTGCCCAAGTGAGCCCTCCACCAAATACTTGTTTGTAATAACATAAGAGATGTTGGATCAGACCAATGGCCCATCCAGTCCAATAGTGTCATGCAGTAGCCAAAAACAGTGTTTTTCCACAAAGCACTTTACAACTGACATCTGCTCCACTTAATATTTCTGGTAAGGGCTTGGGGGAGGAGCTGGTCTCATGGCTTAAGTGCCATTCAGCGCTTAACACTCACTTAGGGCAGCTGCCCACCCCTGAGTGCCTCCTCTTCCAAACGGCTTGCCTGTCTGTCCAGTGGCCAGCCAACCGCCTTCCATCCCCCACCCCTGACCACTCCCTCCTCCTCCTCTCACTTCCCTCCGAGGCTCGGCGGCTGCAGATCCCTGCCATGTGAGAGCTTCCCCTGCCAGTGAGTTCCCTGCTCAAGGGCTTGCTGCTTTTCCAGGTCCTGGGGGGAGGGGGAGGCTGTCCGCAGAGTTCGTCCACCCACCTAGTGCCCATTATATTCCTGAATGCAATGGGCTTTGCCTCTAGTTAAAAATAATAATGACATTAAAATATGGAGCAGCCAGGAAGACTTCCAGACAGACACGAACCAGGCCTAGATTTGCCTGGTTACATCGGCACCATCTACCCACAAACTTTTCCAGGGACTCAGCAAAGGGAGAGGACATAGAACCGGTTCACACATGCAGGAGGGTAATGAGGCGGCAAAGCACCATGGAGGAAAAGGGGAAGAGACCCATTTTAAAACCCAGGTGGTGGATTTCGGCTTTGAGTGTTCCTTGACACAAAATCTCTTTGCAGAGAGAAAAAGGAGCACAGCGGGGAGAAAAGGTTAGTCTCCACCCCTCAGCTTGCTGAACTGGATTGCTCTCCATGGGAGGTTTTTAATCCTTGCCTGCATTCCAGAAGGTGAATTATCTGTAATCCCCTGCGGTCAGAGCATATCACCATCAAAGAAATGTGCCTCCTCATCTCTTTCCGGGTGAACCTGGCCTTAAACGCCGGTTTCGCTGCTTTCAAAGTTATTTTGCACCGTAAGGGGCTTCTTTAACAGTGCTCAAGTTGAGAAACACAGAAATGAAATTCTGACTGGAGAGTTCCCAAAAATTGCAGCCAATCACGCTGCAGAGATCAGTCTCCCTGGAAGAAACAGCAGCTTTGGACATTAGACCCTATGGCAGGGGTAGTCAAACTGCGGCCCTCCAGATGTCCATGGACTACAATTCCCATGAGCCCCTGCCAGCGAACGCTGGCAGGGGCTCATGGGAATTGTAGTCCATGGGCATCTGGAGGGCCGCAGTTTGACTACCCCTGCCCTATGGCATTCAAGCTGGTTGAAATCTCCTCTCTCCCCAAATTCTATGCATAAAACCTTTAGGAAACTCCCAACCAACACAGTGCTGGCAACCCTAACTCGAGAGGAACCAGCCCAGGGGAGGGGAATTTGGGGGAAAGGTTCAGCCTGGACAGATCCTTCTCATGGCTGCTTTAGGCTGAGCCTGCCTTGGGCAGGGGGTTGGACGAGACGGCCTTTGCAAACCCCTTCCAACTCTAGGATTCTATGGAAGCGGAGAAAGAGAAAAGATTAAGAACTCCTCTTCTCAGTCGCCACTTTCCCCCCAGCAAATTCTCTCCAGCTTTCGGACCCATTTCTAGAAAAGAAGTCCTGGCCCGTGAACAGATGCTTAGAAACCTGGGGGGGGAGGCGGTGTGTGTGTGTGTGGGGGGGGTGTTACCTGCAAAATTGCAAGCCCTGGCCTGAATCCTGGGGCTTTCTCCTTCAGGTTTGCCACCTGGTTCTTCAGTCGCTCCCGTACTTGCCTAGAAGAGGAGGAGGGGGGTGAGCACAGGAGAAAGAAAAAGCAAATTCATATCACACATAAAAAAGAAAAGGGAGAGAAAAAGCAAATTCACACCCTGATTCAGGAATACCAAGTGCACACCAAAAAGATAGCATGGTCGTCAACCTCCCAGTGGGGCCTGGAAATGTCCTGGAAATGGCTGTTTCGGGGGGGTGGGGTTTATGGTATTCTACCCTGCTAGAAACTCAAATACTTTGGCCACCTCATGAGAAGGAAGGACTCCCTGGAGAAGAGCCTAATGCTGGGAGCGATCGAGGGCAAAAGAAGAAGGGGACGACAGAGAATGAGGTGGCTGGATGGAGTCACTGAAGCAGTAGGTGAAAACTTAAATGGACTTCGGGGAATGGTAGAGGACAGGAAGGCCTGGAGGATCATTGTCCATGGGGTCGCAATGGATCAGACAAGACTTCGCACCTAACAACAACATGACCATATATAACCATGTCAACCCAACCACCCCTCCCCAAATTGCCAACGATGGGCCTTGGAGGGGGTGGGAAGGGGAGGGGCCCCGAGTGGGCATGCACACAGCAATTCTTCCCAACCATATTCTGCACGATTGCACCACTTCCAGAATTTCTCAAAGCCTGAAGAATATGTCAGAGATTTCTCAATGGTAAAATAGTTGAGAAAGGTTGATTATAGATTAGGTAGGTAGGTAGGCAGACAAGACTGTAAGCAATAATAAAAAGTTTTGTAAATAGTTTTCTATGAAGAAGTGGCAAAAGATATTGTAAAATCGTTTTGGTATATTTACATTTGAAGAATGTCAATATTTGTTTAAAATGAAAACGTATTGCAAGGTTGTGTGTGCATTGCTGCTTTTAAATTGCAAGTTTGTATCTGCATCTTGGTGCTTTTAAATCAAGGTCTTCATGTTTTGTAGCATGGGATGTCATTTGATAAAAAGTTATTTTATCAATTTATTTTTCCATCCCGACTCAAATAAAACGTGCATGTCAGTGCCATCTAGTGAGCACAGGGTGTAACTACAGTAAGCAGGAACTGCGAGAAAGTTGAGCATTCTCCCCTTTACATTTTGACAATTTCATTTCCAGGGATGTGAGAAAGATAAGCTGTGAAATTGAAACTCCTGTGAAGGAGCACCAGGTATCATTAAAAACACACAAATGTGTTTTAGAGGCTGTTCCCCCTTTTCCATTCTCGCTTCCTCCACTTTTAAACAGAGGCAAAAATAACCTCTTTTCTGTGCCCTACAAAAATAGGCATGCAAGCCAGTTCTACCTTCCACTTCCCATCCTAAGCAGAATCCTAAACCAGAGATTAACTCTGGACTACAATCCCATTTAGCAGAGGGGAAACCCGCCTGCCTGTCTGTGAACAACACAGGTACAGCTGCTTGCAAAAAGTATTCGGACTTGCAGCTTTTCTCAAGTTTTTGACCACTGAGAAATCGCAGAAACATTCCTCAGGCTTCGAGAAACCCCAGAAGTGGTGCAATCATGCAGAATACAATTGGGAAGCAACCATAGTTTGAGGACCCTCCCCTTCCCACCCTCTCCAGGTCCATCGGCCATTTGGGGAGGTGGGGCAGCTTAACATGAGCATATATGGTCATATCACCCAATAAAGAGAGCCAGTTTGGTGTAGTGGTTAGGAGTGCGGACTTGTAATCTGGCATGCCAGGTTTGATTCTGCGCTCCCCCACATGCAGCCAGCTGGGTGACCTTGGGCTCGCCACGGCACTGATAAAAACTGTTCTGACCGAGCAGTGATATCAGGGCTCTCTCAGCCTCACCCACCCCACAGGGTGTCTGTTGTGGGGAGAGGAATGGGAAGGCGACTGTAAGCCGCTTTGAGCCTCCTTCGGGTAGGGAAAAGCGGCATATAAGAACCAACTCTTCTTCTTCTTCTTCTAAATGCTTAACACATTTTAAAATGATATATTAATTAACTCCCCCCTATTCGGGAAACCCTTCCAGGGCTGTCAAGACCCCCCCCCCCCTGAAAACCTGGTTGAGAAAGAATGGATACACACTTTTCTTGGATGCTTTAGGATGCTTTGGGCTGATCCTGCGTTGAGCAGGGGGTTGGACTAGATGGCCTGTATGGCCCCTTCCAACTCTATGATTCTATGGCCTGTATGGCCCCTTCCAACTCTATGATTCTATGATTCTAAAGTCTGCTCTACACAGTATTGGCTTTGGGGGGACAAATGCTTTATGCACAGTCATGATTTCTGGTTTTCTTGTCTTAAGCACTGCTTGTGTCACAATCAAAAAGATTTCGCACCTTCAAAGGGGTAGGTAGGCTGTGAGAATCAAAGGGTGCTACCCTCCTCCCCCCAAAAAAATTATTTCGAGGTTGAAATGCGACAAAACAAGATAAAAACCAAGGGGAGTGAATACTTTTGCCAGCCACTGTAACTGGAGTTACTTTTCCCTGCATGAAAAAAGAAGAAAAGGGGGATGATTCTGGCCACCAGTCGGGGGTGCATGTGTGAGTACATTTTTATGGATCTGCAGAGCTCTCCCAGACTCACCTCCCTCACTGGGTGTCTGTTGTGAGGAGAGGAAAGGGAAGGCGATTGTAAGCCGCTTTGAGACTCCTTCTGGTAGAGAAAAGCGGCCTATAAGAACCAACTCTCCTTCTTCTTCAGTAATATCAGGGCTCTCTCAGCCACCACTCCCTCACTGGGTGTCTGTTGTGGGGAGAGGAAAGGGAAGGCGAATGTAAGCCACTTTGATACTCCTTCGGGTAGAGAAAAGTGGCATATAAGAAGCAACTCTTCTTCTTCAGTAATATCAGGGCTCTCTCAGCCTCACCTCCCTCACAGGGTGTCTGTTGTGGGGAGAGGAAGAGAAGGCGACTGTAAGCCGCTTTGAGACTCCTTGCATAGTGAAAAGTGGGATATAAAAACCTATCGGCAGCTGTGTGGCGGCAGAATGAATTTAGCATTTGATGCTACTGTCCGGGAAGAGTTCTCAGGCGTTGCTTTGTGCCAGATCTGTGCTTGAAATACACAGTGCCAGGTCTGAAAATTAAACACCTAGGAATGTATTTGTGTTTTGCCAGATGTGATTAGATCAGCACGTTACCGATTCATGTATCACAGTGAGTAGAATTGCACCATCAAATGCTACAGCACTTCACTGGGCATAGGAGGATATATCTTTACAGAACTAGAAAACATTCTTGCGTTTGCAGAAACAGATGTGAGCTGTAAAAAGGGCTGATTCAGGTCTCTTTAGGCTTTCGTTTCGCAACAGTATTTTATTTTTCTCAATGATGATTCTGATGACGAAGGAGGAGGGTAAAAGGTGAAGGGCCTCCGTTTTATCTCCAGTTAATATTTCACCGGATCCCACTAATATAAATCCACGGTTAGCCTGAAACAGTTAATCTTTAGAAGAAGAGGGGCTGGTTTTTATATCCTACTTTTCAATGCCCAAAAGTCTCAAAGCTTTCCCTTCCTCCCACCCACAAGAGACACGCTTTGAGGCAGGTGGAGCTGAGAGAGCTCGAACAGAACTGCTTTGAGGATAGCCCTTAGAGAACTGTGACTCAACCACAGTCACCCAGCTGGCTGCAGGTGGAGGAGTGGAGAATCAAGCCCGGCTCTACAGATTTGAGGCCACCACTGCACCAAGCTGCCTCTTTGTTACAACAGTTTGTCAGAAGGAAGTCATTCCTACCTGCTCTCTCTCCCCCCACCCCAATAATAATAATACTAATTTTATTATTATTTTGATTTTTATTTCCCACCACTCCCAAAACCAGCTCGTGGCGGGTTACCATTGTCCACAAATAAGTTGCATTTTAAACTGCGGCTGAAAGTTGTAAAATGTTGTTAACATTTCCATTATGGTATTTCGCATTAAAGCAATAAAAATCACACGAACACAGAGTTTTAAGGCGGAATTAGATAGATTCGTGGAGAATACCAGGGCACACATAAAGAGCGTGATGCCACTGTGTGACTTTGGGGCTTAGAAAGGTGGTCGTCGTACCTCTGCCTAGGATTGCATTACAACAGCAGCATCTTTTGAAACTTTTAAGTCTTAGAATCATAGAGTTGGAAGGGGCCATACAGGCCATCTAGTCCAACCCCCTGCTCAACGCAGGATCAGCCCAGAGCATCCTAAAGCACTTGGTGGAGGGTTTAGAATCTTGGATTCAAATGATCAAGAGTATCCGAAGAGTCCTGTTGATCAGACCAGGGGTCCATCTAGTCCAGCATCCTGTCTCACATTGTAGCCAATGAGTTCCTTTGGAAGTCCAACAGGGCATGCAGGACCAGGCCTTCCCCTGATGTTGCCCAGGCCTTCCCCTGATGGTATTCAGAGGTTTAGCGCCTCTGAATGGGGAGGTTTCCCCTCCGTCACCATGAGTAGCCATGGATATACCTATTCTTGCAATATATCCCAGTTAGTAGTACATACATAAATGTTATCAATTCACAAGCAATCTATGGTGGGTGACTCCCAGCCAGGGGCTTTCAAGACCAGTGAGAAGCAGAGGTGGTTGGCCATGGCCGTCCTCTGCAGAGCCTTCCTTGTTGGTCTCCCATCCAAGACTTAAAGCAACCCCTGCATGGTCCTTACAAGGCAAGAGAGAAGCAGAGGTGGTTGGCCATGGCCTTCCTCTGCAGAGCCTTCCTTGGTGGTCTCCCATCCAAGACTTAAAGCAACCACTGCATGGTCCTTACAAGGCAAGAGAGAAGCAGAGGTGGTTGGCCATGGCCTTCTTCTGCAGAGCCTTCCTTGGTTGTCCCCCATCCAAGTACTGACCCTACATCATTCCTGAGATCTGACTCTACCAAGCTGCCTTCCCACCCCAATCAGCACTACAGAAAAAAAAAATCTGGACAAAAAGTGAAATCACGGCGCATTTGCAGGGCATCCAGTCTACCTGCGGAATGTCCCCTGTTCAATCTCTTGCATCACCAGAAGGAGCAGATGATGTGAAAGACCTCCTTTGGAAAGTTGCAGCTTCTCACTGTAACCCGACTGAGCATACTTATCTCCTGCCTGCCTATCCTGATTTTTTTCATAAACTGAGATTCAAAACCAGCCCTCAATGTTCTCCCCTTCATTTTATCCTTATATGAGAAGAGCCCTGCTGGATCAGACCAGTGGTCCATCTAGTCCAACATCCTGCCTCACACAATGGCCAACCAGTTCCTCTGGAGGGCCAACAACAGAGCAGAGAGGCCGAGGCCTTCCTAAGGACATCAGGAGAGCCCTGCTGGATCAGACCAGAGGTCCATCTAGTCCAGCCTCCTGTCTCACACAGGGGCCAGCCAGTTCGTCTGGAGGGCCAAAAACAGGGCAGAGAGGCCGAGGCCTTCCTAAGAATATCAGAAGAGCCCTGCTGGATCAGACCAGAGGTCCATCTCGTTCAGCCTCCTGTCTCACACAGGGGCCAGCCAGTTCGTCTGGAGGGCCAACAACAGGGCAGAGAGGCCAAGGCCTTCCTAAGGACATCAGGAGAGCCCTGCTGGGTCAGACCAGGGATCCATCTAGTTCAGCCTCCTGTCTCACACAAGGGCCAGCCAGTTCCTCTTCTGGGCCAGCAACAGGGCAGAGAGCCCAAGTCCTTCCCCAATGTTACAAGCCAGCTCTGGGATTCATAAGATCAGTGCCTCTGAAAGTGGAGGTTCCCCTCAATCACCACGTAGCCAATGATAGACTCATCCTCAATTAATCTAGTCCTCCCTGAAAGCTGTTTATTCCTGTGGCCATCACTACATCCTCTGGCAGCAAATTTCCTATCTCACTCACTCTCTTCCCTACTCCTAATGAGCTCAGAGAACACTACAAGGGAATTACCCCATTCGGGCCACATGGAGCAACTCTGTGACGTAGGGTTGGGTTAGGTTAGGAAACAGGAAATTCATTTGTATGGTCAGGAGGAGATTTTCAATGGAGCCCTTCTGGCCCAAAGTCTCCTCATTCACCATCCCAGAAACACCATGTTCCTAACAGATTTGCATCCTGGCACAAGACAACCAGACTATTTTGTGCAAAGGAAGCAGAATCTGCCGGTGCACCAAGAGAAAGAAAACTGCTCCTAACACTGGGAGCTTTTATTTCGTGCAGACCTGACCGCAGCGAAGCGGCATGGATTAATCGAAGGCACATGAGCCGGGGAACTTGTGACTCTCTGCCTGGTTCACTGGAAGAAGCTGGACACTGTCTTTCTTTTCCGGAATAAGCCTCCCTCTCACGTCCAAAGCTACTTGACCTCTTTTAGGGCTTCTCCTTTATCGGCCCTGTTTTGTTGCATCATGAACAACCTGGAGATCAAGACGGGTAGCCCATGTGAGTCTGTAGCAGGAGAGAAGAGCCAGAGTCCAGGAGCACCTGAAAGACTAGCAGAATTTGTGGTAGGGGAGGAGCTTTTGTGAATCATGGCTCACTTCCAAGATGGGTCATCCTGTTAGTTTGCCAGTAGCAGGAGAATAGGACAAGAGTCCAGGAGCACCTGAAAGACTAGCAAAATTTGTGTCCGGGAAGGAGCTTTTGTGACTCACGACTCAATTCCAGAATAGGTAACCGAGTTAGTCTGCCTGTAGTAGGAGAAAAGAGCCAGGGTCCAGGAGCACCTGGAAGAGTAATGGGCCCAGTGTTCCTAAGAGACCGTCTCTCCGCCTATACCCCCAAAACAGCATTACACTCTGCCACCACCAATTGGCTAGTGATCCCTGGCCCCAAAGAAGCACGCTGGTCCTCAGCGAGGGCCAGAGCTTTTTCGATCCTGTTCCCCACCTGGTGGAACGAGCTCCCCGAAGAGATCAGGGCCCTGCCCGAACTCCCAAAATTCCCCAGGGCCTGCAAAAGGGAGCCCCTCCACTAGGTATTTGCCTGAGACAGGTCCCCCCCTCAGACATCCTCTCCATGGCCTGAACCAGTCTGTCCTCTTTAAGAGCTTTAGCTAAGTTCCGTTCCTGTTATATTGTTTGAGATCACTGAAATTGTCTTATTTAGAATCCTAGAGTTGGAAGGGGCCACACAGGCCATCTAGTCCAACCCCCTGCTCAACGCAGGATCAGCCCAGAGCATCCTAAAGCATCCAAGAAAAGTGTGTATCCAACCTTTGCTTGAAGACTGCCAGTGAGGGGGAGCTCACCACCTCCTTAGGCAGCCTATTCCACTGCTGAACTACTCTTGACTGTGAAATTTTTTTCCTGATGTCTATATCGTTGTACTTGGAGTTTAAACCCATTACTGCGTGTCCTCTCCTCTGCAGATTATTGTTGTTGTTGTATTTGTTTACTTTATATATTAATTCATTCCCTGTATCCCCCCACATTGTATGTAAACCGCCCTGAGCCATATGGGAGGGCAGTATAGAAATCCAATAAATAAAAAATAATAACTTCCGTGGCAGGGAATGATTGGGTTGCTAGGTTCCCTTTGGCTGCTGGCAGGGAAAGGCGGTGTAGGATTCCCAGATCCAGGTCAGAGAACTCCTAAAGATTTGGGAATGGAGCACGGGGAGGCCACGATCCCCAGTGGGGCACAACGCTATACCGTCTAACTTTTCTCCAGGGGAACTGATTTGAGCAGTCTGGAACTGAGCTGTAATTCCAGAGCATCCCCACGTCCTGCCTGCAGGCCGACATCCCTAAAATAGGCACTTTTGTGAGTCTCTGCTCACTTCTACAGGTTTCTACCTCCCTTCAAAACATATGAAAGTCGATCTGTGTCCAGCTGTAAGAGGAACACTTCTAATCCCTTCTAAAATGTGTGTGAAAGAGGGGAGGGAAGTCCTTACAAAACAATCGCATTCTGCACCTGGACCTCAAGAGAGAAATGATTTTAAAGCCAAGCAGGGATTTCAAAAGAAGAACAAGCATTCCTGGGACATACGTACACATTCCAGGATCAAGGTACACGTGTTAATCAGTCATGTGCTCCCGAGTTAAATGTTAAGCCTATGGCGCAATAAAGACAGACAGCAGGGGAAAGCTAGGAGCAGGAAAACTGCACCCTGGGGAAAGGCCACATCAGAAATACTGACACACGTTGCCAAAGCTGTCCAAAGGGTTGGCCCATCTACACCGGCTCCCGGTCTGTTTAAATGCAGAGTTCAAGGCACTGGTGTCGACGTTTAAAGCCCTATAGGTTTTGGGACCGACAGACCGACATTCCTTTATGAACCTGCAAAACCACGTCCATCATCTTTGGAGGCCTTGCTTCAGGTGCCCTCGTCTTTTGGCCACCCAGAAGAGAGCCTTATTGGTCGTGGCACCAAAAACTCACTCCCCAGAGAGGCTCACCTGTCCCCCTCTATTGCTGTCTTCTGTAAGGATGTAAAGACTTTTCCTCTTTCATCTGGCATTCCCACCCTGATCTCTCCTTCGTGTCCAGAGATTTGTTTTTTTTTTAGGAATTTTAGCTCTGTTTCTCAATAGGAGTGTTTTGTTTTTTATGGTGAGTTTTTAGCATTTTGCCTTGATGGCCGTCTCGGGGCGGGGAATTTCAAGGACTGCATACTATTAAACTGCATAAGAATCTATTAGCCAAACACAAAGAGAGCACAAAGAGAGAACAGGCTTCCTTGGGAGGTGGTGGGTTCTCCATCTTCGGGAATTTTTAAACAGAGGCTGGAGAGCCATTTGACAGAGAGGCCGATTCTGTGAAGCCAAAGGGGTGGCAGGTTACAGTGGATGAACAACAGGATTGTGGGTGTCCTGCATAGTGCAGGCGGTTGGACTAGATGACCCAGGAGGTCCCTTCCACCTCTATGATTCTATGATTCTAAATTCCGTCCCAACATCCGGAGGAAGTTCCTGACAGAGTGGTTTCTCAGTGGAACAGGCTTCCTCGGGAGGTGGTGAGTTCTCCATCTTTGGAGATGTTTAAACAGAGGCTGGAGAGCCATCTGACAGAGAAGCTGATGCTGTGAAGGTTCAAGGGGGTGGCAGGAGACAGTGGATGAGCGACAGGGTTGGGAGTGTCCTGCATAGTGCAGGGGGTTGGACTAGATGACCCAGGAGGTCCCTTCCAACTCTACGATTCTACAGGACTCTTTTCAAGAGGGAAAAGGATCTCAGGGTCATAGGGGATCACTCAATGAAACCAAGCGCACTGCAGTAGTGAAAAAAGCAAACTCTGTGTTAAGGATTATTACTAAAGGAAATGAGAATAAAGATCTGATAGTGTAATGCCCTCATATAGATCAATGGTGCAGCCTCCTTTGGAATACTGGGGACAATTCTGGTCACTGTATCTTCAAGAGGACACTGCAGAGCTGGAAAACGTGCAGAGCATGGCAGCCAAGAAGTCATTAGAGCACCTTTCTTGTGAGGAAAGGCCGAAGCGTCTGAGACTTTTCAGTTTAGGAAACAAGACAAGGGGGAGATACGATAGACCAGGAGTAGTCAACCTGTGGTCCTCCAGAGGTTCATGGACTACAATTCCCATGAGCCCCTGCTGGCAGGGGCTCATGGGAATTGTAGTCCATGAACCTCTGGAGGACCACAGGTTGACTACCCCTGCGATAGATGGTTATAAAAAGATGCATGGGGTGGAGAGAGTGGACATAGAGAAATGTTTCTCCTGCTCTTAGAGTGCTAGAACTCAAAAGCATCCACCAAGCTGATGGGCAGTAGGTTCAGGAAATACTATTGTACACAGAGAATGATTCATGGAGGATAAATCTATTGGTGGTTACTAGCATGGTGACTGAGGGGGACCTCCACATTCAGAGGCACTGATCCTCTGGATCCCAGAGCCAGGACACAACATCAGGGGAAGGCCTTGGCCTCTATGCCCTGTTGCTGGCCTTCCAAGGGAACTGGTTGGTCACTGTGTTTGAAATTTTTGTTTGAAATGGGACACTTTTAAATCCAATGAACAAACTTGTCTGTGGTCTTTTTCTTAATATCGTTTTGCTTGTAGTGACATACTAAATGATTGTTTCTCTCAAGCAGCTTTCATCAGTTATGGTATAAACTACAAAAATTGACCAATATTTTACTAGGAAGAAAATTCTATTCATAATATAATCTTACAATGTATAAAACACTCACCATAATAAAGAACACAGAATGAATTAATAAGTAGTAAAAAGTACATTCAGATTTCTACAAAACAAAAATAAAATTTATACGAACTTCTCTTTAATTGGAACGCAGTACAGCCTTGGTAACCCTTTACTAATCTTTGTAGTTTTGTGGTATGAATCGTTTTTTAGGATTGGGAATGGCTTTCATTACAGTGGCCATTCTTTCAGATATAAAAGAAAATGACACTCTTAGAATTTGAGTAACTTTAAAAGTTCATTTACTTACAAGTATTGGTAAGTGTTAGAAATTATTGTTAGCCTGATTTTTTAGTCTTATGAAAGCTTTTTGACCGAAACTATCATTTTGTGTGTCACTACAAGCAAAATAAAATTAGGAAAAAGACAACAAGCAAGTTCGTTTATTGCATTTAAATGTGTCCTGTTTCAGACCCAGTTTTTCCTCTACTGTGTTAGTAATAGGCCACCGTGTGCGACAGGATGCTGGACTAGATGGACCCCTGGTCTGATCCAGCAGGGCTCTCCTGGTGTTCTTAGGAAGGCCTCGGCCTCTCTGCCCTGTTGTTGGCCCTCCAGAGGAACTGGTTGGCCCCTGAGTGAGACAGGAGGCTGGACTGGATGGATCCCTGGTCTGATCCAGCAGGGCTCTTCTGATGTTCTCATGATGGACCACAGGTCCGATCCACCATTCCATGGTTACAACATAATGGCAGGGGCTGGCAAGCCACCTCTCTTCATCTTACCTAAATCAGTTGTGACAGGAGAGCACTTTATACACAGACACACAAAGTAAATCCCAGATTTCAAGCAAGAAATGAACTTCAATGCACTCATTTAGCTTTTGTTCTGTTCCTGAGGTTCTGAGCGACTTATACACTCTTGGGGGGGGGGTAATGCCAGACTAAATACGAAGAACAGCAGTTGCCTCTGAACTTATGCAAAGTGCTACCGCCTCACTTCATTAATCAGCAACTAAAGTTCAGCAGTCAGCCTCAGATCAGGGTCCTGGGCTACCATAACTGAAGTGTTTACATCACACTGAATCAGATTCCCTCCAAATTCCCTCCAAATTACTTATTATTACTCCAAATTACTTATTATTATTTATTAGATTTATAGTCCATCTTCCCCCCCGGGACTCAAGGCGGATCGCAAAACAATATACCCCCCATAACACCCCAACCCCCAATTTAGCTGATAAGAGTCTGTAGGTAAGCCATTGAGTATCTGCTTTGCACGTAGAAGACCCTGGCAGACAGAAAAATGGCTGGGGGAGGAGAGGAGTGTTAGTGGCTTGGCAGCAGCTAGGGTTGCCATCTCTGGGTTATGAATTATCTGGAGACTTTGGGGGTGGAACCGGGAATGGGCAGGATTTGGGGCAGGGAGCAATCGCACTGCTGTATGGGGACCACTCTGCAAAGCAGCCATTTTCTCCAGGGGAATTGATCCCTTGAGTCTGGAATTCCAGGGGATCCACCTGGGGGCTGTCATCCCTGCCTTCTGCTTGGGGTTGGAGGAGATGCCCCTGGAGGTCCCTTCCAACTCCGTTTCTAGGATTCTCTCGCCTAGGTTCAATCCCCAGCGTTTCCAGTTTAAAGGATCTAGCAGCAGGGCAAAAGAAGAAGGGGACGACAGAGAATGAGGCGGCTGGATGGAGTCCCTGAAGCAGTCGGTGTGAGCTTAAATGGACTCCGGGGAATGGTAGAGGACAGGAAGGCCTGGAGGACAATTGTCCATGGGGTCGCGATGGGTCGGACACGACTTCGCACCTAACAACAACAACAAGCAGCAGGTTATGGGTCTAGACTTCTACCTGAGACCCCAGGAGGACGCTGCCAGTCCAAGGATACACTGTGGACCAAGGGGCTGGCTCACTTGCAGACCGTCCGCTGGGCACACAAGGAAGTCCCAGGTCAACAGATCCCTGGCCTCTCCAACAAAGCCCTGCGAAAGACCGGGGAGCCGCTGCCGGCCAGAGCAGGCGACACTGACCTGGCCCAACCAGTCCGCAGGCAGCTGCGCGCGCTCAAGGGCATTCAGGGTCACAGCCCCGGAGGCCACGCGGGGCCCATGCGGCTGGATCCCCCCGTGCAAAACGCCGCGCATCTCAAGCGCATTGCGCAACGTGGGCTGCGCTCTCGGGATCGGGGGCCTCCCAGCCGCCACCAAGTTCCCCCCAAATCTTTCTGCCCGGGCGTGAGAAACTCCACCCGCAGGGGGGGGGGATGCCAACTTTGGGGAGCCCCCCTCCACCCCATGTTGTCCCGCGCGCAGCGAGCCAGCTGGGGGCGCCCTCCTCGTGCCGGGAGCCCCGCACGCCTGCTAGCTTCCTAGGGGCGCCCCTGCAGCGCCCGGATCCCCTCCCCACCGAAAGCCAAGCCCAGCCCTACGCGGAAACGGTCTTGCCGCTGAGGATCTCGGCGGGGGCCATGGCGCGTCCTCTGCCTCCTCCTCCTCCTCCTCTGGCGGCGGCTGCGCTCAGTGCGGCTCCGATGGCGCCGGGAGGGGCTCAAAAGCCCGCGCGGAGCGGCCCCCCTTGCCCCACCCCCGGCCTGGCACGCGGGACCCACGTGGCGGAGAAAGTTTTGCGCCGCGCCAGCTGGAGGGAGCCCGCGGGCGCCGAGGGGCGGGGCGGGACGGGACTGGGCGGGACTGGGTGGGCGGTGGGCGGTGGACGGGCTGGCCCGCCTCTTGGGGGCGGAGAAGTAGATCGGGGGGCAACTGCGCGGCCGGGTGGGCTGGAGATGCCTTGCAGATGCCAGGAAAGCACCAATTGCAAAAGCACCGGGAAGGGGGATTGGCCAACCGGTGCGGAAGGGATCCGGATTAGCCCCACACAAACACACACTGCAGGATAGAGAGCGTTGGCCACTGCAGGTTGAGACTCTCCTAGAGACGGGGTGGCCAAGCGCTGGCTCTCCAGACGGGCGTGGACTACAATGACCATGAGCCCCTGCCGATGCCGGCAGGGGCTCATGGTCATTGTAGTCCACGCCCGTTTGCCGGCCCCTGCCCTAGAGATTCGGGGAGGTGGAACCTGGGAGCTTGCTGGGGTTCAATTTAGGATAAGGTGACCAGGTTTTAACATTGGTCAAGCGGGACACCATTGCCCGGGGAGGGGGGGGTCTTGATTAGAATTTGGTCTATAGGGAGCGACAATATATATTTAATTTCAACATAAGTACAATTTGCCAGGTGCCCCCAGATGGGACAATCTGGTCATCTTAACTAAGGAGGCTAGCTTCCGGGTGGGACCTGGGGACCCCCCTCGTTTGACAGCTCATCTCCAGGTAACAGAGATCAGTTCCCCTGGAGAAAGTGGGATGCTTGGGAGGGGGGGGGAGCCCATAGCATTAGACTCTGAGGTTCCTCCCCACTTCAAATCTCACCCACTCCTGGCTCCACCCCCAAAGTCTCCAGGTATTCCCAACCCAGAGCTGGCAACCCTAGGTGGAACCTAGAATTATAGAGATCTGTTCTCCCAGAGAACATGGCTGCATGGGAGGGAGACTCTATATAGCATTATACTCCACGAGGTCCTTCCCCGCCCCAAATCCCGCCCAAATCCTGAAGTTGCCAGGCATTTCACAACCCCAAGCTGGCAAGCCTAGGTCCAACACTATAGAGTCCTGAGCATTCATTTTCTCCAGGGAACCTGACTGCATAGTTTGGAGATGCCATTTAATTCCCGGAGATCCCCAGGCCCCACCCGGAGGCTGAAAAACGGATAAATACTGTAGAAAGTCACAATATTGTTCAATGTGGTTGCTAATGTGAATCTTAAGCAGAAGGCTCCATTCTTTGTGAAAACAAACTCCCTAAAGTTAGATTCAAATGCGTAGCCTAAAGTTAGGGAAGTACAAAAATTGATAACACTCAACGAACCAATTAAACAAGTCCTTCCTTCCTTCCTTCCTTCCTTCCTTCCTTCCTTCCTTCTTCCCTCCCTCCCTCCCTCCCTCCCTCCCTCCACTTCCTTCCTTCCTTCCTTCCTTCCTTCCTTCCCACTCCACTCCACTTCCTTCCTCCCTCCCTCCCTCCCTCCCTCCCTTCCTTCTCACTCCACTTCCTTCCTTCCTTCTCACTCCACTTCCTTCCTTCCTTCCTTCCTTCCTTCCTTCCTTCCTTCCTTCCTTCCTTCCTTCCTTCCTTCCTTCCTTCCTTCCTTCCTTGTGATAGACATCCAAGAAGAAATAAAATAAATTTGGGCAGGCAGCCGTGTTGCTCTGGAGCAGCAGAACAAAGATTGGTTCTGGTGTGACCTTGCGGGCCAACAAAGTTTTATTCAGGGAATAGGGCACAGCCTTTTGGGTGCATGCATACTTACACCTTGAATAAGCTTATGCCTTGAATAACATTTTCTTGTGGACCATATTATGGGAATCTTGGTCCATCATCACTGGCCCCCAGTCACTATGGCTTGGGAGTTCCGAGATCTGGTTATGAATTAGGTGTGTGTGTGGGGGGGGCAACCTCCTCCCCGATGGCTCAGAAATTCCAGAACTTTCTCCCATGAAAGATTAATCCATTATTATTGGTTTGTTATTGTTATTGTTGCATTCATTACCCGCCGCATCCAGCAAGCTGCCTTGCAGCAGGTTACAACATGAAACCCCCCACAATAAAATACAACCATCCTCAACCAAAATTATTCTAAGTCCGATGAGCAAGTAACCCTCTCAGAGGAAAAGATGCAATGGGAGGAGAGCCTGATGTCCCAGCCAAACTGAGGTGGGCCCTCAATCTTATTGCCACGCGGCCTCAGCAAAAGCCCCGTGGAAGAGCTCCATCTTGCAGGCTCTGTGGAACTGCACAAGCTCCATCAGGGACCTCAGTTTTTCCTGGAGCTCATTCCACCAGGTCAGGACCAGGACCGAAAAGGCCCTGGCCCTGGTTGAGGCCAGGCATACTTCTTTTGGGCCAGAGACCACCAGCAGATTCATACCCGTTGAGCTCAAAGCTGGTGGAAGGGAAGACATAAGGTGATAGGTGGTCTCTCAGATATGTGGGGCCCAGACCACGGATGGCCTTGAAGGCTAACACCAAAACCTTGAACCTGATCCAGAACGCAATCGGTAGCCAGTGCAGCTGGCTCAGCACTGGCTGGATACGGGCCTTCCAAGGCAGGGGTAGTCAACCTGTGGTCCTCCAGATGTTCATGGACTACAATTCCCAGGAGCCCCTGCCAGCATCTGCTGGCAGGGGTTCCTGGGAATTGTAGTCCATGAACATCTGGAGGACCACAGGTTGACTACCCCTGCCATGGTGTTCCAGTGAGGATGCTAACAGCTGCATTCTGCACCAGCTGCAATTTCCGGGTCAAGGACAAGGGTGGGCCCACGTAGAGCGACTTACAGAAGTCAAGCCTGGAGGTGACAATTGCATGCCAGTGAGTGAAGACTTCTTTTTTGTTTTGTCTGGCGTTCCCTCGTAACCACTCTTCCCTGGCCCTGCATTGCTGGGTTTTGCAGGTTGTGCTGATTTTATTATGGGCTTCGTGGTGCTCTGCTTTCAACGGTTAGCCATCTTGATAGTCTTGTTGGGGCTGAAAGCCATGATGTAAATATTTGTAAATAAATCATGAGGCATTCAGGCACTTCCTGGGGTTTCTTTAGCTGTGCTCCAATCTTCCCAAACCGGTTTATCTGCAAAGTTCTGGAAGAGATTGCAGCAAAGGCCTATATGATTGCTGTGTTTGTGTGTTGGTGCGTGTGTGGAGTTTGTATTTTTCTAGTCTCATCCACATGGCAAACGTTTTCCCTTGCCCTGCTGCAGATGCCAGCCTCCAGTTGGGACCTGGGGGTCCCCCAGAATTCCAGCTTATCTCCAGAGTACAGAGATCAGTTGCAATGGGGAAAACAATGATGCTTTGGAGGGTAGAATCTAGGGTATTGTACACCAGGGGTAGTCAACCTGTGGTACTCCAGATGGTCATGGACTGCAATTCACATGAGCTCCTGACAGCAAACGCTGGCAGGGGCTCATGGGAATTGTAGTCCATGAACATCTGGAGGACCACAGGTTGACTACCCCTGTTGTACACCACTGAAGCCTTGGTCTTCCTCAAGCTCCAGCGTCAAATCTCCAGGACTTTCCCAACCTGGATATGTAACCCGACCACCCCTATCTCCTCCCAGGGGAGACCGGGCAACCCTAAACCGTGCCAATGGTCTCCATTCCCCCTCCAATCAGGTTTTAGATCCCCCCCACCCAGATCAGCAATTGAATATGGTTATATCAATATAACACTGCAAAAATGTGCATCGTGTTCTCAGAATTCCTAGCTTTCTTTTAAAAAATAATACTCTATCTCCTTTACCTTATGGAGATATAAGGGGAAAAGCATGTCTCATTTTGTTTGTGAGTTTGAAGTCTTTTTTTAAAGCTGTCTTTCCACCCTAATGGGGTCCACAAGGCTGCTAACACAAAAGCATCAGAACATTTAAATCATTGAAATGCAGTTAAAATATAAAAATTAAAAACACGTAAACCAGGGGTAGTCAAACTGCGGCCCTCCAGATGTCCATGGACTACAATTCCCAGGAGCACCTGCCAGTGAATTCTGGCAGGTGCTCCTGGGAATTGTAGTCCATGGACATCTGGAGGGCCGCAGTTTGACTACCCCTGATGTAAACAATGAGTGCCTGTATTGTGCAGGGGGTTGGACTAGATGACCCTGGAGGTCCCTTCCAACTCTTTGATTCTATAATTCTATGATATAACACTAGAGGGAGTGCCAACAACCATTACTCGAGGGTACGCTAGAGAAAACGCCGGTGGGAATGTCTTTAAATAAGCAAATAAAGTTTAAGCCTTAAGGAAAACTTCTGTAGAAATTTGGGGTTGCGTTATTAGCGACTCTTGATGAAATCTTTTGCCAGAACTCTGTAGCTGTTTGTTTCTGCCTGCTTGACCTTCTGCCCCAAAATTATGTTCCCAGCCACCATGTGGGGCCACGTAACGGTACTTCTTTTACTCGTCAGGCCCAGAGTGTGAGAGAATAAAGGGATGTATTAATAATACCTGTCTAATAGCGTTTGTGTTGTCAGCTGGCAGCCCCTGGAACAATCCCAAAGCCCTCCTCAACAGACCCTCTTCTTTGAGGTTATCTTGACTTTTTAAGGGCGAGAAATGATTCAGGAGCAAGCGGGTTTGCAAATTGACATTTCCTGCGGGAAGAATAACAAGGCTGAGGACTTGCCAAGCATCTGGGTTCGTCCACTGGATCTGCAAGGTAATTAACCCTGCCGGTGATCCGGGTGGGGTATGCACTACTCGTGCAGCCCTCATCCATCTGAATGATTGAAGAGCATTCACAATATTTGGGCAATCAGAAGTTTCCGGAGAAAGGGAGGCTCGGCTCGGAAAGGAAGACGCAATGCTGAAATGCTAAGGAGGTCGGTTTTGAAAGGGGGGAACTGGCAATTCCGATGCAAACTAAATTAGGGGTTAGAAAGGGCAGGGTGGAAGGATGGGGGAAGAGACACCTTGGGGAGCCATAGTGGGGAAGGGGCATGCGCATGGAATTGTCCATGAATTTGTCAGTCTCAGTGAATATGGATGCTGCTTTATCAAGATGGTTGTAAGGGTCAAATTGTACCTTGCAAAGAGGATGGAGAACATAAGAGGAGCCTTGCTGGATCTAGTTTGGCATCCTGTTCCTTTGGAGGGCCAACAACAGGGCATAGGTGCTGAGGCTTTCATAAGAACAAGAAAAGAGTCCTGTTGGAGCAGACCAGTGGTCCATCCTGTCCAGCATCCTGTCTCACGGTGGCTACCAATTCCTTTGGAGGACATAGAGGCTGAGGCCTTCATTAGAACATCAGCCCTGCTAGATCAGACCAGTGGTCTATCTAGTCTAGCATGCTGTAGCATACAGTGGCCAACCAATTCCCCTGGAGGGACAACAACAGGGCAGAGAGGCTGAGGCTTTCATAAAAACATGAAAAGTGTCCTGCTGGATCAGACCAGGGGTCCATCCAGTCCAGCATCCAATCTTGCACAGTGGCCAACTAGTTCCTCTGGAGGGCCAACAAAAGGGCAGAGAGGCCGAGGCCTTCAGGAGAACATCAGAAGAGTCCTGATGGATCAGACGAGTGGTCCAACCAGTCCAGCATCCTGTTGCACACAATGGCCAGCCAGTTCCTCTGGAGGGTCAACCACAGGGCATGGAGGCCAAGGCCTTTATAAGAACATCAGAAGAGCCCTGCTGGATCAGACCAGGGGTCCATCTAGTCCAGCATCCCCTCTCACACAGTGGCCAGCCAGTTTCTCTGGACAGCCAACAACAGGGAACAGAGGTGAAGGTCATTAGAACACAAGAAGAGCCCTGCTGGATCAGACTAGTCGTCCATCTAGTCCAGCGTTCTTTTTATACCTGGTCCTGGAAGATCTTCAAGGAGGGCTTCGAAATCCAATATTCTTCCTGTTGTTCTCAGGTATTTCAACACCATAAAAGAGGCAGGATAGTTTTACAGACCCATTGGCAATCTTATGATCCTTGTTAACCTATAACAACAGAGTATTTACCTGAGGTACCTCTGGAACCTGTGTTTTTCCGTCCCTTTTCTCCGGGGATTTTCATTTTCCCTGGGGGTGTCCCTTCGGAAACCAAACAAGCAACCGTTAATTGCTAGGGAATGGCATGACCAGGGACGCAGACGTTAGTCATAACGTGAGTAATTTGACTTTTCCAGAGAGAATACATTTGACGTCAAGCTTGGTTATCAAGAACAACATAAGCTTAGAAACCGACGGGAGACCGTGTCAATCGACAGGGACGCTTTGCTGATGGATCAGAATTAATCAATAGGTGTAAATGTATGAATGGAGTCTTAATGAACGAATCCTCTGCATGCTAGATAATCTTTGTGATGGAGCCCTTTCCCACTAGGATTAACAGCCTCCAGGTGGGGATAACACAACGGACCAGAGCTGAATCTGCACTTACTTTGTTTATTCCGTTGTGGATCCTGCTGAATCCAGATCGATTGGAACTCAGGTCTTTCTCTATCCCCCTCCCCATTGAAACAGAAAAGTGTTCTGCATGTGGTTAGGGAAGCTGGGGGGGGGGGGAGCCAAGCACAGCAGAAGCATCTTTCTTTCCTTTCTTGAAAGGAAACCAGAGAGCTGCACCTTTACTCATGCCAATTTTTCAAATATCAAGGGTTATATCCACTCTAACATACTGCGGGGAAAAGGTAGGGTTACTCTGGATCAATCCTGCTTGTTGCAGAGGGAAAATTTATATCGCCCCAAATCAAAATCAACGTACAAATACAACGATATAGGCTAGATATAAGGAAAAAAAATTCACAGTCAGAGTAGTTCAGCAGTGGAATAGGCTGCCTAAGGAGGTGGTGAGCTCCCCCTCACTGGCAGTCTTCAAGCAAAGGCTGGATACACACTTTTCTTGGATGCTTTAGGATGCTTAGGGCTGATCCTGCGTTGAGCAGGGGGTTGGACTAGATGGCCTGTGTGGCCCCTTCCAACTCTATGATTCTATGATTCTATAAAAATCGAAATCTCATTTAGTGTAAACGGCAGGGACTGAATCGATCTGGGATTGTAATAAAAGCTCCGTGCAGATTCAGCCCTGGATTCAGTGTGCTAGAGAGCACACAGTGTGCTAGAGTGTCCATCCAGACACATTCAACAATTTTAAAAATCAAAACTATTAAAAAAAGCTTGTAAGGATTTTTAGTGACATAAAGAGATTATAAAAGTGTCTTGTCTTGAATGACACACTGTAATCCACATGGAGATTCCATACACTTCATTTTAGCAGAGTTCTGCTTCTTCAGTGGACTCAAGAAACGATCACAATAAATGATACAAGGAATTATAGTAAAATACAATATCATTTACAAAGACTGTGTTGTAAAATACTTTTATTCGTCTTAGCCAAATAGAAACAATGTCTGAGTGGTGCCCAGAAGAAAGGACCTCACAACTACTGTGTCCTAGAATAATTCTTCATAAACAGCTGGGCAGGGAGAAGGAGAGAGTGCCAGCTCGGGAGCTACTGGTGAGCGTTGCTTGCTTCCTTAGTGTGTGAGGGTATATAGGTTTCAGGGGAGTGGGGAGTTTGAATGAAACTAACCTCTTATTTAAACAATTCCACAGGGCCTGCAAAAAGGGAGCTCCTCCACCAGGCATTTGGTTGAAGTTGACCTGAACCACCACTTCCCATAGGCCTCCGTCCTATGTCACTTACTACAATTCCACACAACCCATTGGGCGATCGGTATGCATTGATTTAATGTTCTCCATATTTTCCTACTGTTCTATGTTGCTTGTTGTTATAACTTTATTATTGTTAAACTAAGTTGTCTGTATTGTTTCTGTTTTACGTGAACCATACATAAAACCCCCCATTAAAATCCGATTAAAATTAACACTAATACAAAAATACAGTAATCTAATATGGCAAAAGTTGGCTTGAAACTCAACATCAAGAAAACGAAGATCATGGCATCTGGCCCTCTCAATTCCCGGGAAATAGATGGGGAAGAAATGGAGATAGTGACAGATTTTATTTTCCTGGGCTCCAAGATCATTGCAGACGGGGACTGCAGCAAAGAAATTAAAAGACGCTTGCTCATGGGGAGGAAAGCGATGGCAAATCTAGACAGCATCCTAAAAAGCAGAGACATCACCCTGCCAACAAAAGTGCGTTTAGTCAAGGCTATGGTCTTCCCAGTTGCAATGTATGGCTGCGAAAGTTGGACCATAAGGAAGGCCGAGCGTCAAAGAATCGAGGCTTTTGAACTCTGGTGCTGGAGAAGACTCTTGCGAGTCCCTTGGACTTCAAGGCGAACAAACCGGTCAGTCCTAGAGGAGATCAGCCCTGACTGCTCCTTAGAAGGCCAGATCCTGAAGATGAAACTCAAATACTCTGGCCACCTCATGAGAAGGAAGGACTCCCTGGAGAAGAGCCTAATGTAGGGAGTGATTGAGGGCAAAAGAAGAAGGGGACGACAGAGAATGAGGTGGCTGGATGGAGTCACTGAAGTAGTCAGTGCGAGCTTAAATGGACTCCGGGGAATGGTAGAGGACAGGAAGGCCTGGAGGATCATTGTCCATGGGGTCGCGATGGGTCGGACACGACTTTGCACCTAACAACAACAACAATATGGCGGTGAGAAATAAGCCCTCCTCTATAACGGAAGGGCCTCTTGTGGCGCAGAGTGGTAAGGCAGCCGTCTGAAAGCTTTGCCCATAAGGCTGGGAGTTCAATCCCAGCAGCCAGCTCAAGGTTGACTCAGCCTTCCATCCTTCCGAGGTCGGTAAAATGAGTACCCAGCTTGCTGGGGGGTAAACGGTAATGACTGGGGAAGGCACTGGCAAACCACCCCGTATTGAGTCTGCCATGAAAACGCTAGAGGGCGTCACCCCAAGGGTCAGACATGACTCGGTGCTTGCACAGGGGATACCTTTACCTTTATAACGGAAGGACTACCGACAAGGGAGTGTAACCGCTGACCACCACCGATGATGTTCCCAAGCGTGGTGGCATATCTGCCTGAAAGGGAAACTTGGTCCTTGGCAGGCCTTCAGGCACAACACAAGCAAAACAGAAAATACTGGAATGTAGCAGCATCTGGTTTTTCTGTGCAAACTGTGTGAACTAATCCATTTCGGGCTGAGGTGGGCATATGCCCAACCACTCTGCTTCCAGTGGGTGGGCCGATGCTTCTCTCCGGGCCTTTTGGCTAGGTGTGGGAGAGGTTCGTTCCCTTCTTCCTGCTGGCCTCCATCTGCCTGATGGAGCCTCCTCATTTTGTTCTGCTCATGCTGTGGATTGCGTCAATAAGGTTCAGAGCCTACTCAGCAATCATCTGCGTAGGAGAATGGATTGGTGTAAGACCTAAAGGCCACTAGGCATGAATATAGGAGTGTCAGTTTAATATGGCTTTTTAAATAACTCCCAGAGTGACTCGAATTTCTTTTGAAGGAATCCCAGTGATTAGGCATAGAAAACCCATACAAATGGCATCAGTAAGGAAACCAACTTCTGTTTGTAATGGTTTTTTTTAAAAATGAGGGCTACCCCTCTCCCTCAATACAATTAAACTTAAATAGAAGAAGAGGTCAAAGAGTTGGTTTTTCTATGCTGATTTTTTCTACACGAAGGAGTCTCAAAGCGCCTTCCCCTTCCTCTCCCCACAACAGACACCCTGTGGGGTGGGTGAGGCTGAGAGAGCCCTGAGATTTCTGCTCAGTCAGAACAACTTTATCAGTGCTGTGGCCAGCCCAAGGTCACCCAGGTAGCTGCATGTGGGGGAGGAAGAGGGAATCAAACCCAGCTCGCCAGATTAGAAGTCCGCACTCCTAACCATTACACCAAGCTGCCATTCTCCTAATTACTACACCAAAGTGCATTCCTCTGCAGAACTGGGATCCAGCTTGGTGTAGTGGAGTCACCAAACTGTGCCTCTCCAGATATCCATGGACTACCATTCCCATGAGCCTCGGCCAATTGCTGGCAGGGGCTCGTGGGAATTGTAGTCCATGGACATATGGAGAGCCACAGTTTGGTCACCCCTGGTGTATTGGTTAAGAGAGGCGGCTTCTAATCTGGCGAGCCAGGTTTGATTCCCTGCTCCTCCACATGCAGCCAGCTGGGTGACTTGTTAAAGCTGTTCTCACAGAGCAGTTCTGTCAGAGCTCTCTCAGCCCCACCTACCTCACAGGGTGCCTGTTGTGGGGAGAGGAAGGGAAGGCGATTGTGGGATGCTTTGAGACTCTTTCGGGTAGAGAAAAGCAGGGTATAAGAACCATCTCTTTTTCCTTTTTTAAAATAGCCCAAACAACTTTATGCCACCTCAGAACAAGGGCTCCTCTCCACCTAGTCAGTTTTTCCTCACAAAAACTCTGCTAGGGGTTGGTTATTTTCCTGTTTTTGCTGCTCCATGGGGAAATTATTTTTGTGAGGCAAAACAGCTTGGGAAAACAAGCAGAGCCCCTTCCTCTCTCAAACCTATTTAGTCTCTCTCTTGCTTTTCAAAAGCTGCACAGAGAAACCTTACAAACCTGTCATTTGGCCTTTTGACAGATCGAGCATGGACCCACAAATGCTTATGTATGCCCTGGTAAACGTTATTGGTCTTTAAGGTGATATCAGGCTCAAATTTTGTTCTGCTTCCACCGACTAACATGGCAGGCTGCCTGAAGCTATCAGAGAAAAAGCTGGATTATAAAAGAAGTAATTAAATAAAATAACCCTTCCGCTGTGAGCAGGGCCTCTTCGTCTAGAAAAATGACATCTGACAGCAAGCTCAGATGGGCAGAACGTCACATTCGGTGACCCTTGGCGTGTTGAGCAATCTTACCTACTAGCAGGATTTGCCTCTTGTTTAAAGTGCTGGGACCGTTTCAAAGAGAAATCCATTAACACCCCAGACACGAATTACAGAAAGATTTCTTTGTGCAAGCCCCGTCTCTTCCAGTTAAAATTGCTTGCACGTGCCAGATAGTCCAAAGAAAAAAGTTTTTTCTTCACCAGTTTTCTAAAGAGAGAGCTGATTGGGTTGGGGTTACTGCAGAGAAGGCCCAAACAGTCTTCAAGGACCACCCCACGCAGAACACTTTCACATAGGCTAGAATCTATTAGGAGTTATGACCCTGAAGAGTGTTAAATACTAAAAAAGATTACACGGCAGAAGTACTGTGAAACTAGACAAGGTACAAAAGACAGGCACAAAATACTAAAAAAGAGGACACAGCAGAAGTACTGTGAAACTAGACAAGGTACAAGACAGGTACAAAATACTAAAAAAGAGGACACAGCAGAATACTGTGAAACTAGACAAGGTACAAAAGACTAAAAGGTACAAAATACTAAAAAAGAGGACACAGCAGAAGTACTGTGAAACTAGACAAGGTACAAAAGATCTCTAGGATGCTTTGGGCTGAACCTGCATTGAACAGGGGGTTGGACTGTGTGGCCTCTTCCAACTCTGTTTCTATGATTCTATGATTCTATGATTCTATCTATCATTTATAGCCTGTCTTCCCAACCAGGGGTCCATGGGAGCTCCAGAGGATATCTGAGGCCTTTCCCCTACTATGTTAATGGATTTGGCCACAAGCTAAGGAATGGGCTGCCTCTGACCAGAGGGCTTGGTGGATAGGTCATGGATGTAAAAAAGGGAGAGTTGATTGTGCTACAGGATAGAAGTCCCTTCCTTCCAGCCTACATGAGGCAGAACTGCCTTGATAGGAAAGGGGCAGGGGTGAACGGTGTGTGTGGTGATGTCACTTCTGGTGACATGTCACTTCTGGGGGCGTGGCAGGGAGGGTGGCCAGCTGACATCACTTCCGGGGGTCTTCGAAGCCTGAACATTTATTTCAGGAGCTCCTCAAACAGTCAAAAGGTTCAAAAAGGCTGATCTAGAGCAGCGGTCCCCAACCTTTTGAAGGTTGAGGACCGCCTTCAGGGGTAAGGAAGGGCCGGCGGCCCGGGCAGCGCGCATGCGCATTAGCGCCCCCTGGTGGTGAAAACGCTCACGCGCGAAGCTGCCACGTGTACGTGTTTTGACCACCAGGGGCACTAACGCACATGCGCGGCAGCTCCATGCATGCGCGTTTGTGTCCGCCAGCGTCCCAGCAGCCACGCCTGCCTCTTCCCCCCTTCTAGCAGTAAGAAGCTAGCCAGGCCACGAGCAAAGCGACTGCTTCTCTTGCGGCCTGCTGAGCTTCTCGCTGTGGGGGGCGAGTATCGGGCCATGGCCCGGGGGTTGATGACCCCCGATCTAGAGCATAGGTCAAAGAGCTTCCTTTTTAAAAGCTTGCCTGCACCCTCTGGCTGCAGCCACAGGCATCCCTAAAAGCAGCTGTAACATTGGATGAAGACATCGCTGATAAAAAGCTGCTGCCATGAAGAGGTCAAGGTCAGTATAGATGTGGTATTATTTGCAATGTGCTTGGCAAACCACTTCCTAGTGGCGCTGCTGAGTAACCTTTATTTCCCGACCCGGAGACGCCAAGTGAGGGGGCAGCATATAAACCGAACAAATGAACAAACAAATGAAGGAACGAATGAACAAATGTTTCCAGAAGGAAATTCAGAACTGATTCGTCCACTGGCAGTTCAGAAAAGATTTGTCCTATGATGGGCATAGGTACGACAGTGGTGGAGAAATAACTATAATTTTGTGACTATCATTATTACAGAATGGTCTGGAAAGACTTTTTTTCTTAGTCTACGGCAGAGGCCCCTAACCTTTTAAAGCCTGCAGGCACCTTCAGAATTCTGACACAGGGGAGCCACAAAATGGCTGCCACAGGAGGTGGAGCCAGCCACAAAATGGCTGCCACGGGAGGTGGAGCCAGCCACAAAATGGCTGCCGTAGCTTAAATTCAGTCACACAGAGAATATCTTTGTGCTGAACTCAGTTGCTGCCAAAGCATTTAAAAAAAAAAATCTGCACAGCCAATCAGATCTCCAGAGGCCAATCAGAAACCTGGCTGGGCCAAAACCTCACTTGGCCCTGCCCAGTTTCTAAAAATGCCTGGTGGGCGTCACATTGGGGACCCCCACCCTACAGCCCTCAATTCATTAATGGGAGGAGGTGTCCAAAGTTTACTTGAGTCACACAGTTTAGTACCAGATCCTGATGCAAGGCCATTACATCTCCTTGACGGGCCTTGCCTCAGTGTGCAGTTTTGTGTAACTACCAGCTTTATCAGCGGATTGCTGCATCCCCATGACACGGAGGGGCAAACATTGCAGCAGGGGGAGAAAGAAACCGCAATCGATAGTAGCTGCGAGGGACAGCCAAGGACAACAGAAACCAGGCGGGCATCACTGGGGGCAGAACTTGGGCGTCTTCGAAAGCATTCCTCCAAAACTCCGATGGATAACTCGGTCGCTTGGCTTAAAACGAGGACTACGTCTTACTTACCCACTGGAGGGCTGAAATGAATGGATCGCAAGCAGCTTGACTGGAAAATGGCTTGAGATTGATGAGGGGAAAGAGATTCCAAATGAAAAATAACATCCCTAGCATGAAAACTGTCAAAAGCAATGGTAGGTGCAGGGGTGGCCAAACTGTGGTGCTCGCAGGGGCTCATGGGAATTGTAGTCCATGGACATCTGGAGAGCTGCAGTTTGGCCACCCGATGTAGGGCTTGAAAGGCAAGAGACAAAGTGAGGTGGGTTGCCATTGCCTGCCTCTGCGTAGCAACTCCGGATTTCTTGGGTGGTCTCCCATCCAAACCGTAGCTATGGCTGACCCTGCTTTGCTTCTACAAACAGACACGATTAAGCTAGCCTGGGCCATCTGGGTCAGGACCCTGCAGAAACACACTCCCTCTTTTCTCACAGATCAGGGGTAGTCAAACTGTTGCCCTCCAGATGTCCATGGACTACAATTCCCACGAGCCCCTGCCAGTGTTCACTGGCCGGGGCTCATGGGAATTGTAGTTCATGGACATCTGGAGGGCCGCAGTTTGACTACCCCTAGGTTAGGGAATGCTTTCAATGATGCCTTTTGTAATCTATGTTTGCCTAATCTAAGAAGAGCTCCTCGAGGGTTACTTGACACTTACCTTGGCCCCCAGGCCCCAAAACCTTCTCTTTGTCCAGGCTTTGATGAGAAGGGCTTTCCTTGCTTGTTGCTCACTGTTTGATTGCTATGAATTTCTGTTTGTATGGACCTTGCATTTTTTTAAATTTCACGGACTTGGCTTGTTGGCTTGGCTTTGTTGACTTGTGTCCTGTGTCCTTGGCTGCACTGTTTTCGTACTGAGCTGCCCCCAGAGGGTGAGTATACAGTTGTTCGAAGCAACTGAGTACAGTGTGGTTTCTCCCCAGGACTCTCTCCCCTATGCACATTTACTCCGAGTTACTCAAACAATCAAAATGCATACGACAGACTGAGTTTTCAGCTTCAGAACTGGGCTGAAACCGGGCAGGCTGTATGTACAGACAAGGATCAGAAATGGTCTTTCTTAGTAGTATGGAGGCAGGACGAGATTTTGCTGGATAAAATAAATTGTTGTCGTGCTGCTCAGCCGAGCGGCAGGACACAAGGAAGGGGGAGAGGAATGGATCATCAGCCTCCCACTATGTTGATGTCATTTCTGGCATGATGGGAAATGACATCATGGCCTCATCTGTGATGTCATTGTGCCAGCAGCCAGGTTCCCCTCCCACTAGCTGCCAACTTCATAATGCCAATCCTAGAGCCAGCTTGGTGTCGTGGGTAAGAGGGGTTGCCTCTGGAGAGCAGGGTTTGATTCCCCACCCCCCCCTCCACATGCAGCCAGCTGGGGGACCTTGGACTAGTCATAGAGCTCTCTCAGCCCTACTTGGCTTAGACCCACAGGGGCGGCATTATGACTTCCTGACCGGGTTTGATTCCCCGCTCCTCCGCATGTAGCCAGTTGGGTGACCTTACTCTCATCACAGTCCTGATAGAGCTGTTTTCACAGAGCAGTTCTGTCAGAGCTCTGTCAGCCCCACCTACCTCACAGGGTGTCTGTTGTGGGAAGAGGAAGAGGAAAGGCGATTGTAAGCCACTTTGAGACTCCTTTGGGTAGAGAACAGCAGGATGTAAAAACCAACTCTTCTTCTTGCGGTTCTCTCCTCACAACCACCTTATGAGGTAGGCTAGGCTGAGGTTACCCAACACATCTCATGGCGGGGGGGGGGATTTGAACCCGGATCTCTCAGATCCTAATCGAGCAGACTAACGGCCATACCGCAGTGGCCATACCGCCAGAGAATACCCGCTTTGACGTCTGACAGAAATAAGCATCCACTGTGCAAAATATTCCTACGTTTTTATATAATTGCGTGAGATTACACGGGGTTCTTACAAACTAAATTGTCACAGTTAAGAGGCTAAAAATTGTCACGGGGGTCACAGTGATACAATAACAGAAATGTAGGAAGGTCCTGGCCTTGTAGTATTACAAAACAGCCTCTGCAGAACAGCAGTGGGTGGAGCATTAAGAGTCAAGCCCTTTTCCTAGTACTTCCTCTTGAGAGATTCTTATTATATCTTCCTAAAGCAAACCAGAGAGCAATTACAACTTAGAAGCATCAGCTGGCTGGCTGGAATTTAAGCGTTCCACAACATCATCTTCTTTGCTATTAAAACTCACCCTACGGAAAGAGCTCTAATCTTGTGAAAGGAGCAAGCCCGTCTTAGCATTTTTCCTGATCCAGTTTGCTGCCTTCTGTTTAGATCAGCCTTTTTCAACCTTTTGATCATGGAGGAGCCCCTGAAATGTGTTTTCAGGCTTTGAACCAGGTCGGAAGTGATGTCACCTGGCCACGCCTCCTGGCCACGCCCAAGTCATTTAAACACTTGCTCTGGAAGGATGGAAGTATTCCAGGGTCTTCTGCAGATATTTACATTCATTCAGTATGGAATCATAGAGTTGGAAGGGAACTGCAGAGTGACCTAGTCCAACCCCCTGTAGAATGCAGGAAAGGCCCACAAGAGTCAAGCTCAGACACAGTCCCTTCTGCCCACCCACTCACCATCTGCCTAAATTGACAGAACCAGCATTTCTGTCTGATGAAGAAGAAGAAGAAGAGTTGGTTCTTATATGCCGCTTTTCCCTACCCGAAGGAGGCTCAAAGCGGCTTACAGACACCTTCCCTTTCCTCTCCCCACAACAGACACCCTGTGAGGTGGGTGAGGCTGAGAGAGCCCTGAGATTACTGGAGAAGAAGAAGAAGAGTTGGTTCTTACATGCTACTTTTCTCTACCCAAAAGGAGTCTCAAAGCAGCTTACTTTCTCCTTCCCTTTCCTCTCCCCACATCCTGTGGGGTGGGCGAGGCTGAGAGAGCCCTGATATCACTGCTCGGTCAGAACAGTTTTATCAGTGCCGTGGCGAGCCCAAGGTCACCCAGCTGGCTGCATGTGGGGGAGCGCAGAATCGAACCTGGCATGCCAAATTAGAAGTCCGCACTCCTAACCACTACACCAAACTGGCTCTCACCAAACTGATGGCTATCCAGCCTATATTTAAAAACTTCCAAAGAAGGAAAACCTCATGGGGAAGACTATTCCACTGAGGAATTGCTCTGTCAGGAACTTCTTCCAGATGTTCAGCCAAAAATTCTTTTGAATATATTTCAACCCGCTGGTTCTGGTCCGACCCTCTGAGGCAGCCGAAAACAACTCTGCTACATCCTCTATGTGACAGCCCTTCAAGTACTAGATGGCTATCTATCTATCTATCTATCTATCTATCTATCTATCTATCTATCTATCTATCTATCTATCTATCTATCTATCTATCTATCTATCTATCTATCTATCTATCTATCTATCTATCTATCTATCTATCTATCTATCATCTACCCTCAACTTTTGAACAATGAGAAGTAAAATTGTGCTTCTTTATTAGCCTCAGGATAGCCTGAGTATGCAAGTATTATTATTATTATTAATATTATATTATAATAGAATAATATATTATATTATTATATTATATTATTAATAATAATATTAATAAATAATAATTATTATTATTATTTTGGCATAGAAGAAGAGCTTTTTTTAATACCCTGCTTTTCACTAGCTGAATAAGACACAAGGCAGCTTACAAATACATTTCGCTTTTCCTGCCACAGACACCTTGCGATGTAGGTGGTGCTGAGAGAGCTCTCAGAGAACTGCTCTGTGATAACAGCTCTAGGGAAACTGTCACTAGCTCACAGTCACCCAGCTGGCAGCATGTGGAGGAGTGGGGAATCAAACCCGGTTCTCCAGATTAGAGTCCCCCTCTCTTAACATTACACCATGCTGGTACCAATATATCTATACTAAGTAACATTTGAGCACAGAGTTTGGTAAAAGCATAGAACTGGCTTGTAAAAAAAAATGATTTGATTAGTTAGTTCAGGATTCAGGCGCCGCATAGAAGTACATTTAATTGGGGCGAAAAATTACAACACGTCACAATACCCAGACAAGGGTTTTCCTGTAAAAGGATCGGAGAACGGACCCATTCACAAGAGGGGTAGGGCTGGGCCTGTCAGTTATGAGATTGCCAGATTCGATCCTTCTAAAACTTCGATTCTCAAAGATTCAGGTGAGTTACTATGTTGGTGTGAGGCTAGAGACCAAAGTTTGAGCCCAGGGACACTTTTAAGACCCACAACATTTAATTGTGGGTATACACATTTGTGTGCGCGCACTCTACTCCCAAATGTATACATGCACACAAACGCTTATATGCCCCATTAACCTTTATTGGACTCAGATTTTGCTCTCTCATTCTCAAAGGTATGTTTTCCTATAGATTAACAGTAGGGGGAGATCTTGTAACAAGGAACTGATGCAGAGAACAAGGTGAAAACCCAGCTGCTGTGGCAGCAATACCCGGCTGGCGATGCCTTGAAATAACTCCCGGGGAGAGCAGCTGGCGAGGCCAGGATCCGGCGGCCCTTGAGTTGCACAAGGCAAGTTTGCCTGATGAACCGGCCAGGAGGAAGAAATTGACTTCCCCATCCAGCCAGAGCATGAAGGAGCATGAGCAGAGAAACAGGGAAGACAAGCTTTTGACCAGCCTGCGCTCTGCTGGTGTGAAATCCTTGAGTAAAGCAGCTCGGAGGGAACACAGTCCCACACACACACACACACACACAAACACACATAGCCCAATGATGACAAATGGGCCTCTTCTGACAGCCAAAAAATAAGATCTGCAGCTCCATTGGACAGGCTGTCCGTCACAACTGCCGCGATGTAACTTCTGTTATCGTAGGAATACTGCTCAGCTCTCTTGGGTGTTCAAAGCACAGGTCCTGAGCGTAAGGAAGACAATTGAGACTCCTTTGGGTACAGAAAAGGGTAGCTTCAGAGCCAGTTTGGTGTAGTGGTTAGGAGTGCGGACTTTTAATCTGGCATGCCGGGTTCGATTCTGCGCTCCCCCACATGGAGCCAGCTGGGTGACCTTGGGCTCGCCACGGCGCTGATAGAACTGTTCTGACCGAGCAGGAATATCAGGGCTCTCTCAGCCTCACCCACCTCACAGGGTGTCTGTTGTGGGGAGAGGAATGGGAAGGCGACTGTAAGCCGCTTTGAGCCTCCTTCGGGTAGGGAAAAGCGGCATATAAGAACCAACTCTTCTTCTTCTGCTTCTTCTTCTTGGCTCTAGGTAGAATTTGAATGGCAGACCTCCAAGGAATACTACAGGAATAATAAACTCAGTTTTTATAGCCTGCCCTTCTCTGCGGGATCAGGGCGGGTTGCAACAAGAAGCATACAAGTCTTCAATTAGATAGATAAAAGTTTTGAAAATTCACATATATTAACACATATTAGTTAAATTACAGTCTTCAACCACCTCTATAAAACCTTCAAAAGGGGAATTAATTCTGTTGGGTGGTTGGGTTTTCTTTTAGCAGGGAGGTCAGCATTTCTTCAGTGTTAATTTCCTGGCCTTAGTTATGGGCCTGGGGGACAGCCTTCCCTTTCCTCTCCCCACAACAGATGCCCTGAGAGAGGTGAGGCTGAGAGAGCCCTGATATTACTGAAGAAGGAGAAGAGCTGGTTCTTATATGCCGCTTTTCTCTACCTGAAGGAGTCTCAAAGCGGCTTACAGTCGCCTTCCCTTTCCTCTCCCCACAACAGACACCCTGTGAGGTGGGTGAGGCTGAGAGAGCCCTGATATTACTGCTCAGTCAGAACAGCTTTATCAGTGCCATGGCGAACCCAAGGTCAGCTCGCGAGAGTAGAAGTCCGCACTCCTAACCACCACCTGCTGCTTACAATTGCCTTCCCTTCTTCCCCCCAAAACAGACGCCCTGTGAGGCAGGTGGGTCTGAGAGAGCTCCGAGAGAGCTCCGAGAGAACTGATCTGTGAGAACAGCTCTAACAGGACTGTGGTAAGTCCAAGTCATGCGGAGGAGCGAGGAATCAAAGCCGGCTCCCCAGACTGTCGTTCTTAACCATTACATAAAGCTGGCTCTCTCTCTCTCGCATAATAATAAACAACCCGTAGTCCTGACTGGGAAAAGCCATAGCTATAATCCCCCTCCACGCTAAAGCTAAGGCACCCTGGACTTTCCAGCTCTGGTGTAAAAGGCGTTCGGTATCAGGACTCATTTAGAACTAGACACATGGCAAACTCTCCAGGGCCTGGAGCGGTTCCCGTTCTAAATGCAGCTTCAGAAACGGCCTGGGAGAGCGGTGTGAAGGCGCCCCCCGCACGGCTCATGTCTCATACAATCCGCCCACACGCGCCGGAGGAAAATCAAATTACCCTATCACGTCTGGCGATGCCTCTCCTTGAAAGCACTCGGCCTCTCCTGGATATTCTGTGCGGACAGCTGATGTTCTGCAAATGTGAAGGGAGGGGGGGTCTCATACGAAGCAGCCTGTTCCTTCCTCTCCCGCCTCCTTTTTTGGATCAGGAAAGGGCTTTTATCTTTGTTCTAGAGCAGTGGTCCCCAACCTTCTTATCACCGGGGACCGGTCAACGCTTGACAATTTTACTGAGGCCCAAGGGGAGGGGGTAGTCTTTTGTGGAGGGACGTCGTTGCCGCCGCCTGAGCCCCTGCTCCACTTGCTTTCCCGCCGGCGCCCCTGACTTCCCGCTGCCCGCTGGGGGTGCTGCCAGCAGCAGCTGCACAGTGCCATGCTGAGGGGGAGCCCCAGCCATGGCGGCTGCTGGAGAGCACCAAAGGTGAGCCGGTAGCAGAGTGGCAGGGCAGCCCCCGAGGCAGTAGCCGGGGAGGAGGATGAGGAGGAGCCGCGGCCCAGTACCGACTGATCCACGGACCGATACTGGTCTCCGGACCGGGGGTTGGGGATCACTGGTTTAGACCTTTTATGCCAGCTTCTTTGGCTCTTATTCAGAAGAAAGGCAAGACACACTTTAAAAATAAAATTTGGGTTGCCATCTCTGGTTTGGGGAACACCTGTAGATTTGGGGGGTTGGAGCCTGAGGAAGATTTCGTTTGGCAAATGGAGGGACCTCAGCAGGATATAATCCCATTTTCTTCAGGGGAATTGAGATCAATTACAAGAGCTAGATACCTCCAGGTCTCACCTGGAGGTTGGCAAGCCTAAAGAAAACAAACAAATTATTCTATAAAATGAAAACCAAGCAACTTATTCAGCTGTGAACAGTCCCCGATTAGTCACGGGGCTAACAAAACAAGCGAAGAAATGAAAAATAAATTAAGAATTGGAAAAAAATCTGTCAATTTCTGAGATAGAGGCTGCTGCTTATACCTAATAGATGTTTTAAAGGGGTTTTTAGTAATTAAAAAAAACACAATTCTGCTGTTGGTGGAAAGTTCTGTTGCTAAACCGTGTTTCCATGAGAACGGGAACTGTGGCTTGAAGCTAAACTGCAAACTGGCGAATGCATGGAGCTGGGAGAAAATACCACACAAAACAGATAGTCAAGAAGAACCAGTGGCCTACAGAAGTCTGCGTGGACCAATTTATTGAAGCTTTCCGTCGAATACCCACATCCCCACATCTGCCACGGAAGCTAACTGGATGACCTGTCACAAATTCTCAGCCTGCCCTACCTCATCAGAGTGTTGTTGTGAGAGAAACAGAGGGAAGGAGAATGAGGTTCTGGGAGCTGCTTTGAATCCCAAGGGCGGAGAAAATAAATACATCATCCAAATACAGATGCATGTGCCTAGCACACTCATAAATGGCTGTATGAATCAGCGAGTCATGTTTGCAGGAAAAAGGAGAATATTCTGCCATTGCTTGTGTTTTATTATGCTCCTGGGTGCCAGCCTTTGGGCTACGCTGTCAGGTCCCCCAGCCACCAGAGGGGTATGAGGGGCAGGGTGGCCAGATCCTGGTTTGGAAACTTCCCTGTCTATTTTGTGGGGGAGTGTCCCACCTTGCAGGGCTGGTGTTAGATGACTCCTGAGGGGCCCCGAACTTTATTTTTCTTTTTGTGTGGTGGGGAAAAATATCCCCCCAAGTCCCCCTCAATCTAATCCAGGGGTAGTCAAACTGCGGCCCTCCAGATGTCCGCGGACTACAATTCCCACGAGCCCCTGCCAGCGAATGCCATCTTGGATCAGGCTAATGGCGAATGCTGGCAGGGGCTTGTGGGAATTGTAGTCCGTGGACATCTGGAGGGCCGCAGTTTGTCTACCTCTGATCTAATCTAATAAACTGGTGGTTTCATCTCTTTTTAGTGTTTTATCCCTCAGGAAACATCTAAATTGTGTGAAAACTTTCCTGTAGAACGGTTCTAAGCCTATTAGTCACCTCAATTCTTCAAATTTTGTGGCTTTACTCCCCTTATGTATTCAATGCTCTATCTAAATGACAACTGGGCATACGTTTCATCTGGCTTTCTTTCCATTTCTGCTTTGTTCTAACTTTTTCTGCTTTGTTCTAACTGAAGGATGCCAGCCTCCAGATGCGACCTGGGGATCCCCTGGAATTATAGCTCACCTCCAGGCAACAGAGATCTCCTTCCCTGGAGAAAATGGCTGCTTCAGAAGGCAGACTCCATGCCATCGTGCCCCACTGAAGTTCCTGTCTTCCCTGGGCTCCATCTCCAAATCTTCAGGAGTTTCCCAGCCTGAATCTGTCAACTGTACCCCCCTCGTGCCCACAAGTGGCTAGGGGGGACCCGGGACCCCTATTCTAACTCCATCAACCCTTCTGCACTGTAGCTCAGAAGAGCCAACCCTTCTTTCAGTCCTCCTCCCCATCAGGTCCCAAGCTAATACGGCAGGTCGCATCTTATCTACACAACAGCTGCCCAAGAAGAAGAGGCAGTGGTCAAGAAACTAGAAGAAGAGAGAACTCTTAGAACGCGTGTGGCAATCATCTCCCAAAGTCCCAACTCCCCTGCAGGGCTTGGAACCAATTTACCTGCTTTTTAAAGAAGTGAGTCATCTGCCAGTACGGTCCATGTTTTATTATACAGAAAGATGATTCTAGGATGCTGCTAATGTCTCCCATCATGGTCATTGGCACTGAAAAGCCTAATTTATCTTGGAGCTAGTGTGGTGTAGTGGTTAAAGAGCAGTTGACTCTCTAATCTGGAGTACCGGGTTTGAGTCCCCACTCCTCCATAAATTGGGTGACCCTGGGCCAGTCACTGTTCTCTTAGAGCTGTTCTTGCAGCTCAGTTCTTTTAGGGCTCTTTCAGCCCCACCTGCCACGCAGGGTGTCTGTTGTGGGGAGAGGAAGTAGGAATGCCAGTCCCCAAGTAGGGCCTGGGGATCCCCTGGAATTATAGTTTGTCTCCCAACGAAAGAGGTCAGTTCCCTTGGAGGAAACGGCTGCTTTGGAGGGTAAGCTCCATAGTATTCTACTCCACTGAGGTCCCTCCCTGCTCCAACTCCTGCCAACTCCTGGCTCCACCCCCAAATTCTCCAGGTATTTCCCAACCCAGAGCTGGCATCCTTAGAAGGAAGGGAGAGGGACTATTTTGGAACTCTTTCAGGTAGTGAAAAGCAGAGTGTATAAACCCTCCAGTTATTCTCTTCTGATTGGCCTCTTGATATCCAGGGAGAGAGAAGGGTGTAATTCAAGAATTTTTAAAATAGTAATCAAGAGAGTAAACACTTGTCACTTGTCTTGTCTTGTAACATAGTAAACAAAAATCTTAATCTTGTCGTCAAGTACTATATCAAGGCAGTTCTCTGTGAGAATGCAAAGAAGTGGGGTATCCTTTCTGGACATGGAGAAGATTATCCCAGGAATCCCATGCCATGAAAGATCGCCCTCCCCCTCTAGTTTAAATTAAAAGTTGGAATTTTTAGCGGAACAGTTATCCATGACTTATGCAGGAATGGAAGGTGATGTTGTATGGAAAGCAGACAGAACCGTAGCTGCTGGAACAGAATTAGCTGTGGGTATCAACATTCCACTATTCTTACAGATTTATTTTTTGCTGACTTTCAAACATATAGTTCCTCCTTAAAATGCCACCACGGGACTATGGAGGCTTTCCCAGGCTTTCTGCCCCTTTGCATTTTCCTCCTTCCACTGAATCAACCAGGGTCCCCTGGCATTCCTGAATCAATTCCTAATCAGGAGGGCAAAGGGTCAGTGCCTTTGTTTTTCTGCCACTACAAAACCCCAATCATGAAAATGCTGGGGAAAGGTAACAGTTCAAAACTTGAAAGAGATGAGCCCTAATTAAAGCCTGTCAGCTGAAGAGCTGATTAGAGATCCATTCAGGAATGTCTACAGGGAAGTAAGCACAGAAAATCTGAAGCAGCTGTAGAACAAAACTGGAAAGCAAGGCAGGGAGAACTCTGTTCTGGTTCGGCCTGACTTGGAGAACTGTTTTCAGTTTTGGGCACCACAGATAACAGCTGCTCTTATAATAATTGAGAAGCTGCCTCCTGGGCGGAGCCAGTCCATCCTCTGTTTCTGGTACATGGGCCAATCAGAATGCGCATTCTGATTGGCCTGTGGACCGAAAACAGAGGACAGACTGGCCCCCAATGAACCCGAAGAGGCGCAGTCTGGTGCAGTCTGGCTCAGTCTGGCACAATTGGCGCCAGTCTGCTCCTTTCCAGGAGAGAAGGTCATTGGGGCTGGGGGGCGGGGAAGAAGGGAGTTCCCTGGCCTGAAAATGCCCGCAGATCCTTGGAGAAGCTGCAGCAGGCCCTTTTGGGGCAGGGGGGAGGGCTGGCGAGAGAGCTGCCGGGGAGGGGGGGAAAGAAAGTGGATGCTAGCGTTGGTTGTAATGACAGTGCTTTAAATCTAGTAGAAACATAAAGTTAGAAAGGACCTCATGTGGACAACCTCATGGGGGATCACGTGGAGCCAACCCTGCAGATCAGGGAAATAGCGACTACAAAGTGACCCCTGTGTCCAGGTACTGAGGGGCACGCCAAAGCACTTTTGCAACCCAGCACGGTCATTCCTCCAATGGAAACTCTGCAACTAATTATTCTGCCCGTTCCACCCATAAGGTCCTTTCAACCCATTTGGAAACGCCTTCTTTGTCAGTTTCACAGAGCCTCCCGTGCAAGAAATTTACCACTCTGAACCGGCGAGATTGCGCCGTTTTGCCGTAAGCGAAGGCTCCCGGCTTGTAATGGATGCAATTTCTTGCAATCACAAAATGTTCCTGACCTTTTGCTGGTCATAAAGCAAATGTACCTTTTACTTATGTCAAGTAACATCCCATTTTCTCTCCTGTTGACTCCGCAGAATGAAGTTAGACACCGTCCCGGCTAATAGGAAATTTGAACAAAGTATTCGATTAGAGCATCCTGGTTTAAGAGTTTAATGCTCTTCAAAGTGCCTCCTCAATTTTCTTCTTTGGTCGAACCCCCCCCCTCCCCCGAGCATTTTTTTCTTGGCCACCTAAGCCAGCTGAAGAAGGGAAACGTGCTGAATGAGAGGACAATAGGCCAAATTTAAAGCAATAACTTTTGAAACTATGAATATCATCTATATGCTAGTCAATGAAGCTGGCTTTCTGCAAACACGGCGACCTGAATAGACCTGGACCGTTTCCGCACTGGGGACTTTGCTGCCTTTGCTCCTGTACAAGAGCACAAATCCAGGGGGGATGAGGTGCAATGGGCCAAATGCTCCCCCGTGCGGAAGGGGTGGGGCAACCTGCCCCAATGCAAACTCCAGCCTGCAACCCAGCATGGAACCTCCAGTATGGCTGACCTCATCAGAGCCTGGAATCTAAGCTGGGTCGGCTATATTTAGGCCACCAAATAAGTCCAGGGTTGCTGTGCAGAGGCAGCCCCTGCCTTTAAAACCCCTTGTGGCGTTTTTGTGAGTCAGTTTGCAACTTGATGGAACGTTCCTCTTCTTTGGCAAAAGCAGGCCTTGGGACCAAGCCCTGTGAGGAAAGGTTGAGGGAATGTTCAACCTGGAGAAGAAGAGGTGGAGATGGGACAGGATGGCTCTCCTGAAGGATCGGAAAGGTTGTCACTTGGAGGAGGGCAGGGAAAGGTTCCTGTGGGCAGTCGAGGAGAGGACCCACAGCAATGTGTTTAAACTGCATGGAGAACAATATCAGCTAAATATCAGGGGGGAAATCTCACAGTCTGAGTAGTTCAGCAGTGGAAGGGGCTGCCTAAGGAGGTGGGAAGCTCCCCCTGACTGGTGGTCTTCAAGCAGTGGCTGGACAGATCCTTATCCTGAATGCTTGAGGCTGATCTTGCATTGAGCAGGAGGTGGGACTAGATGGCCTGTAGGGCACCTTTCAATTTTATGGTTCTATGATTCTGTCTTTCATGAAAACTGCTTTTTGGACAAGAATAAATTAACTGTAGGGTTACCAGCTCAAATCCTGGAGATTGTTGGGGTGGGGGCTAAGCCTGTGGAGGGCAGAGTTTAAGGGGAAGGGATCTCAGCAGGGTATAATGCCATAGTGTCGATGAAGTGTCTTTGGGTTCGATAAAAAGGGGCTACGAATGGACAGGGCTAACAAGAAGTCGCTTTTAATTACTTCTTTTCACAACTGGGAAAGGGCCTGCCATTAATCACTAACTTTACAATTTTATTGCCCCAATGTTTTTTGTAAATGACAATTGAACCCAAAGGACAGATTGGCTTTTCGAGCAAAGAATGATCATACTGCATATTTGGACTTATATTTGGATTTGTGGATTGTAAACTAAACATGAGCAGGCAGTGTGATGCAGCAGTAAAAAAGGCAAATGCCATTTTGGGCTGTATCAACAGAGGCATCACATCAAAATCACAAGATGTCATAGTCCCATTGTATACAGCACTGGTCAGACCACACCTGGAGTACTGTGTGCAGTTCTGGAGGCCTCACTTCAAGAAGGACGTAGATAAAATTGAAAGGGTACAGAGGAGAGCGACGAAGATGATCTGGGGCCAAGGGACCAAGCCCTATGAAGATAGGTTGAGGGACTTGGGAATGTTCAGCCTGGAGAAAAGGAGGTTGAGAGGGGACATGATAGCCCTCTTTAAATATTTGAAAGGTTGTCACTTGGAGGAGGGCAGGATGCTGTTTCTGCTGGCTGCAGAGGGGAGGACATGCAGTAATGGGTTTAAACTACAAGTACAACGATATAGGCTAGATATCAGGAAAAACTTTTTCACAGTCAGAGTAGTTCAGCAGTGGAATAGGCTGCCTAAGGAGGTGGTGAGCTCCCCCTCACTGGCAGTCGTCAAGCAAAGGTTGGATACACACTTTTCTTGGATGCTTTAGGATGCTTAGGGCTGATCCTGCGTTGAGCAGGGGGTTGGACTAGATGGCCTGTATGGCCCCTTCCAACTCTATGATTCTATGATTCTATGATTCTATGACTTCTGATGCTGTTTACTAATTTGCTCACACCTTGAATAAATCTTTGTTGGTCTTAAAAGTGCCATTGGACTCAAAATTTGTCGCACAGACCACAAAGGTTTTTTACTGAAAACTATCAACTCTTTTATTCGATCCAACACCAACTCCAAATACTGAACAAGAGACACAAGCACGACACGAACTTATAGAACACTTTGGATTGCCCGCCGCAGAACCTGATTGGTCCTGAGTGTAGGCAGTTCATTGGTCCATTGAGAGAGTTCAGATATACGTTGTGATTGGCTGTGATTGTGCAGTTCTCAAGCCCTTTTCTGCATGAGGTTTGGTGGAATAAATTGTCCACATACATAACATTCCACCATCTAAGAGAGCCATTTTCTCCGGAGGAACTGATCTCCGTAGTTTTAGAGTTGCGTTGTATTTCTAGGAGATCTTCAGGCTCCATTTGGAGGTTGGTAACCCAGTGGGCATCCACAATACGGACATTACAAAATAGCAACAGCTATCTGCTGTGAAGACAATGAAATAGGAGGCAAGCATGTGGATTTGCAGGCATTTCTCCTTGGAAACGCCTCCCCTCCCCTCCCCAACCCCATGAAAACAAATGCAGTCTATTTCAAATCCAGTCTTGTGGGGATATGTACCACCCTTTCCTTGCTGGATGTTTGGTGGGAGATCAATCTCTCCCTCCCCGGCTTCTTTTCTCCCTGCGGGGAAAAGGCAAGGGGAGAGAACGAGAGTGACAGGGTACCCTGACCTTCAGAGGCTTGTGAGTTTATTGACTGGTTTTGGAGACAGCCAAAGTTACCGCTATGATTCCTGACCCATCTCCCTCTTAATAAGGCCCTTCACATTTTCCACACACCCGATCCAGGAACAACACAACCAAGTCTTAAGTCAGCCTTTCTCAGCTGTTTTTTTTAAATTAAAGCTTTGAGAAACGCCTGAAACATCCTTCAGGCTTCGAGAAACCCCAGAAGTGGTGCGATCGTGCAGAATAGGGTTGAGGAGCAGAGCTGTAGACACGCCCACCCATGGCCCCTCCCCTTCCCACCCCCTCCAGGCCCATCATTGGCCATTTTGGGAGAGGTGGGGTCGATATGACCATAAATGGTGATGCTACCTGGTAACTGTTGAACAAATGTAAAAATATATATTAAAAATTAATGAACTCCCACCCATTTGGGACTTCCAGGGCCATCACAACACCCTGGTTGAGAAAAGCCACCTTAGGTCCTCCTTGCTTCCAACAAAATCACCAGCAACTGTGGTCCAGCCTATGCATGGTGCTCACTCCTTCAAAATGAATTTGGGGGGGCTCAAAAGAATTCATGATGCAACCCTGTTTGCAGGATATACCAGGGGCTCCTGGGCACCCTCTGACCTGGTTTCTGCTAAAGGTTTTCAGAAAGAGGGCGGGTCAACGAAGGCCATGTTTATTGGGTATGTCAGAAAAAGACAGCATGGAATGATTGACAGATTATTTTGCTTGGATGCTGCAGGTCAAGAGTCTGGAACAGTCTTTATTAATAATGTAGATTATTCGTACTGTTTCATCTTTAATTTTGGAAAATAAAAGAAAAATTCTGCTAAAAAAAAAAAAGTCTGGAACAGGCTTTCTCAACCAGGGTTTCATGAAACCCTGGGGTTTCTTGATGGCCCTGGAAGGGTTTCCCAATTGGTTGGGATTTAATTAATTTTAAATTTTTTTAAAGTTGTTAAAATTGGGGGTTGGACTAGATTAGTGATCCCCAACCTGTGGGCTGCAGACCACATGTGGTCCTTCGACTAATTGGAGGTGGGTCCCGAAGGACGCCTTCTCCCCCCCCCCCCAGCCCTTTACTTCATCCCCCCCGGCCCTTTACAACACACTTCGGGTGTCCTTGTCTCCCATCACTCCCAGATGGGACTATCTCGTTGCAGAGGAACAAGCTCAGGGTTCCCATTGATTTGTCCTTATCATGCGTTAAAATTTCCATGAAAATAAAATGTTCCTCATGTTCATTGTTGTGGCATGTCTGTATCTTATTTTGAAGGGATGTTTAAACATTACCATAGCGAGCAGAGAGCGTTAGGGCAGTGGTTGAGAGTAGAAGAGTAAACTACCCTCCCCCCCACCGGGCCTCAGTAAAAGGCGTTGAGTGGTCCCCGGTGAGTGGTCCCCAGTGTTGAGTGGTCCCCGGTGATAAAAAGGTTGGGGACCACTGGACTAGATGACCCAGGAGATCCCTTCCAATTCTATGATTCTATGATATATCAGGTCATGTGATCATATATGATCACGTTAGGCTGACTCCCTCCCCAAATGGCCAGGGCTGGGCCTGGAGGGGGTGGGAAGGGGAGAGGCCCCAGGTGGGCTTGTACACAGCTCTGCTTCCCAGCCATATTCTACACAGGATAGCACCACTTTTTTTTGGGGGGGGGGGGTCCTTGAAGCCTGAATACTGTTTTAGTGGTTTCTTAATAGTAAAAAACTTGAGAAAGGTTAGTCTGGAATATAAAGCAGGAACATTTTAAACCATATTCAGGGGTTACCTTGCTAGATGGAGCTACCTGCTTTCTAGATGGGCTTTCAAAGAATACTAGTATATTTATTTTACAGGATGTTTTTTTTTTAAGAGAAGGACCATGAACCATTAAGGAAATATCATCTGGTAAGGGGCCAGCTAGAGAACAAAATCTGACAGAGCAAGCATTCATCAGAAGTTGCAAATGGTCTCTAATGGCTTTCAGTGTGCAAATAAAAAAACTAAGACTTCTTCTTTTTTTTCTGAAGAACTAATAAGAGTTCCTCCCTCTCTTGGAGTAACTCATTAGGATCTTCTTTAAAACCCTTTAAAAATGTTTTTGTGAGTTCTAATTTGCAGATTACACTCTGCTCACCTAGCAACAGCTTGAGGAGTTGAGGAGAAGCTGTGACTTAGTGGTCGAGCCTCTGCTTGGCGTGCAGAAAGGCACAGGTTCAATCCCCAACATCTCCAGTTAAAGCAGGGGTCCCCAACCCCCGGTCCGCGGCCCGGTACCGGGCCGCCAGCGGCCACGCCTCCCTCCCCCCCTGCAGCGAGAGGGGGGGAAGAGGCCAGCACGGCAGCCGGCGCACCAGCGACGCTAACGCGCATGCGCGGAACTGCCGCGCATGCGCGTTTGCGCCCCCTGGTGGCCAAAACACGCATGTGCGGCAGTTCCGCGCGTGCGCGTTTTTGAGCAACTGCCGCAGCCGGGCCACTGGCTCTCCCCCACCTCCGGAGGCTGTCCCCGACCAGATGAAGGTTGGGGACTGCTGAGTTAAAGGATCTTACAGTAGGAGACATGAAAGACCTCTGCCTGAGACCCTGGAGAGCTGCTGCCAATCTTAGTAGACAACCCCAAAGGGATGAGGGGAGTCCTACCAGAAGCAGCAAGCAGACTCATCTGATGTACATCAACCTGTCTATATCACTTCCATTCTGACCTGGAAGTGACATCATCACTTTCGGAACACCGGAGAGACACTCTGACATCGGGGCCAAAGCTCTATGGTAATTTGCCTTCTACCATAGAGGTTTGGCCCAAATACAATCGCCTCAACAACATGATAACATCACATCACCCTGACAACCTGGACGTGGCTCCCTGTGCGGGGAATGAGTTTGGTTGTTAATTATTACCGTCGCCTGTAATACTGTAGAGTTTTCGAGTTATATTTTAATGGGGAAGGGGTTGTTTTAGGTTGTTGATATTGTTGTTTTATGGTTTGGATCTGTATTTTACATACCTGTAAACCGCCATCAGCCAGTTAGTTGAGAGCGGCAGTCATATAAATCCAGATATAATAATAAATAAATAAATAACACCCCCTCCGGGTCACACGGGCAGTGACATACACACATCACTGCAATTCTCTCTTTTTTGGGGGGTGGGAGTTCCTCCCCTCTGGCCAGCTCACCAGTGGTGGGGCCCTGGCAGCTGGAAAACCCCTGTCTCCACTGGGAGGGTCTGGTATCCCTAATATTGATTTTGATTGCCTTTGTTAAATCTGCAGCTTTGGAAGAACAAGGACATTTAAGCTCTTTATTAGAACCCCAGTATGGTAAAACATACCGAGCCTCTTGTGGCACAGAGTGGTAAGGCAGCAGACATGCAGTCTGAAGCTGTCTGCCCATGAGGCTGGGAGTTCAATCCCAGCAGCCGGTTCAAGGTTGACTCAGCCTTCCATCCTTCCGAGGTCAGTAAAATGAGGACCCAGCTTGCTGCTGGGGAGTAAACGGTAATGACTGGGGAAGGCACTGGTAAACCACCCCGTATTGACTCTGCCATGAAAACGCTAAAGGACGTCACCCCAAGGGTCAGACATGATTCAGTGCTTGCACAGGGGATACCTTTACCTTTATGGTAAAACAAGAGAGCAGAACTCAACCAGCAACCCCAACTTATAAACATACACAAACAATGGGATATTATTATTATTATTATTATTTAGCTTTATTACTTGCCTCTCCCCGGAGGCTTGAGATGAGTCACTACATATAAAACCCCAGTAAAACCATACACTAAAAACCCATAAAAAATAACAATACACACATATACCAACCGTGATAGGACAAGATGCAACAAAAAAAACCCCACAACCCTTGTCTACACTACCCCTAGATAACCCGTTCTAGAGGGAAGGGAGACAGAGGGCGCTGTTGGGATCAGGAAAAAATGTTCACAGTCAGAGTAGTCCAGCAGTGGAATGGGCTGTCTTAGGAGGTGGTGAGCTCCCCCTCACTGGCAGTCTTCAAGCAAAGGTTGGATACACACTTTTCTTGGATGCTTTAGGATGCTTAGGGCTGATCCTGCGTTGAGCAGGGGGTTGGACTAGATGGCCTGTGTGGCCCCTTCCAACTCTATGATTCTACGATTCTATGATTCGCTACTGCTACTTAATTTATTCCTATTAGAGGTGGCCCAGATCTTCCTTGCGGCTAGCCTCGACCAACAACCTGGCGGAAGAGCTCCGTTTTACAGGCCCCGCGGAACGCCGAAAGCTCTCTTCCCACCAGAGCACACTATAAGTCAGTTTCGGTTTAAACTGACTGGATCCTGCCGTCGGGATCTAGCCACGCATTGGCTGTTGCAACCGCAGAGTTCCGATCCCGCCTCGGACCTCAAGCTCCGTCCTCAGCAGGCCTACAGACACAACAGTCTTATTCAGCGTCAGGCAGATTTCTGTGGGAAGCAAAAGTCTTAACGACAGAGCGCTCCGTAAAAACATGGCTGATGAAGTGGCTTGGGCCATGAGGGCTAGTGCCTTATTTAGCCACTTGAAGCAAAGCTCCTTGTTCCCTGGCGATACTTACCGACGACTGTTTTATTGTTTCAGAAAGGGACAAGCACAGCCACTCTTCAGCAGAAATCGAAGCAGACTTTACCGTGCGGAATTACAAGTCATCTTACCCGGATTTCGTAACACGAGAAGCAAAGCGGGAAGGGGTGGATTCAAAAGAGGAAGATCAGGAACAGTTTACTGGGCTGTGAATTAAAATGCAGCATTGAAATAGATCACGATCCCCCTCCCCTAAAGAAATGTTCCCGATATCCTGTTTATTGCCTTTACCCCTCGATCACAGTTATGGCAGCAGCAGAAAAACAAGTGATATTTCCACCCCCCCTCCTTTGTTGTTGCTTCTTTTTGTAGCTTGTTGACTTTTCAGAAACCACTGGGGAGAAGATGAGGTTTCTGCATGAATACGTTCGCGGCTATCAGGCAAGGAGGGTCGGGAGTCAATTAAATCAACTTCGGCGAGCTTGTAAGGATTCTCAAGTAACTTTTAAAAGTGAATCAAAGACTCCTTGTCATTTCACAACTGGGAGTGGGAAGGGGTCGTTCGCCGTGTGTTTTTCTTGCCTCTTCAAATGAAAGAGAGAGAACTTTTTGAGAAACAAGGGGATAACTAGACCAGAGGCGATGCTAATGAATCGGTGCTCCCAACTATTATGGGTTCACCAAAGGGGCCCGTAGACCTATTGCCTGCATTGCTTTGTCTTCTTTTAGCTATGCCGGGCTACACCGCATTGGTCGATACCAGCATTTCTTCCAGTTTTCCACTTCAGCATTGCCATGCTTTAATGGCCCAGGTGGCAGCGTGGAACCCACTGAGAGGCAAGCACATGACAGGAAGTGATGTGCCATAAGAATCACATGACAGGAAGAGGAGGGGCCAGAATTGTGGTCCCACTGAGACGGAGGAGTTCCATGTTGCAGGCGAGTGTGGGGCACTGGTGAGTAGCAGTGGCAGGACTGACTAGGCCAGGAAAAGCAAGGGAAAAAGAGAACACTTTTGTGCATGTGTATATGTGTCCTTGAACCTCCCTACAAAGGAATCCTGGGTACTGCACAGTGCTCCTATCTTGCCATTTTGTTGCTCTTCTGAGCATGTATGCAAGGAGAGGTTCCTTGCATATGTGCTCCAGCAGCAAGTTTTCTGAAATGCATTCAGGAAATGGCTGTGGCATTATTATTTATTTTGTTCACATTGTCTTCTACAGGGCTATTCTCTCATCATAAATTCAGGAGACAGATCTGTTTCAGGTAACAGTCGATTGACTTAGAAACAGCGTTGTAACATGATCACCCCCTTTTAAAAGAGTTATCGCATTACAACGCTGTTTCTAAGTTAGTAAAAAAGCAGTCTTGCAGTCTTATACAGCAGTGTTATAATGTTATAACGCTATAACAGTTTTTTAAAAATTACATTTGAGACGCTTTGGGGGGAAGGGGGAGGCGATAAAAAAAGCGGATGTTTAGGAATGGAGGGAGGGATGGGGAGAGGGGGAGAGAGTACTGGGATGAGGAAAAGGGCATTCCCAAACAACTCAAAATGGCAAGTGCAGAGAAAAGCCCTCTTGTAAGCATTTCCACAGTTGGCAGCCCTGAATTAGACTCCAGTTTTCTCGGGATTCCTTTGCTTTGGAGCAATTTGGGTGTGCACTCAAAGAGGCGAATTTCAGTATTCAAATGGACAATAACTCGATCCTTTAAAAATGCAAATCCGGAGTATATCCCTAGTGTGGAAACAGTCAGAGTGTATCCATTTATATTTGTTTCGGCATGCATGTATGATTTTGTTGAATTCTTGCTGCTATTCACATGTGGCGTCTGAGGACAGCTATCGCTCAGCTTCTAATGTATAATTTCTTTTGTCCAGTATGACAATAGCTCCTCCCTTGTCCGCTTGTTCAGGCTGCTCATGGCTTTCTTCTCTGTGTGGCTGAGACAGGATTTTGAGCTGTGTTTTTGGCTGACTGTTTCAGTTTTGGCTTGTTGTAGTGTCTAGTGAAGAGGAACTAAAGAGTCTGTTGATGCGGGTGAAGGAGGAGAGTGCAAAAGTTGGCTTGAAACTCAACATCAAGAAAACAAAGATCATGGCATCCGGCCCTCTCAATTCCTGGCAAATAGATGGGGAAGAAATGGAGGTAGTGACAGATTTTATTTTCCTGGGCTCCAAGATCACTGCAGATGGGGACTGCAGCAAAGAAATTAAAAGATGCTTGCTTCTGGGGAGGAAAGCTATTGCAAATTTAGACAGCATCCTAAAAAGCAGAGACATCACCCTGCCAACAAAAGTGCGTTAGTCAAGGCTATGGTCTTCCCAGTTGCAATGTATGGCTGCAAAAGTTGGACCATAAGGAAGGCTGAGCGTCAAAGAATTGAGGCTTTTGAACTCTGGTGCTGGAGAAGACTCCTGCGAGTCCCTTGGACTGCAAGGCGAACAGACCGGTCAGTCCTAGAGGAGATCAGCCCTGACTGCTCCTTAGAAGGCCAGATCCTGAAGATGAAACTCAAATACTTTGGCCACCTCATGAGAAGGAAGGACTCCCTGGAGAAGAGCCTAATGCTGGGAGCGATCGAGGGCAAAAGAAGAAGGGGACAATGACAGAGAATGAGGTGGCTGGATGGAGTCACTGAAGCAGTCGGTGCAAACTTAAATGGACTCCGGGGAATGGTAGAGGACAGGAAGGCCTGGAGGATCATTGTCCATGGGGTCGCGATGGGTCAGACACGACTTCGCACCTAACAACAACAAGTGCAGGGGTGGTCAAACTGTGGCCCTCCAGATGTCCATGGACTACAATTCCCACGAGCACCCACTCGTGTTGTCAACCCATAAGATGGTGGAAACAACTATCCCAACTCATTCTACAGAGTCCAGCCAGACAATTCAGCACTAGTTGTTATTATATTACAAGGGATGCTCAGCTAGGGTGGGACCCCTGATCAAATTCCGGTCAACCCCCCCCCCACCTCAACCAAAAGCCTGGTGGAAGAGCTCCATCTCGCAGGCCCTGAGGAGCTTAGACAGCTCCATAGCTCTTCCAAGAGCTCGTTTCACCAGGCAGGGGCCAAGGCTGAAAAGGCCCTGGCCCTGGTCAGGGCCAGGTGGATTTCCCAGGGGCCCAAATCAACCAACAGATTCCTACCCACAGAGTGGAGGGGCATAAGCAGACAAGAGGTCCCTCAGATAGGTAGGACCCAGGCCGCATATAGCCTTGCAGGCGTAGACGGCAGTCTTCAAGCAAAGGTTGGATACACACTTTTCTTGGATGCTTAGGGCTGATCCTGCGTTGAGCAGGGGGTTGGACTAGATGGCCTGTGTGGCCCCTTCCAACTCCATGATTCTGTGATTCTATGGCCTGTATGGCCCCTCCCAACTCTATGATTCTGTGATTCTATGGCCTGTATGGCCCCTTCCAATTCTATGATTCTATGATTCTATGGTCTGTATGGCCCCTTCCAACTCTATGATTCTAGGATTCTATGATTCTATGTCCAGATCTCCACTGAGAGGGGATTTGGATAGAGGATTCTTCCCGCCATTAGTGCCCTCGGCGTTAGCATCAGTTGATCTTCACTGACCCTTCATTACCAAGCAACTAAAAAAATGAGCTGTGTTTTGTAAACAAGTACCTGCATCCGAGTCAAAAACATTGTATGAGAGTCATCTCAAGACATTGCTAATTTATATTCTAGAGGCCATTCAGAAAGCGTAATCAGACCCATACATACTTAAGAGTTTTCCACAATCATGACAGCTAAACACCTTTGAAAAAAAATACCCACAGGTATCTCTCAGGTATAACTCAGAGATTCGAGGTCTGCTCTGCCTAAAAAGCACAGCTGCAACCAAGATACCTCGGCTGCCTGTTAGCCAAGCGATTTCAAGCCCATTGGTATATTGTTGCCATTGGCAATTCATTCACACCTATTATCACTGTATTGGCTAGAAATGTGTTCTCCCCAGAGAGCCCTCTGTCTGGCTCCATTTCAGATGGACCGGGAGGGTTTGGAGTGGAAACGAATGACGCAGAATGACTAAAAGGATATAACCTGGTGTTAACTTTTAAGGCCATCTGCGGCTTGGGCCCTGCCTATCTGAGGGACCGCGTGTCTCCTTGTGCCCCACGCAGGGCTCTTTGCTCTGTGGGTGCGAATCTGCTTGTTGTCCTTGGCCCCAGAGAAGCACACCTGGCCTCAACCCGGGTCAGGGCCTTTTTGGTCCTGGCCCCGACCTGGTGGGATGAGCTCCCGGAAGAGCTGAGGGCCCTGATGGAGCAATCACAGTTCCGCAGGGCCTGTAAAATGGAGCTCTTCCACCAGGTGTTTGGTTGAGGCCAGTATCAGGAACAACTGAGGCCCCTCCTCCAGTCAAATGCTATGCCATCTTGTGATTTCCCTCCTTCTGATGATGGTTGGGATTATGCCACTTCTTGTGCACTATGTTATTTGGGGGGTTGGATTGGTTTTATTGCGGATTTAATATTGTTTTACGTGACCCGCCGTGAGTCCACGAAGAGTGGCAGGATATAAACAGAAACAATAAACAAACAAGCTCATTTGTTTCATGTTCCCACCTGGCCCCTTTTAAGTGTTTTGTAGATATTACCTCAAAAAAAAATTTACAATAACTTTGTGTGGCAAGTCAAGAAGATCATCTCCACATCAGAAGTGGGCCTGAGGTAATGACAGAGTTCCTCATCATTCGAAACCCTCGTGACATACAGGGCTTTTTCAGTGGTTTGGAATTCTTTCCCCATGGAGGCTTGCTAACTTAGGGCTCACCTAGACATGGTGGTTTCCCCAGCCACACAGCTGGGGGTTGCCAGCCTTCAGGTAGTGACTGGAGCTCTCTCTCCATTACAAGGTGACAGAGATCAGTTCGACTGGACAAAATGGCCACCCTCTGGCTCTACCCTAGAGCTGGCTCCCCCATGCAGCAGCTGTGGGGGATTGTTTGCTAAAAATAAAAAGGAACACCATTATTGTAGTCTCTGGAGACTTCAACTAGGGTTGCCAGTTTCCAGGAGGGGCCTAGAGGTATCCAGGAATTAGAATTGATCTCTGGACTACAGAAATCAGTTTTCATGGAGGAAGTCACTGCTTTTCAGGGTGGACTCTATGGTATTACATCCCACAGAGGTCGCTTTCTTCCAAAAGCTGCCCCCTATCCCCCCAGTCTCCAGGTATTTCCAACCCAGAACTGGGAATGTGCCACCCTCTGCCTCCATCTGCTCAGGGCATCAACCAAGGGCATAGTACAGATGCTGGAGCCTCATGAGGCTTAGACCAGCGGTAGTCAACCTGTGGTCCTCCAGATGTCCATGGAATACAAGTCCCATGAGCCCCTGCCAGCGTTTGCTGGCAGGGGCTCATGGGAATTGTAGTTCATGGACATCTGGAGGTCCACAGGTTGACTACCCCTGGCTTAGACAATGTCAAGAAGAAGCAGGACTTTTTGGGTGGTAGCCCCCCATTGTAGAACTCCCAACCTAGAGAGCTGAGCACTCTCTATTTTTATAGGAAATTCTTTGCCCAAGTGCTGATTGAATCCCATTGTGGCTGTTCACCTGCTCTTTATCCGATTTCAAGTCTCCTTCGTTCAGCAGCTGAGGTCAGAATCTAATCCTCAGTTTTTCAAGTTCATCCTTACTTAAAGTGACCATCCTTTCTTATTTTTCGATAGGATGTTATCCTCACTCTTTTGCACATTTCTGTAAATTTATATAAACAATATTGTACAGTTTTGCATTACATTCGTTGTCTTGGTTATTTTTTGCAGCCCTTAACATCGCCGAGGAGTAGGCTAACAAAAAAACAAAACAAAAACCCAAACCCGTATGTTTTTTTCTTGCATATCTTCTTTCAAGGGACTAAAAAAAACCCTTCTGTCAAATCGTCAGTGGGTTACTCCCCCCCACCGCCCAAGGGAACAATATGAAATGGTTTTGAAGATGATTCTTCTGACACTAATAAGGAGGAAATAATAAATTACTGTCCTTTACTGTAGCTCGATCCTGCCTTATACTGTGATCAATATAGCAGAAAATGAGACTTTCTTGATTACTCATTCAAGTATCAAATCAGGCCTCTTACTAGTAAATCCAGAAGTTTTGTAAGTAATTCGATAGCCTTTGTGTGACTTCAATTTCTGGCGTTACTGGGTAGTTTAGGGCTGTTTTAGCCTAATCATTTTTTTTGACAAGGTAAAATACCACTATTACCGTTCAACATTTCCTTGCCGAAAGAATCCACTTCACAAATTAGATTCTGGTCAGCAGCAGGTATCCGGTAGGCACCATGGTTTGCCAAAAATATTTAAAATATCAATATAAGGAGGGAAGGGCATCATCAACACAGAAGTATTTTTAATTATCTTTATTTTGTGTTTACCTCATAATCCTTAAACCATTTCAGTCTGGTCCTCCCCTGTAAGGTCTCGAAATGAATGGTTTGAAGAAACATCTGGCAATTTCCTTTAAAATGTTCAGATGTTTAAATACAGAATTTCACTGTATTTTATGGACTAATGTTACCCACCATGAGACTCATGGGCAGGGCGGATTATAGGAATAAAGATTGTATTTATTTATTTATTTAGAGTCTGCATCTTAAATCTCTAACATCTGTTCCACCTTTCCTCAAAGGTCCCTCCATTTTAGCCCCACAACAATCCTGTGAGGTAGGTTAAGCAAAAAAAAAAAAAAAAGACAGTGCATTCCAACTTCGCCCATCAATCTCTACAACCAAATATGGATTTGAACCCAAGCCTTCCCAGCATCTTAACTCTATTGTTAAGAGAAGGATCTCACATCGGCAGGTGCTATAGGACTCAAGGTCATGGAGTCCGTGGGTCATATATGGGCTTAATGGTCCGTGGGCTTAATGTGTGGAAGATTTTGGGGGCCTCCTCCTCCTCCTCCTCACAGAAACAGGTATAGATTACTGTTATTAATAGCACCTTGAGCATATAACCACTGGTAGGTCCCTGCCCCAAGGAACTTACATTCCAGACATTCTAGATATCAACAAAATGATAATACTGTGGGCCAAATTGGCCATTTCCGCACGTGCAAAATGTAGCTGGACAGCCTCTGAATGTTGGTGGCATATTCAGCTTCCTCCACATCATGTTACCAACATCCTGGTCTTTCTTGTGCCTGCTAGTGAGGAGGGGAAAAGGTGAGATGCATTGGCAGACTGTTGAGAGGAGAAATAGCGCCATTTACTATTGCGCAATTGCAAGCAGGACACAAAGCTCAATTTGGCACTCAGTGCGGAAATTGCCTTTGTCTCTGCCAGCTTTATGCATGTTCCCAATAACCAATATGTAGAGGAGAGAATGGTAAGCATTTTCTCAGGGAATACGATTTACATATACCTCACCTGGCTGAGGCACCAGAGCATCTGTTTACTGTGTGATTTCAGACCTGTGTTTGCCCCTCCAGGCTGCAGACTCCTTCGATGGACTGATGAATCAGTAAGGTGCGTATTGGCCCGAAGTCAGACACTTGTATGGCGCTGCCCTGCTTAAGTTAGTCCTTCTGGATGAATTTGAAATGGAGACGGCCTCAAAAGTGGGCAAGGGTTCCAATTCTGCTTCTCGCTAACGGCAACAAAGAAAACACTTGTTTTCCTCTCTTGAGCCCCAAATTTCCTGAAAGCGCGTCACTCCAAAGCTAAGTTGTCATGAGTGCTCGCTTTGAGCCAAGAACAAAGGAAGGTGGATTCGACGGGTCCAAGTACTTTGGAAACATCTTATTCTCTCCAGGCACGGCTCCCTCCCTTGTCTTTCTCGTCTTTGTTTGCGCCAAGAGAGTATCATCTCCATCTTGAACCTTTCTTTTCCTACTCAGAATGACATTAAACTTCCTTCAGTGGGAGAGCTCGGTCTGCTAAGAACAGCTGTTTTTTTGTATCACACTTTTTACTACTAAGAGGAATCTCAACGTGGCCCACAACTGCCTTCTCCTCCTCTCCCCACAACAGACACCCTGAGAGGTCGGTGAGCCCGAGAGAGCTCTGAGCGAACTGTGTGGCCTAAGGTCACACAGTAGGCCTCATGAGTCTCAAAGTAGCTTGCAATCACCTTCCTTTCCTCTCCCTGTAATATGTATTCCACTTTTGGTATTTCAGTACTGTGGAATATGTATTTCTGGAATCCATTTTTGTTTGTTGGTCTTGGACCATAATAAGTTAATTTGATTTGATCCCTGCTTGAAGGAGTCTCAAAGTGGCTTACATTCGCTTTGCCTTCCTCTCCTCACAACAGAGACACTGTGAAGTAGGTGGGACTGAGAGAGCTCTCAGAGAACTTGGACTAGGCAAAGTCCAGCCCACCAGCATGGGCTAAGCCCCAAAGAATCCGTCCCTAAGGTGTTAAAACCCACTGCTGTGACAAAACATTAAAAACTGAAAATTTTGGCAATACGAAACTTCAAGCAAATGGGGACTTTGGGGGTAGAGGGAGGGGTGATATTGTAATCAAAGATATTTTCTCCCTGTTTTTATCTATATCTATATCTATATCTATATCTATATCTATATCTATATCTATATCTATATCTATATCTAAGAGCCTCTTGTGGCGCAGAGTGGTAAGGCAGCAACATGCTGTCTGAAGTTGTCTGCCCATGAGGCTGGGAGTTCGATCCCAGCAGCCGGCTCAAGGTTGACTCAGCCTTCCATCCTTCCGAGGTCGGTAAAATGAGTGCCCAGCTTGCTGGGGGGTAAATGGTAATGACTGGGGAAGGGAATGGCAAACCACCCTGTATTGAGTTTGCCATGAAAATGCTGGAGTGTGTCACCCTAAGGGTCAGACATGACCTGGTGCTTGCACAGGGGATACCTTTACCTTTATCTATATCTATAGATATGCAGATGATACCACTCTAATGGCAGAAAGTGAAGAGGAACTAAAGAACCTGTTGATGCGGGTGAAGGAGGAGAGTGCAAAAGTTGGCTTGAAACTCAACATCAAGAAAACAAAGATCATGGCATCCGGCCCTCTCAATTCCTGGCAAATAGATGGGGAAGAAATGGAGATAGTGACAGATTTTATTTTCCTGGGCTCCAAGATCACTGCAGATGGGGACTGCAACAAAGAAATTAAAAGACGCTTGCTCCTGGGGAGGAAAGCTATGGCAAATCTAGACAGCATCCTAAAAAGCAGAGACATCACCCTGCCAACAAAAGTGCGTTTAGTCAAGGCTATGGTATTCCCAGTTGCAATGTATGGTTGTGAAAGTTGGACCATAAGGAAGGCCGAGCGTCAAAGAATTGAGGCTTTTGAACTCTGGTGCTGGAGAAGACTCTTGGGAGTCCCTTGGACTGCAAGGCGAACAAACCGGTCAGTCCTAGAGGAGATCAGACCTGACTGCTCTTTAGAAGGCCAGATCCTGAAGATGAAACTCAAATACTTTGGCCACCTCATGAGAAGGAAGGACTCCCTGGAGAAGAGCCTGATGCTGGGAGCGATCGAGGGCAAAAGAAGAAGGGGACGACAGAGAATGAGGTGGCTGGATGGAGTCACTGAAGCAGTAGGTGCAAACTTAAATGGACTCCGGGGAATGGTAGAGGACAGGAAGGCTTGGAGGATCATTGTCCATGGGGTTGCGATGGGTCGGACACGACTTTGCACATAACAACAATAACAATATAAAAATAAAAAAATTATTTTAAAAAACCCTGAAAGTTAGGGAGGGAGGGAGGGTGAGAGCAAAGATTTCAGCAGCGGGCAAGTGATGGGGGCAACCCACTGAATCCTTTAAACCTGCCGCAACACTGGCCCCGCCCACAGCCACAACACTGACTCATGTGCCTAGCGGCTGCACCACTTCATGGCTTCCTGCCCTCATGTACAAAAGCTGCCAAGAGAACACACATGCTTGCCCTCTCCTTTTTCCTCCGGGGTCCACACCCGCCCAATAAATGCCTCCCTGAATGCCCTGGTAAGTAGGGAGAGGGTGACGCTAGACACTTGTGTGACTTGTGTATATAAGTTGAGAGTGGTTGTGGGTTTCTGGATTCAGTTTTGAGCCTTGTATCATCGTGCTGCGATGACAATAAAGAGCTGATTGACCTGCCAGTCCCCTGGATTCCTTCAAACCCACGGATGCAACATTCTCCGTAAAGGATTAGGTGACGGCCAGCTGAATTTTTTGTCTGAGAGATCTCCTCCCCAATCAGCGTCTGGGAGAATTTCAAGTCTAAGATGGCTGTTAGCTTAAGTTTAGCAGTGCCCTTTAAATATTTAGCCAGGCTTTTAATAGCATTCCTGACTTTAGCCAACTGCGGTGGAAATGTTGGGCCTGGAGAGCAGAGAAATAGACAGGCGCTCTCTCCCTCTTTGGCTGTCTTCCACAAGTGGGTGAAGCCTTTTTTCCTCTCAAAAGATTATTCCCTGGAGATATTGTGGGTCTCAGAGGTGCTGTGGGACTTATCTGTCCTTTTGCAGACCATACGTGGGCCTCCTTTGAACCCCTGAAATGTGTTCTGTTTAGCCTTTCTTCGCAAAGAACTTATTAGCCCTTTTTGCTGTTTGTGTAGGTTGATGTGTTTCTATCTTATTCTGTATAATATATTTCTAGTAAGGACTCGGAGGAGGAGCGTCTCATGGCTTATGTGTCAATCAGCGCAGCTGTCCCGCCCCTGAGTGCCTCCTCCAACCGGCTTGCCTGTCTGTGGAGTGGCCAGCCAATCGCCTTCTGTTCCCCCACCCCTGACCACCCCTCCTCCTTCCACTTCCGTCCGAGGCTTGGAGGCTGCAGATGGCTGTTGCTTGAGAGCTGCCCCTGCTGGTGAGTTCCCTAACAGCTGCTTTCAGCCTTTCCAGGTCCAGAGGGGTGGAGAGGGAGAGGCCATCCGCAGAGTTCTTCCACCCTACCCCTCCAATCTAGCGCCCGTTGTATTCCTGAATGCAACGGACTTGTCCCCTAGTATCTGTATAGGTTTCTATTGTGCTTTATTTAATTTTATATACAAAATATTTTATATATTTTGGTATTCTAAATACTTTTTTGAATCTCAAATGTTTTATCCTTTTAATTAATTACTTAACTCATTTAATTTCTTCAATTCCTAGGCCACCGCTCCTGGCCTGCCAGTTCATGGTGGCTTAGGACATAAAATAACAACAATAAAAGTTAGAATCATAGAATCATAGCTCACCACCTCCTTAGGCAGCCTATTCCACTGCTGAACTACTCTGACTGTGAACAATTTTTTTCCTGATAGTTCATTAAAAGTTCATTAAAAAACCCACCCATACCCCTGCACCAATCGTCCCCCCCTCCTCCCCGACGGCCACCTATCTGGGGAGATAATACCATTGTGCTCATCGGAGGAGGGACTAAGATCTTCCTTCCTTCTCAACCAAAAGCCTGGAGGAAGAGATCTGTCTTGTTGGCCCTTCTGAACTGCGTTAGTTCCATCAGGCCCCTCTGCTCTTCCCGGAGCTCATTCTACCACGCGGGGACCAGGGTCTAAAAAGCCCTGGCCCTTGTTGAGGCCCGGCAAACATCACGAAGGCCAAGGATCTCCAGCCCATTAGCTTTCGTAGGCCAAAGAGCTCTGCGTGGGGCATAGGAAGTTAGACGGTCAATATCAGCACCTTTGCTTTATTGTTCACCCACTTGAGGATCCGGAATTGGGTTGGAAGGCAGCATAGAAATATTTTAAATAAGTCGAGCCTCTGGGAAATGCATCTTCCAGAGGGTCAAAGCTGGGGTGGAGCACTGTGGGGAGGGGTGAAGAAGGCCCATTCTAAGATGATTGCCTTGATGTGACCCCTTGCTAGGTGAAATCCAAGGAAAGAAACAGAAACAGAACTGAGAACTGTGATGTTATTCATTGACCAACCTGTGACTGTGTGCTGTTCTTTGCAAGAGGAAAGCTATTAGGTCTACCGTGTGTCTCTTTTACCTCCCAGGAGGGCAAGACGGTTAAATTTTCCATATCTCGACCTTCCCTTTCTCTGCTCCTTTCTTTCCTTTCCCCACCAAGCTGCTCTCTATGCATCGTTCCCTTGGGGTGTCAGGTGTGCTTGCTCTCACAGTCGGTTTTGACGGCTGGTTCCATTTATTTTATCTGTTTGGCTTGTTGCAGAAATTCAAAGAGTGAAATCTGCCTACCTGGCTGGGAGAAAGTGCTTTTTGCCTGTGCTAGATGTCCTCTGCTCCTCACGAAAGGAGTATGGTTATATATTTATTGTCCAAAGACCACGCTCTCCATGAAAAATGCAGACGGCTTCTCACAACCATCATAGAGTTGGCATGTACCTGCAGGGTCATCTAGTCCAAACCCTTGCACAATGCAAGGAACTCACAACTACCTGCCTACCCACAGTGACCTGAATTTCATGCCCAAGTGGTCCCCCCAGACACACACCAAGAATCTCCAGAATCCAGCTTGGCTTGGAGGAAGTTCACCTACCATCTCACAGTGGCGATCAGCAATTCCTTGAGTATACAAGGAAGGGCCACAAGAGACAAACACTGGCACATCCCTTCCTGCCCACCCACTCCCAATCTGCTTAAGTTCACAAAATCAGCATTTCTGTCAGATGACTATATAGCCTCTGCTTAAAATCTTACAAAGATGGAGAACCCACCACCTCCCGTGGAAGCCTGTTCCACTGAGAAACCGCTCTGACTGTCAAGAACTTCTTCTGGAAGTTTAGCCTTAAATTCTTTTGAATTAATTTCAACCCATTGGTTCTAGTCCAGCTTTCTGGGGCAACAGGAAACAACTCTGCTCCATCTTATCTATGATAACTCTTCAAATATTTGAAGATGGTTCTCATATCACCTCTTAGTCGTCTTCTCTCCAGGCTAAACCGACCAAGCTCCCTCAGCCTTTCGTCTTGGTCTCCAAACCCCTCACCATCTTTGTTGCCATCCTCTGGACATGCTCAACTTTCTCTACATCTTTCTTCAGTTGTGGTGCCCAAAACTGAACACAACACTCCAAGTGAGGTCTTACCAGAGCGGAGTAAAGTGGTAACATCACCTTGCCTGATCTGGACACTATACTTCTTTTAATACAGCCCAAAATGCTCAGTCGTTTCCTGAAGGGATTAGGCAGTTCTTCCATTATGCAGCTCCCAAGCTATATACGGTCAATTTGTCTAACAGTGAATGGTGGAACTCTTTCATCAACTTAAAATCTTTCATCCCTCTCAAGCATTTGGAGATCCTGGTGGGATATCCTAGGAAGACATGCTAATAAGACAGATGATTTCAACATTATGGTTTTAAGCCAGATGTTATTCATTGTTGGCCTGTTTTCAAAGAAAGCAAAACAGAGGTGGGGGTTTAGCTCAGCACATTTCCTTCTGTCAATCAGCTGTCTCTGAAGCGCTTTGGTCATTTCAAACAGTGCTTCTTCCTCCCCCCACCCACCCAGCCGTCCTTTTTCGCCGCATAATCTTCCTCAGTTTTTTTAAATGTTCCAAGTTGAGCGCTATAGTGCTAGAGCAACAAAGAACTCCAGTGCTGCTATATCCATTTAGAACGTTCCCCCAAAAGTCCATGGAAAATCGTGCGGCAAGAAGGAGGGTGGGGGAGCAGCATTGTAGCAAGCACTGTGGACATTTTAAGCAGCACACTACAGCGATTCAGAAGCGCAACAGAGGAGCACAAATCAGACGAAAGCGGTTTCTCTCGAAAGCCGCAAACCAAACCCAAGCAGGTTTGCATGCACAGGTCAATAAATCCCTCGAGCATCCGGTTACCAAAAGGGATCTGTCTGAAAAGACGTTAGCAACCAGCGACTGAAATGGAATACAGAAGCCAATCGAAAATCACCGCGGTTAGAACTTTAGAAAGACGGCGAGCCAGAGAGAGACTTCAAACCAGAGCCCGCAGAAAAGGCATTTCCTTTTGTGTAGAAGTTTTAATTGGAAGGGGAGTGTTTTGTCGGGGGGAGACCGTTGTACGTTAATTATTTTTTTCTTGCCGTGTCATTTCTCATCTCGAGTCCCTCTCTCTTTTAATGGCACGATGGGGGATCGCCTGTTTATGAGCTGCAAAAGTCTAGCTTTTAACATCTGTATGGTTTGCGGGGGGGGGGGGGGAATACTCAGCTCCTCTTATCTGTCTCTCTGGTTTCCCCTGGATGCATTATCACCTCCTCCTTGCTGCTAGCGTGCTGGACTCCGTAACACAACCTGCGAAGTTCCTTCCAGACATCTCTTCCCCTATCTGCCAACCTGTTGTCTTCCAGACGGTTCATTTAGAGAATGGATAGGATACCTCGCCCCAATTTGGCTCACAATTAAAACCCAGTCATCCAGAGCATCGTAAATTTTCCGCGTTAAAAACAACAGCAACAAACAAGCTATATTGATTTGGGAGGGAGCAATCCGTTCAATGGATTTAGCTTCTTGGGGTTGTTTATCACTAGTTAATGCCCTTCCATGGGGGATTGATGGAAAAATGCCCTTCCATGCAGAAAAAGAGGGGACATTATAGCCCTCTTTAAGTATTTGAAAGGTTGTCATTTGGAGGAGGACAGGATGCTGTTCCCGTTGGCTGCAGAGGAGCGGACACACAGTAATGGGTTTAAACTTCAAGTACAACGATATAGGCTAGATATCAGGAAAAAAATTTCACAGTCAGAGTAGTTCAGCAGTGGAATAGGCTGCCTAAGGAGGTGGTGAGCTCCCCCTCACTGGCAGTCTTCAAGCAAAGGTTGGATACACACTTCTCTTGGATGCTTTAGGATGCTTTGGGCTGATCCTGCGTTGAGCAGGGGGTTGGACTAGATGGCCTGTGTGGCCCCTTCCAACTCTATGATTCTATGGCCTGTATGGCCCCTTCCAACTCTATGATTCTATGATTCTATGATTCTATGATTCTATGAAAAACATACAATCAGGAGAATTTCCCAAAGAATTACGGGGACCAGACCCAAAGCAAGCATCGGTGCCTTGATGCGTTCTGAATGGCACTGACAAATCAGTAACGTCTTCTTGCATTGGGGGGTTATGTGTGTATGGGTGTTGGAAGATCCGTCGGGAGCATGATTCAAGAGCTTGTGAAGAATATCCTGCAGGGGGGCCCAGGGGGCGTGTGTATTTAGCATAGTTAGAATAGGAACTTCCAGATATTTCTTCAAGTAATCTCCTCCAGCGTCCTGATTGGCTGAGCTGGAGACTTCCTTCTCCTTTCAGCACACTTCCTCTCTGATTGCCTCCGGACAGAACAAGCAGAACAACAGACAGACTGTTAGGACTCTCCTCTCTGTTTCTCTTCTGAATAAAACTATTTTAGCCTCTTAAACAGCTTGGTGCTTGGCTCTCTTTGCATATGTAAACTCTGCCAGCAGTGGGGAGGTCTGCTGTCTGTGTCCTCCGTTTGGGGCATCTTATGTCTGCTTCTAGGGTTGCCAGTCTCCAGGAAGTGGCTCTCCAGGGTCTCAGGCTGAGGTCTTTCCCATCCCCTCCTGCCTGGTCTTTCTAACTGGAGATGCCGGGGATTGAACCTGGGACCTTCTGCATGCCAAGCAGAGGCTCTGCCCCTGAGCTATGGCCCCTCTCCATGGATCTCCAGCGTCTCAGGTGGAGGACTTTCACATCACCTACTGCCCAAGCCTTTTCACGGGAGTTGCCGGAGATTGAACCTGGGACCTTCCGCATGCCAGGCAGAGGGTCTACTACTGCACCATAACTCCACCCCAAAATCACCAGGAATTTCCCAACCTAGAGGTGGCAGACCGAACGCTGGGTCCAGTTTGGGTGACCTCAGTGCTACCACACCCCTAGCTCATGAGTACCTAGACATGGTGCTCCTGTTAACTCCCAGTACCCCCTCTCCTTCCGACCTTGCTTAGATTTAATGCCCCACTCTGGTTTCAAGTTCTTTTTCTTTTGGTCAAGTACACAACAGTTCTCTATTTCTCTGTACACCATCTAGATTCCGAGCCCTCTGGAGTCAGTGGCCTGTTTTGTTTTGAAGTTGTCTCTCTGGTATCTGCAATCAGTCCTTGGAAGCGGGTTGGCGACCGTCCTAAAGAAACAAACTCTGCTGTATTTTGCCATCTTTAAAGGATAGAAGAGGGGCAGCTCCCCAAAATATTCCCTCTCCTTTGAAATGAAGTCTGAGTCCACTGGACACCTTTAAGACCAATAATATTTCATTCAAGACGGAAGCTTTCGTGTGCAGGGATGTTTCCTCAGCTCCAGCGGGCTTTCTGAACCAGGGTTTCCTGAAACACTAATATTTTGTGACGGCCTTGGAGGGGTCTCACGGATCGGGTGGGAGCTAATGATTTCTATATAGATTTTAATTTTTTTTTTTCAAAAACGCATTAATTGGGTGATATCTGTTCTACATAATATATTTCTGGTAAGGGCTTGGGGGAGGAGCTGGTCTCATGGCTTAAGTGCTACTCAGTGCTTAACACTCACTCAGGGCAGCTGTCCCGCCCCTGAGTGCCTCCTCCTCCAACCGGCTTGCCTGTCTGTCCAGAAGCCAGCCAATCACCTTCCGTCCCCCACCCCTGACCACCCCCTCCTCCTTCCACTTCCCTCCGAGGCTCGGAGGCTGCAGATCCCTGCTGCGTGAGAGCTGTCCCTGCCGGTGAGGTCCCATCTAAAGAGAGAGCCAGTTTGGTGTAGTGGTTAGGAGTGCGGACTTCTAATCTGGCATGCTGGGTTCAATTCTGCGCTCCCCCACATGTAACCAGCTGGGTGACCTTGGGCTCGCCACGGCCCTGATAAAACTGTTCTGACCGGGCAGTGATATCAGGGCTCTCTCAGCCTCACCCACCTCACAGGGTGTCTGTTGTGGAGAGAGGAAAGGGAAGGCGACTGTAAGCCGCTTTGAGCCTCCTTCGGGTAGGGAAAAGCGGCATATAAGAACCAACTCTTCTTCTTCTTCTAAACATTCAGAAGAAGTTCCTGACAGTGGAACAGGCTTCCTCATGAGGTGGTGGGTTCTCCATCTTTGTAGATTTTTAAACAAAGGCTGGACTTGGCTTCGTACCTAACAACAACAATTTTTAAAAATGCAATTACTTTGCTCATTTGGAATTTTAACGTTCTGGGAGCGGTGTGTGGATGATGGTTTAATTCTCACCTTGGAAAGAAGACACCTGTGTGATCAGGCTAGAGGTGGAAATTCAGACAGTCTTTTGTGCTGCTCAAGAGATTCTTTCTTATAACAAACATCTTTGCCTGAGATGCCAGGCATCTCCCCCCTTCCCCCCCCCCCTGTTTTATTTTGCTGACATTTTTCTCTGTTTCACGTGAAACTGATGAAAGCAGCCTCCTTTTAAAAAAGAAAACTAATCACCTGGAGAAAATCGGATTGCCCTGGAAGAGTTGACACCCAGGTGCTGTCTGCCCGTCTGTCTTGGAGTGGTGGTTAAGAGCGGCAGCTACTAGTTTTCTGAGCTGGGTTTGATTCGCCAGGACCCTGGGAGTTCAATCAGCTCTTCATTAAGACCCCAACGTGGTACAAGTAGAAAGAACACAAACAAACCCCCGAAAACGCCAACTTATATACATGCGCAAACACTGGGTCTTCCTGCCAGTCCATGCTATTGGTCAGTTTCAGGTTCAAACTGACTGGATCTGGCAGACAGGATCTAGCCACGCATTGGTCAATTATATTACCTACTGAGATCCTGCCCCAGACCTCAAGCTCAGTCCTTGGCAGATCTTCAGTCACAACAGATTTCCCACTCCTCCAAATGCAGCCAGCGGGGTGACCTTGGGCTAGTCACAGCCCTGGTTGTGCTGCTCTCACAGAGCAGTCCTGTCAGAGCTCTCTCAGCCTCACCTACCTCCCAGGGTGTCTCCTGTGGGGAGAGGAAAAGGAAAGGAGATTGTAGGTTGCTTTGAGACTCCTCTGGGCAGTGAAAAACATGGTATAAAAACCAACTCTTATTCTTCTTTTGTCTGTATGTCTATCATTGGTGTGGATATAAGGTTGCAAACCTTCAGATGTGGCCTGGAGAACTCATAGAATCATAGAATAATAGAGTTATAAGGGACCTCCTGGGTCATCTAGTCCAACCCCCAGCACTATGCAGGACACTCACATCCTTATCGCTCATCTACTGTAACCTGCCACCCTTTTGCCTTCACAGAATCAGCCTCTCTGTCAGATGGCCATCTAGCCTCTGTTTAAAAATTCCCAACAATAACCGGAGGAGGGCAGGATGCTGTTCCCATTGGCTGCAGAGGAAAGATGCGCAGTAATGGGTTTAAACTACAAGTACAACGATATAGGCTAGATATCAGGAAAAAAATTTTCCACAGTCAGAGTAGTTCAGCAGTGGAATAGGCTGCCTAAGGAGGTGGTGAGCTCCCCCTCACTGGCCGTCTTCAAGCAAAGGTTGGATACACACTTTTCTTGGTTTAGGATGCTTAGGGCTGATCCAGCGGAGAGCAGGGGGTTGGACTAGATGGCCTGTATGGCCCCTTCCAACTCTATGATTCTATGAACAATAACACCACCTGGAGGTTGGCAACCCTAGCAGAACTGGTAGCCATCCAGAGGGCGGAGAACTCCTGAATGATAACTCCCAGAATGATAACCAGTCTACGACTGAGATCAATTACCTTGGAGAAATGGCTGCTTGGGAGGGCGGAGTCTGGCATTATAACCTCCTGAGGCCCCTCCCCTCTAACAACCCCACCCTCCCCAGGCTCCACCCCCAATATCTAGGCATTCCCCATCCCAGAGCAGACACCCCCCCCCTTATGTGTATGCACATACAGAAATGTAGGGTCCACGTGCATACCTTTGCACACTTGTGCATTTTCACACATGTCCATCTCCCATGAAGACTAGACCTAGGGTTTCCCAGCTTCAGGCTATAATAACTCTGCAGACAGGGGGAGGCGGAGCTTAAGGAGGCCGGAATTTGAGGCTCAGAGTTTCCTCCAGGCAAACGGCTCTCCCTCACCTGAAGATCAACTGTCACGGCGGGAGACCTCCAGCCACCACCTGGAGGCTGGCAACCCTAGCAGAACTGGGAGCAACCCAGAGACCCGGGGCGGGCGGGAGGGCGGAGAACTCCTGAAATCCGAAGCGTCCAAATGCCTCTCCAGGCACTTTAACCTACATTTGCAAAGACCTCCTCCCGAGGAGTCCCCGAAGGCTAAAAACAGCCGCTTCTTGGAAAACGGGGCCGGCTCATTTCATGGGGACTTTCCTCTGGCCGCGGGATGGGTGTTGACAAGCGCCAGATCCCCGTCCCGTGGGTGCCCAGCAGGATCTGTTTGTTTGGGAGAAGCGCTCGGCAGCTCGGGCGCTGCGCAAGGCGGTGACTAAACCCGCGCCTGAAATTTGCCATGTCAGGGAAGGAGGAGGCTCTTCGGCGGAGCCCTCGGCTTTCGCTGGGGAAGCGAACGCAGAGCCCGGTGCGAGGCGGCGGCGGCGCTCCTGCCCTGAAGCTCACAAGGCGTCTGGTCGCCCAGAGCAGCATTTGAGCTCAGCAGGTCTGCAGCGTAGGAGTGGAGGCCAGCTGTGGGTAGACCTACTGCCTGGGTGAGAGGAAAAGGGACGGGAAAGCAGAAACTCACCAGGTTGCTGGCTGCCCAAAGGGAGCCTGCAAAGCCAAGAGCCAGGTGCTGCTAAAAGCCAGGTAAGTGCTCGGATGAGACTGGGAGTTATATTTTTTTAAAAATAAATGTGTGTATGTGCATGCTCGGTCGTTTGCGATGAAAGCACAGGAGGGGGGAAGAAAGCAGCAAATCCTCTCCTTGTAAATTGAGTGGAGCATCCGTCCGGGAGGAGACGTTGAGGAGCTTATGGAGGGCCTCTTGCAAAGATCTGGTGCAGACGTTTAGCCCAAAGTGTCGGGAAACGCTGGGGAAAGTTTGCTTGCCGGGCTGCCTGTTGAGGGTGAGAAAGTTTGGCCCGGCCGAACAGTTCAGAAACTCCCGGTTTTCCTAGAAAGGAGAAAGTCGAGGTCAGTGGGTTAAAAGCACAACTGGATCAAGATGCAGATAAAGATTCCACCCTCAGCCTGAGGAATTCTATTTGGTAAATAACTCAAAGCCACAGTGATCACAGTGTGTGTGTGTGTGTGTGTGTTTGTGTGTGTGTAGATTCACCAACTTTTGCGCCAGGCCCGTTGTGAACAGGGGGATGTTGAACCGATGAAATCGGAATAGGATTTATTGTGTTGAGTCGATTCTTTAGGGTCTGCGATAACTCTGCTTAGATGCATCATGGATGTGTTTTGCATTCCCCGATGGAGTGTTAATTTTAAATCGTGCTTCGCTGAATCCGTGCCTTGTGAGTTTTCTCAAGTCTGCTGTCTGTTTTATATATCTTCTGGATTTAAGATTTAATGCATATATTCGTTATCATTTCAATGTACGGAACATTGACCCTAGTTAAGTATTGTATCATTGGGGGAAGGCCTCTCCGATGTAAAAGTCTGCTGTTTTTTTTTTAAGAACTGCTATGCAAGAGAAAGAATCACATACCCCATAGTAAGTATTTCTAAACCCCATTGGTGCCATGGGGAGAGCTAGACAAATCCTTTGTGTTCTTCTACTGAACTTTGGCTCGATTGTGTCCACAGATTCTTAAAACGGGGAGGGGCATACCCAACAGTGATACCCCCTCCTCTAGATGCCCACAACCCCCCATGCCAGAATTTGGGGGGGGGAGGACAATTCATCCTTATGATTTTGGACAGTCTCTCTGGACATGCTCAAAAGAATCCTCTCCTTTTATAACATCTCCTGCTCCAGTGCGGAGGGTCATACAATTAAAACAAGTGACAAGTTAAATGGCCTCTCCAATATTTGTTCCTTAATTATTTCTTGGAATTCGAACCTACAGAACATCTGAGGTTGCAAAAGTTATAAACCCATCTTCAGGTATAGCCCGGGAGAAGCTTGGCTCTAAACAACTGGAAAATTGGTGTGTGGGAAGGATGCGTGTGTGTGTAAAGTGTAATTGTCAGTGTTAGCTTATGGCAACTCCAGGAGGTGCAGGGGGTTGGACTAGATGACCCAAGGGAACCCTTCCAAATTCTAGGATTCTGTGATTTAAGGCAAGAGATGTTCAGAGATGGTTTGCGTTGCCGGCCTCGGTATAGCTCCCTTCAACTCCCTTGCTGGTCTCCCATCCAAGTCCAAATCGAGACTGATATAGCTTAGCTTCGAAGCTCGGACAACATCGGGCTAGCCCAAGCCAGCCAGGTCAGAGGGCAGGTGGGGGTCTTTGCCTTAAATCAGGGCTGCTGTTTTGAAGAGAGGATGTGGATTCTTGTCCCATCTTTTCTCACAGCAGGGAGTACCAGGGCTTGTTTCAAGGTGGACAGTTGCTGAGCGGCAGAAGGCACTTTTTGTAGCCAGAACGATCCCAGCTTTGGTTGATCTCTGGTTAAAAGGATGGCAGAAGCGGCGGAGAGCTAAGTAAAACTCTTCTCTGAGAGTCACAGATGGCCTCAAGAGGGGATCGCAGGTGAGCACGATGCTTTTTGGAGGTGCAGCATTTACGAAATCATGTCCTAAAACCTTCTCGTCTTCCTTTCTGATCCTAAAACCGGCATTTGGTCTCGAGGGCTTCACTAGGAAAAATCCACCCCTCTCTACTCCCCCCCCCGAAAACAGTGCTTTTTACTCATCTGTTGCTCAGAAACGGTGGTCACTCCATCCGTTCTTTGGGAGAAGCTGGCGAAGGACAGGGAAGATAAATACAGATAAATCTGCATAACGTTATACGTCCAGCCCTCATAGCCCACTAATACTAGCCCGATCTGGTCAGAGCTTGGATGCTAAGTGGGATCGATACTTGGATGGGAGACCACCAAGGGAGACGGCGGGTGTAATGCAGAGGAAGGCGGTGAGAGACCATCTCTGCTTGCCTCTTGCCTCAAAAGCCCCCTGAGGCAGAGCGGCATGGGGTCCCCATGAGTCAGCTGCAAGCCGGCAGCACATTTTACCTTGCCTTATGTGCCCACGGCACTGATTTAGGGATTGCAGGTTTTAACAGAGGAGCTTTTCTGGTCCTAGAATCATAAAGTTGGAAGGGACCTCTAGGGTCATCTAGTCCAGCCCCCTGCACAATGCAGGAAATCCACAAGTATTGTTGCACCCTTCCTGCAAAGACCTCAGGACAGGGTCAGGATAAGCGCTGTGCGGTGATTAAAGAGTGGTGGACTCTAATCTGGTGAACTGGGCTTGATTCCCCCCCTTCCTCCACATGCAGCCAGCTGGGTGACCTTGAGCCAGTCACAGTCCTGATCGGGCTGTTCTTGCAGGGCAGTTCTCTTAGAACTCTTTGAGCCCTCACTTATCTCACAGGGTATCTGTTGCGGGGAGAGGCTTGGAAAGGTGGTTGTAAAGCGCTTTGGGGCTCCCTCAGTAATGAAAAGCAGTATTAAAAAACAGCTCTTTGTCTTCTTCCTCGGTTTTACCCTCACAACTTCCCTGCGAGGTAGGTTATACTGAAGAAGGGACTGGCCCAAAATATTTCGGTGGGGATTTGAACTGAAGTGTCTCCAATCAGACACTCTAACACCTACACCGAAGCACCTCGAATCACAGAAGCTATGCTTCAGGTTTATGGAACACACAAATCTGTCCCTCGTTTCAGATTTATGGAACATCACGATGACATCTTTTTGTAAAAAAAAAAACCCAAAAAACTCCTGCTGAATTCTTGCGTGTGTCCTCAAGTCTTGGGTCACATGTTATAAGAACGTGAAATGGTATGCAGGAAACCGTGCATCAGAGCTTCAGCCCCTGTTCCAAATTAAGATATGCCAGAAGATTCAAATTAGAAGAAGAAGAAGAGTTGGTTCTTATATGCCGCTTTTCCCTACCCGAAGGAAGCTCAAAGCAGCTTACAGTCGCCTTCCCTTTCCTCTCCCCACAACAGACACCCTGTGAGGGAGGGGAGGCTGAGAGAGCCCTGAGATTACTGAAGAAGAAGAGTTGGTTCTTATATGCCGCTTTTCTCTACCCGAAGGAGGCTCAAAGCGGCTTACAGTCGCCTTTCCTTTCCTCTCCCCACAACAGACACCCTGTGAGGGAGGGGAGGCTGAGAGAGCACTGATATTACTGAAGAAGAAGAAGAGTTGGTTCTTATATGTTATATGTAACTTATAATTGGGGTTTTTATGGGGATTTTATTGTGTTTTAACTATTTATGTTGTAAACCGCCCTGAGACCTATTGGGAGTAGGGCGGTCTAAAAATTAAATAATAATAATAATAATAATAATAATAATAATAATAATAATAATAATAATAATATGCCACGTTTCTCTACCCAAAGGAGTCTCAAAGCAGCTTACATTCGCCTTCCCTTTCCTCCCCCCACAACAGACACCCTGTGGGGTGGGTGAGGCTGAGAGAGCCCTGATATTCCTGCTCGGTCAGAATAGTTTTATCAGTGCCGTGGTGAGCCCAAGGTCACCCAGCTGGTTGCATGTGGGGGAGCGCAAAATCGAACCTGGCATGCCAGATTAGAAGTCCGCGCTCCTAACCACTACACCAAACTGGCAAATTAATTACTGGAAGATCCAGTAATGCAGAGTCTAATTCCAGTTTGCGAGGACGCCTATTTGCACTGCCCTTCCAGCCTTAAAGGAAGAAAGAACCGGCCCAAACAGAAATGTGTGGACAAAAGTAGGGGCGGGTGATAAAATCCTTCACGGCCGTCTCTTGTGGATTTCGGAAATTCCTTTCCGGTACTTCCTTACAGGCTTTGAATCACTTTGAAAACAATATGATTCTAAACAAAGGTTTTGAGAGGCTGGTAAACATTTCCTTTAGTTTATGGCACTTTCTTTGGATTCTGAGTGGCTACCTCTGGCTGCAGCTTAGACTGTGCACGCTGAAACGTTTAAAAACAGATTGCGGCCACTTTTAATCTCTGCGACTTGAGAGTGAAATAGTTAAAAAAAGGTAACCATAAGAACAGGAGAGAAGCCATGTTGGATCAGGTCAATGACCCATGCAGCCCAACGTTCTGTGTCATGCAGTGGCCAAAACCCAGGGGACATCAAGAGATCCACAAGCAGGGCTAGAACTCCAGAAGCCATCCCATTCTTGAACCCTAAACACCCAGAAGACATCTCTGCCCCAGACAGAAAAACATGAGAGAAGCCATGTTGGATCAGTCCTATGGCTGTAATATTCTAACACTCTGTGTCACACAGTGGCCAAACCCCAGGGGCCATCAGGAGGTCCACCAGAAGGGCTAGAACTCCAGAAGGTCTCCCACTGTGGACCCCCAAGCACCAAGAATACATCCCTGCCTCAGACAGAGAAACATGAGAGAAGCCATATTGGATCAGTCCTATGGCTGATCTATTCTAACGCTCTGTGTCACACAGTGGCCAAAACCCTGGGGCCATTAGGAGGTCCACCAGCAAGGTAAAAGGCTGTTTTCAAAATTCAATTCTTCAACAGAGACGGATTATTTATCATCATCTGTGGGCTTGATGAGAATGAAAATTCTTCCATGGATGCTGCTTAACCACTCAACAACTCACAAAACTAATTTGCGTCTCTGGGGAAGATATACATAGGAGAATAATTATTTCGGTCTACTATCAAGTTTCATATCTTTTTGGAAGATCAGTGACATCTTTACAACTGAGACTCTTCTAAGTTTGGTGAACTTCTGAGCGTTTGAATCTCTGCTGTTCATTTACTCGGGAATCAGATCATTAAATATTTGAAATAATATTTTGGATATTTTTGCCACTCGGTTTACAGTGGTTTTCTCCCTTTTGGCCTCCAGCAGGGGATGAGGGGATAGGGTTTCAAGATCCAGGTTGGGAAACTTCTGAAGATTTTGGGGGTGGAGCTTGGAGAGGATAAAAGAATTTGCAGTTAGTACATGGAAGGGATATTCCTTTCCTGTAGATAGTCTAGTGGTCATTGGCTGGAAGGGGGTGATTTAGATCAGGGGTAGTCAACCTGTGGCCCTCCAGATCTCCACGGACTACAAAGCCCATGAGCCCCTGCCAGCAAACGCTGGCAGGGGCTCATGGGAATTGTAGTCCATGGACATCTGGAGGACCACAGGTTGACTACCCCTGATGTGCAGATTTTGCTCAGTCAGTTGGGCAAGCAGTAAATGGAAGATAAGGGTCAAGTCCAGCTGAAACCAGATGGAAATCTGGCCTGGCTTTTCTAGGCAAGAGAAGAAATCTAGTGAAGCCAAACAAGATGGAGACCTGGCCTGGCTTCCTAGGTTTGTTGAGGAGCCCTACTGACTCCATAGTCAGTCTCTGCCAGGCTGGTTTCTGCGTGTACCTGCTCAGAATCTGGTCATGGGCTTCTGTGCATGAAGGTGTCTCTGGGTGAGGCACCCTTCCACTATGGGCTACCTTTATGGTAACACAGTGGGGTACAATACTACAGAGTCCACCCAAAACATCAATTTCCTCCAAGGGAACTGATCTCAGTAGTCTGGGAATGAGCTGTAATTCTGGGGGATCCCCTAGTCCCACCTGGAGCCTGGCATCTCTAGGTGGGGAAGAGTTTGGCTAGCCCACTTGGGCATGTATTTATTTATATTATTTAAATGTATATACCGCCGTTCCCGATTGGGCTCATGGCGGTTCACATAATAAAAGTTTGCCATAATGTAGTTTGCCTCTCTGTCTTTAAAGGCAACTGGAAAACTGGGAAAGAAGGAACATTACCTCTTCTTGTGACTCTGCAGGGATGCTAACAGTAGGATCCTCAGTTCCAAGATGGAGAATTCCTAGAAATTTTGGAATGGAACCTGGGTGATGGCAGGGATGGGGAGGGGAGGACAGTCTACTTTCCAAAGCTGCCGATTTCTCCAAGGAAATTGATCTCTGTAGTTTGGAGGCAGGTTGTAATTCCTAGAGATCTCCAGGCCCTACCTGGAGGTTGGCATCCCTAAACTGGGGTGGGGTCATTGGGGCAGAGGGAGGGGTGCAGTTGGGGCAGGGCAGTCGCAGGTCACCAAATATAATCCTGAACAAAAGTCAGCCAAAAATAATAGCGGAACATTTTACATTTCAAACCCGCTTCCAAAGCATTGCCTTATACTGAGTTGACTCATCTACCACCAGCTCACCTACAGGAAGTTCTTTCCTATCACTGGTGAATCGTTTTGTTAGAGATACTGTTGAAATTGCAATCAGCAAGGAATTTGGCGAAGTCAGCCTTGAAGGGTGGTTGTTAAGCTGTTTAAGCAGCTGAGCTGCACCTGTGTGGCCACTAGTGGCATCAAGTGGTCATTGGTGAGTTTGCAGGGAATTCTGAGCCACCTGCTCTGAAGATTTCTTTCTTCCAAAAGAGAAAGAGAAGCTCTGTGTGCTTTGCTGAAGCAAGGCGCAGATGCCATTAGGCTCAGCTCTCTCCATCTGCTGAAGTGTGGGATGTAGTCCTGCCTGCAACCTAGCCATAGAGGCTTGACATGTGATGCTCTGGTAGATACTCTTTATGCTTTTGTACCCTGCTTCAGTAAGGAGACTGATGTAGATGAATATGATATGTATTGTGTAAGCAGTTCTCCAGAGCTTGAGATCCAAGCTGGGATCATAAAGCACCCAATTAGCACTTGAGATCCCAGCTGGGGATCATAAGAACCACCAAGGGGGAACAAGATTACCGCAGTCCTGTAACCAATGGAATGCCAGACTTAATGGCCTCTGGGAGGTCTCTGCTTAGGACCAATGAGATTGCTGGGTGGAGAGATCCTTTTGTTCTGTATTTGTATATAGGTTGGGGCTACTGCTGGATTTTTCTCAGTTCAGTTTTGCCTCTGATAACATCATGCTGAGGTCACAATAAAGAGCAGATTATTAAATTAATTTAATTTATTTTATTATTTTGACTTGTATCCCACCACTCTCCGTAGACTCATGGCGGCTTACACGAAAAACAGATTAAAACCCCATTAAAACAGTCATAAGTCCCTAACACCATAAAACCCATAAAATGGTGGCATGATCCCTAACTCTTCCCCAGTCTACAGTCAACCATCACAGGTATAGGATTGCAGAGTGGTATAGCGCTGGCCAGAGGAAGGGCCCCAGTTGTCCATGAAAACCGGCCTCAACCAAAGACCTGGCAGAAGAGCTCCGTTTGAGATTGAACTCCCAGTGTCCTGGCTTCCTTGAACCCACAGATATAACAATGTGTATGTGTAAATAATCTTTACCAGTAAAGATTTCTCTTTTTTAAACCTCAAAGTGCTATGAGTCTGGATCTGTGCCTCATCCACAAAGGTAACTAAGAACTGCATACTTTCAAAACGCTCTGTTACTCTGCAACTCTATTTCTCTGGAGGGACTCATGACTGAGCCAAGCCCAAAAGTCTCAATAGTTACCAGGAATTTATTTATTTTATTTTTTATTTGATTTGATTTCTATACCACCCTTCCATATGGCTCAGGGCGGTTTGACCCTGACAGTTTCTGTTAGCAAAGCAGATGCTCTACCACCCACCCACAGCCCCTCATCAAAGTTTGGTACTGGTTCAAGGAAGACTTGAAAGTACGAAATCTCATGGACAACCTGATGCTTAATGGACATTGCCCTGCCAGTGGAGCGTGGGACAGAACATTGGACTCAGACACGGACTGAAATTTCTACCCAGATATGAGCTCACAGGGCAGCTTTTGGAAAGCTGCCATCTCTTATCTTGACCTGCACAGGCTTGTTAAGATTAGGCAAGATAACCCACTGTCTGCCACGGCGCTGAACTTTTTGGAGGGAAGGCGGGGTCCCAAGAAAACGGGCGATAAACGAATCAATGGATTTCAATTTGCACAACGGCTTTGGGCTCGTGACTTTCTCCCGTGACAGATTTGCCGATTTGCAATCTGCAGGGGGGGTTGGACTAGATGACCCAGGATGTCCCTTCCAACTCTGTGATTCTATGATTGTTGTTGCCTTTCCCCTGCAGAAGTTTGGAAATCCACTGTTTCAGAAATTCCACCTATGCAGGCATTCCTGACAAGGAGGTACAGGGATGGAAAGTGCTGCACCTGTTTTGAATTTCTGCTAGAAAGCTGAGTGTTAAAGATACGGTATACTATGGGCCAGGGGTAGTCAAACTGCGGCCCTCCAGATGTCCATGGACTACAATTTCCAGGAGCCCTTGCCAGCATTCGCTGGCGAATGCTGGCAAGGGCTCCTGGGAATTGTAGTCCATGGACATCTGGAGGGCCGCAGTTTGACTACCCCTGCTCTAGGCAGAAAGGAAAAAAAGGTGTTTTCTTACAAGCAGTTTTGTAATTCTATTTTTAAAAAAAATGGAAGAAATGACACTCAGCTAGGGTTGTCAGGTCTCCATCGCCACTGGTGGGCAAAGGGAAGCCACAAGGTCAAGATGGGGAAAAAGCCTATGCTAAGAATAAACTAACTATACTCGATGAGCAGGGGGTTGGACTAGATGGCCTGTATGGCCCCTTCCCACTCTATGATTCTGTGATGTACCTCGCCTTATATATACGTGAGACAGATGTCTAGAACATCCTAGAGCAGGCTTTCTCAACTTTTACCATTGAGAAACCCACCACGACTGATGCTTACCCTGAGCTGGGATTGTCTACTTGGGATGTCAATTGAAGTAGAAATGGAAGAGAAAGACTCTGCAAGTTCTCTGTCAGGAGGGACAGTAGGTGCTGGGCTCTTAATGTGTCATTGGCAGCACGGACTTTTGCGATTGGTGCCTGAACTGACCTGTCACTCTTACAGAGGTCCTTCTTGGAGAAATGTTGATGGTGTTCTCCAAAGGCATGTACACAGTAAGCTGCTAGATATTAATATGGCCATTGATTCAGGAGCTTCAGTATTGCCCATTCAGGCTGGCAGCGGCTCTCCAGGGTCTCAGGCAGAGGTCTTTCCCATCACCTTCTAGTGGATTTCTTTAGCTGGAGATGCCAAAGATTGAAGCTGGGACCCTTGGCATGCCAAGTGGACGCTCTACAATTGAGGCCCCCCCCCTGCCGTAGTCAAAGGGGTAGAACACCGCCCCAGTGCTTGGTTTTCAGACATAGCACTGCCTCGTACATTTGTAACAGTCTTGATCGAGTGGCCTGGAAGGTGGCTTCTGATCTGGGGTTTGATTCCCCGCTCCTCCTCCACATGCAGCCAGCTGGGTGACCTTGGGCTAGTCACAGCCCTGATAAAGTTGTTCTGACTGAGCAGTAATATCAGGGCTCTCTCAGCCTGATCTACCTCACAGGGTTGCGGGGAGAGGAAAGGGAAAGCCGCTTTCAGATTCCTTCTCAAAACGGCATATAAAAAACATTGTTGATGAGCCCCTGTGAAAAACAGACTGCACGAGCAAGTTTTACACACAGTTTTTACCAAGTTTATAATTTAATTGATGGCCGTGCAGGGAGGTGGATTTACAACCACATTTCAATCTTTTTTGCTTCTTTTACAATTTATGTTCGTTTTGATGGCTGTTGTGCCTTGGAATTGGCCAGAGCAACTCCTGCTGCCCTTGGGAGCTCTCCGTGGTCCTGATTCAGAACAGGAATCTGAAACTGACTCTCAAACCCTGTCCTACTGCATTTTGCTTGCTGAGTCCCTATTAGTGACCCTCCTCTGCTCCAGATCCATCCTCCAAAATGGAACCTATCAGGTGGGGGAGCTATGTTGGTCTGAAGCCACAGAACCAAGTTTGACTCCAGTGACCCCTTTAGGACCAACAAAGTTTATTTCTGGGTATTTCGTTTTTAATTCTGGGAACATAAGTTTAATTTCCTGTGCATGCACAAGAAAGCTGATACTCAGAACTCAGACGTTGTTCCGAACCTTTCAGTGTTTGATTTCTTACTGTGATCAAAACAACGCATGTAACCCTCCCATAATCTGTGGAAAATATCTCTAGTGAAGGACAAAGCTAAACAAAAACAAACCTACTTCTGACTCATTGTTGGGGAAAGTCTGAATAGTCATCGAGTCGAAACAGTTGAAGAAAGGGGAATCCTGGAGGTAATTACATGGCCAATGTATCTATAATTAAATTCAGACTCATCTATGGGCAACTAGTATTCAATTCCCTTCACAAACGAGCATTCTAGTCCGGTTTCATTATCCAAATTCTTACGATGCTATTGTTCCACCCCCTTAGTTTGTTAAAATAACACGCATAGTTCTGTTGATTTTGAGAAGATCAAATGGAATTTGCCTAACATTTCTTTGTGTTTGCTGAACATCTGTGTTTTATCCTGCCTAAATTTTCTTGTATTGCGAGGGAACTTTACTGCCCCTCTCCTCCCACTGCAGCCCACCGATCTCTATGAAATACTGCTCCAAGGAACAACATGAAAGGAGTATGTAACAAGAAGCAGGGATGTGTGGAAATTGCCAGTTCAGTGTGGAACAAACACTTGCATCTGTATAGAACAGGGGTAGTCAAACTGCGGCCCTCCAGATGTCCATGGACTACAATTCCCAGAAGCCCCTGCCAGCATTCACTGGCAGGGACTCCTGGGAATTGGAGTCCATGGACATCTGGAGGGCCGCAGTTGACTACCCCTGGTATAGAAGGTCAGGGCCTATAGATGCTTTAGTACTGGCAGAACAGGCGTAGTACTGGCAGAACAGGTATAGTGTGTTTCCACTCCAGCATTCATGTATCTGTTGCATAGAAAAGCCTAGGCTCTCACCAGTTCTCCCATCTTAGGCACTGACTAGACTCTGAACTGTTCTGATAAGCTTCAGTCTCCTCTCCATTGGGACTGGTTGGTTATTGGCCAGCTGGATTGGCCATGGCCTTTTCTTTCCCAGATCCTTTTCTAGGCGCTGGTTGGCTCAGCTGAAGAACATAAGAGAAATCATTTTGGATCAGGTCAATCGCCCATCTAGCCCAACAATCATTGTCACACAGTGGCCACAACCCAGTGGGGCCATCAGGGGGTCCACCAGTGGGGCCATGAGAACATAAGAGAAGCCATCTTGGATCATGCCAATGGCCCATCCAGTCCAATCCCCTGTGTCTCACAGTGGCCAAAACCCAGGGGCCATCAGGAGGTCCACCAGTGGGGCCATGAGAACATAAGTGAAGCCATCTTGGATCAGGCTAATGGCCCATCCAGTCCAATCCCCTGTGTCTCACAGTGGCCACAACCTAGGGGCCACCAGGAGGTCCACCAGTGGGGCTATGAGAACATAAATGAAGCCATCTTGGATCAGGCTAATGGCCCATCCAGTCCAACCCTCTATGTCTCGCAGTGGCCGTCAGGTTCCATTAGGAGGTCCACCAGTGGGACCAGAAATCCAAAATCCCTCCCAGTGGTGCCCCCCAAGCACCAAGAATACAGACCATCACTGCCCCAGACATAGTGTCCCATCTAAACCACTCATGGACCTCTGCTCCATATGTTTATCCAATCCTCTCTTGAAACTGTCTCTGCTTAGGGCAGCCTCCAATTCCTTCAGCAGTGAATTCCATGTGTAAATTGCTCTATGGGTGAAGAAGTACTTCCTGATTATGTTCTAAACCGACTGCTCTTTAATTCCTTGAGTGTCCCATGAATTCCTGCATTGTAAGAAAGGGAGAAAGCTTTCTTTCTCTCCCATGCATAATTCTGTAAACCTTTATCATGGCTAAGATTTCAACACTGGTGGTGGCAAGCATACTGGGGGTATCTTACCCTAGGTTGGAAGACGTATCTCCAGCCCAAGGGGACTTTCTGCAACTTACATGGTTCTTTTGATGGAAAAAAAGAGCTCCAGCGGAAGTCTTCAAACATTGCTAAGAAAGTGTTAAGATACTGGCCTCTGAATCATGAAGCTTCAGTGTATTGTTCTGCAATCCATACCTTGGAGAGCCAGTTTGGTGTAGTGGTTAGGAGTGCGGACTTCTAATCTGGCATGCCGGGTTCGATTCTGTGCTCCCCCACATGCAGCCAGCTGGGTGACCTTGGGCTCGCCACGGCGCTGATAAAACTGTTCTGACCGAGCAGGAATCTCAGGGCTCTCTCAGCCTCACCCACCTCACAGGGTGTCTGTTGTGGGGAGAGGAATGGGAAGGCGACTGTAAGCCGCTTTGAGCCTCCTTCGGGTAGGGAAAAGCGGCATATAAGAACCAACTCTTCTTCTTCTTCTTCTTCTTCTTCTTCTTCTTCTTGTTGGATCCCACCACTGACTTGCTTAGGATTAGGATCAGGATATCTGTGGAAGGACCAATCAAATCACAGCCAACTTGTGACAACCCCATAGGCAGTCTTTCTCAGTCTTTTTATTGTTGAGAACCCCCCCTGAAACATTCTTCTGGCTTCAAGAAATCCTGGGAGTGATGTCAGCAGGTCACTTCTTCCTGCCACACCTTCAGAAGTCACATATCACCAAAAGTGACATCAACATGCCACACCCACAGCACAGGAAGTGACAGCACAAAAATATTTTCAGATGATTTGTGAATAGAACCATACCTGAACTCTGGACTGCTACCAGTTTGCTCTTCTTCACCAAAAAGAAACTGCAAAAACAGGGCAGGCCTTTGTGTTTCCACCACCTCCACTCCCCCCAACTCTAGAAATAGAACTGTGGCAGGCCTATTCTGCTCTGTCTCCTCCCCTAATTAAGCAAAAATGAGAGTGATTACCTCTATGGACTCCAGTCACTACCATAGAAGCAAAGATTTGTTTTGGCCACGGCCCCTGCCCTTCCCACCCCTTCCAGACCAATCATTGGCCATTTTGGGAGGGGAGGACAGGTCAAAATGACCATATATTGTAATATCACCTGATAAATTAATTAACTCTCACCCAATTGTCAGAACCATGGAAGCCCCAAGTTAATACAGGTGGTCAGCAGCCTCTCCTTCCTCACTCTGTGATGACTTACAGTCAGCAGTTGTCTTGCTAACCAGGTGTAGTTCCTTTTAGATTGGAGCTCTCTTTGAGCCCAGCTTAATTGGCTCATGAGAGCCAGGTGGGCTAACAAGACGGGATGTGCAATCAGGTCCTCCCTCCTGGGCTCCTGGGGCAGTACTAGACTGCTCCAGGAACCCTCGTTCATTCTTATCTGCCAGTCACAATTTCATCTGCACCAAGACCGATGCCCCGGAGCGTGGGGAGAGATTTTCTTTTTTAGGTCACGCTGTATACCGCCATTTTGTATGATTCTGATGATTGTCTGTGAGTAGATTATCAATATTATATGATTTTATTGGCTATTGTTGTGTTTTCTTTTCTGTGAACCTCCGTGAACCCGCTTGCTGGGCGTTGCGGTATACAAATGTAAACGCAAACAAACCAACAAATAAACAAACAAATAATGTGCACCAGTTCAACATATTAAAAACATAGTCATAATCATTTATAAACATCACATTTCTATTTACACACTGGATGTAGTCTATGGGCATCTGGAGAGCCATAGTTTGGCTACTCCTGCACAAGTGCCTTAAGATCTGTATGACGCTTGAGTCCAACAAAGTGCCTTAAGATCTGTATGACGCTTGAGTCCAACAAAGTTTAATTCTGGGTATAAGCTTCCATGTGCATACACATCTCTTCAGATGGGGTGATCTGAGTCCAATCTGTATCTGAAGAAGTGCACATGCACATGAAAGCTTATGCTCAGAATTAAACTATGTTAGACTTAGAGGTGCCACTGGACACAAACTTTGCTCAATACACAGGAGTAAGACACTAGAGCCTATTCCGCACACATAGGATAATGCTCTTTCAATGTGCTTTGGCAGCTGGATTTTCCTGTGCAGAACAGGATAATCTATTTCTAAAGTGCATTGAAAGTGCATTATCTATTGTGTGCAGAATAGGCCCAGACAAGGCTTCTTGACTACCCTGGAAGGGTTTCACGAATGGGGGGGGGGGTTAATTATGTTGTCTCTCTATTTTTTTTTAATGTGTTAAACGTTTTAAACATTAACCTGCCTCCCCTCCCAAAATGGCCAATGATGGGCCTGGAGGAGGTAGGAAGGGGAGGGGCCCCAGGCGAGCATGTCCTCAGCTATGCTTCCCAACTGTATTCTGCATGATTGCATCACTTCTGGGGTTTCTCAGAGCCTAAAGAATGTTTCAGGGGTTTCTCAACAGTAAAAGGTTGAGAAAGGCTGCACAAGAGTGAGGTCATACTCTAGAAACAAATTCCATTGACTGGAAGAGTTTAAAAAAATAGAGGGGATAAAGGAGACGTAGATGGGGGGAAATTCTAGAAACAGGAAATAATTTATCTCCTGGTGCGTAGAAACAGTATATTTAGGTTCACATCCCCTGGCTGGCAAGGAATTACTCTGATGCTGTCTCTTAACCTTTGCAGAGTTCCCAGCTGTTCTGCATGCATGGGGGGGTCAGTTATGTACGCCTCTCTCTCTATCAAACTGACATTCTTATGAATTAAAACAAATCCCACGGGGCTTTTGGAAACCAAAGCCTTGCATTTCTTCTCAAGTAGGTCATACCATCCACATCAGCCAATCCCGTCTCGTGAAGAGCGTTCCCTCTTGTTTATATAACTCTTTTATTTACAGTATGTAAATATTTCTTGCAGAATGGACTAAGCGGCCCCTTGTTTTCCAGATGTAAATCAAATGTCAATAATCCAATGTGCCAGAAAAGTGGCAACTTTTCTTCTTCTACAGGGGGAAGCTAGTTGTGAATTTCCTCCCCTTTGCAGGTGGTTGGACTAAATGAAACTTGATGTCTCCCCCCCCTCCAGCTCTCTGTTTCTATTGTTTTTTTAATATTTAAAGACTATCCAAAAAGATGACAACTTCCACTCCAGATTTCTCCCTTTTCCTTCTCTGTAATGCATCGATTGCTCAGAACTGGACCTAGTCTGCACACAATAGATAATGCACTTTCAATGCACTTTCGAAGTAGATTTTCCTGTTCCGCACAGGAAAATCCAGCTGCCAAAGCACATTGAAAGTGCATTATCCTGTGTGTGCAGACTAGGCTCTAAGTAGCTTCAGCAGAGTTGGCCCTGGTTAGAACTCGAATGAGGGACAAGCAAGGATGTCCACCAGCAAGGTGCATATTGGCAATGGAGCCCATACGTTCTTGCCAAGAGATTCTGCTCCGGCCGTCCCCCAGGTTCCGACTGCCCAGAAATTCTGTGCTTGTTCTTCAGTAGGCTAATGCTAATTGCAGCTTCATAAATTTGCATGGCATAATTAACTTGGCTTCGCTAGGTATTTGTTGAGTGAGCTTCAATGCAACAATCAGATGTTTTGAACAGCTGTTTTTACAAGCTTAACACCTATTATTACTATGATTGAAAGAGAAGGACCTGGGAAAGAGGTCATTCTTCTCTCCTCATTTCAATATGTTTGCTTGCTCTCGAGGTTGTTGTTGTTGTTTCCCCCCCCCCCCCGCCCAATCGATGATCACTTCAATCTAGTGGTGAAAGTGAGAAAAGGATGGGGTAAAGAGGAAATGCATAAACTGGGGTGGGAGAACACAGCCGTAAGCTGTCAGCCCCGCAAATGTTTTTTTGGAACGATTTTGGTCGTTTCTGGATGGTTTGGGTTTTTCACTGAAGGCCTTTGGAAGGGCTTGGGGAATTTGGGAACCGTGTACTGAAAATATCACAAGATGTCATAGTCCCATTGTATACGGCACTGGTCAGACCACACCTGGAGTACTGTGTGCAGTTCTGGAGGCCTCACTTCAAGAAGGACGTGGATAAAATTGAAAGGGTACAGAGGAGAGTGACGAGGATGATCTGGAGCCAAGGGACCAAGCCCTATGAAGATAGGTTGAAGGACTTGGGAATGTTCAGCCTGGAGAAAAGGAGGTTGAGAGGGGACATGATAGCCCTCTTTAAGTATTTGAAAGGTTGTCACTTGGAGGAGGGCAGGATGCTGTTTCTGTTGGCTGCAGAGGAGAGGACACGCAGTAATGGGTTTAAATTTCAAGTACAACGATATAGGCTAGATATCAGGAAAAAGTTTTTCACAGTCAGAGTAGTTCAGCAGTGGAATAGGCTGCCTAAGGAGGTGGTGAGCTCCCCCTTCAAGCAAAGATTGGATACACACTTTTCTTGGATGCTTTAGGATGCTTAGGGCTGATCCTGCGTTGAGCAGGGGGTGGGACTAGATGGCCTGTCTGGCCCCTTCCAACTCTATGATTCTGTGATTCTGTGATTCTAATACTATCAATGTACGGCATTATTAATTTGAATTAGTATCTGTAAACACCACACCAGCAACCATTCGTTCTGCAGTCCCAAGGGGAAAATGTATTATTAGGTCTTTAACAACTAAACTGAGAAGAAATATAATTCTTCTTCCCCTGTTGGTCCTTTCTTCCCTTTCTGCTTAATTCTGAATGAAATGTCATTACGTCTTTTGAAGAACTGTGCAATGATCCATGTTCCATTGGTTTGCGCATGTATTTCTCATGCAGCTTGGTGAGACAGATGAGTGATTTGCTGGACTGTGAAATCTCAATCAATTCCTGTATTTGGACTGCAGAATATTTGGCAAATTGGCAGGAGGGAACAAAATGCACAGATGCTTCAATATAAATAAATAGAAGTCTGATTTGGGAAATAAAAGAAACACTCATGGCCACAGCTGTCCAAACCATCCTTTAGCGAAATAAAGATATTTCTAGTTTTGACTTCCCTTCAACCCATATAGCTCAGCCTCCAATTTTTGTGAATGGTGGCATTCTAAAAAAGTGATATCACTAAATAAAAATGTTCTCCCCTTCTCTGTGTCCCTGTTATATCGCTTTTTTTTAAAACAAAGTATTCATAGAATCCTAGACTCTCAGAATCATAGAATAATAGAGTTGGAAGGGACCTCATGGGTCATCTAGTCCAACCCCCTGCACTACGTAGGGCACTCACAACCCTATCGCTCATCCACTGTCACCTGCCTCCCCCTTGAACCTTCACAGAATCAGCCTCTCCATCAGATGGCTCTCCAGCCTCTGCTTAAAAATCTCCAAAGATGAAGAGCCCACCACCTCCCGAGGAAGCCTGTTCCACTGAGGAACCGCTCTAACTGTCAGGAACTTCTTCCGGGTGTTTAGACGGAATTTTTTGGGAATGAATTTCATCCCATTGGTTCTGGTCCATCCCTTTTACAAAAAGAAAACTCTTTTCCTTTTCAAACATATACGTTTTATTATTTGGTGTGGTGGTTAGGAGTGCGGACTTCTAATCTGGCATGCTGGGTTCGATTCTGCTCTCCCCCACATGCAACCAGCTGGGTGACCTTGGGCTCGCCACGGTGCTGATAAAACTGTTCTGACCGAGCAGCGATATCAGGGCTCTCTGAGCCTCACCCACCCCACAGGGTGTCTGTTGTGGGGAGAGGAATGGGAAGGCGACTGTAAGCCTCTTTGAACCTCCTTCGGGTAGAGAAAAGTGGCATATAAGAACCAACTCTTCTTCTTCTTCTTCTTCTTCTTCTTCTTCTTCTTCTTCTTCTTCCTCTTCTTCTTCTTCTTCTTCTTCTTCTTCTTCTTCTTCTAAAATTTCCTGTTTTCTACAGTTTTATTCAGTGAGTGCATTCCCCAGAGCTGAGTACCTGTTTGAGAACCAGTGTAGTATAGGAGTTATAGTAGCCTATTTCTACTTCTAACCATTGAGAACCCCCTGAAATGTTCTTCAGGATTTGAGAAACCCCAGAAGTGGCGCAATTGTGGAGAACGTGGTTGGGAAGCAGAGCTGTGGACACGCCCACTCAGGGCCCCTCCCCTTCTCACCCCCTCCAGGCCCATCATTGGCCATTTTGGGAGTGGTGGGGTGGATCGACAAGACCATATATAGTTGTATCACCCAATAAATGTTTAACAAATCTTAACAAATATGAAAAATTAATGAATCAGGAGCCTAAGAAGGGGCAGGGTTTGGAGAAGGGAAGGATCATAGTCCGCCTTCTTAAGCAGCCATCTGCCCCAGGGGCAAGCTTGGTTTAAGGATTTGCGGGACCCGTAGCAACAGAGTCCGTTTAAGGATTCACAGGGCTCTAGCAGACCACAACTGTTGCTGTTAATTGTGCTGAAACCAACATAGACTGGAATTTAGTGAGAGTGACAATGAGTGGCCAGGGGCCAAGTGGGCTACCCCACATGAAGTTGGTCCTGGCCCCTGGCCATGCTCTGCTATGGAGGGGGGGAAGGGACTGTGGGGCCTATAGCACATGCAACGTGGATAAATCACTACTGTCCAGGACAGGAGTGGCCAAACAGTGGTTCTCCAGATCCCCATGGACTACAATTCCCAGGAGCCCCTCTGAGCAGGTGCTGGCAGGGGCTCATGGGAATTGTAGTCCATGGATATCTGGTGAGCCACAGTTGGGCCATCCCTGGTCCAGGGGGGCTGATCTCTCTCACCAGGAGAACAGCTGCAATCTCAGGAGGCCTCCAGCCATCCCCTGGAGGTCTCCAGCCATCCTCCAGCTGTGCCCTGTGCACAACTCATTTATTTGAAAGAAGCAGAGGTGTTTCAATTTCCCTGATGAAGAAAGCCTACATTAATTTCCTTCTTTATGTTTCAGGAAGACACTTCCAGCATGCTTCCTCCCTCTGTGTTCTGCCTCTCAGAATGCTAACAAGGTAAATGAATTTGGTCCTTTTCTCTAGAGGACCCTACAAAACCCATTCCATAGTTTGGGCTATTCTCTGAGGGCATTTAGATGATGAGATGGGTCTCTGTTTCAAATCCAGTTGAAGTCCAAGCCAACACACACACACACACACACACACACACAATGTTTACTGAGCTTGCGTGAGCCCTCTATGACTGAACAATGTCCTATCTTGGTCAAGGCATCTAGAACAGGGGTGGCCAAACTGTGGTTCTCCAGATATCCATGGACTACAATTCCCATGAGCCCCTGCCAGTGCTGGGAATTGTAGTCCGTGGACATCTGGAGAGACCTAGTTTGGCCAACCCTCATCTAGATGAACTGGAGTTTGTGATTGCAGCCAACTGCGTCTTGCCCTGATCACCTCACCAAGGGGATGTGATGTAGCTCAAAATCCACCGGCTACATTATTTTGCCCTCATCCTGGGAACAACAACTGGGCCCTGAATACTGGAGGATCCCACAAAACTTGTTCTGTGGGGTCAGAGAGGAAAGCCTGTAAATTTAGGGCAATGTGTTTGTTTTGGGCAAATTGGAGGTGTTGTTGTTGATGTCTCTTGCCTAGAACCTAACAGGAAATAGTTATAGAGAGAAGCAGAGAATTAAGGGTTGTTTTTTTGTTTTTTTACAATGACATTTTGCCCTCACTTATGTTTTCCAGAACAAAGGTGGAAGCCCAGTGGCACCTTTAAGACTCACAAAGTTTAATTTGGATCTAAGCTCTCAAATATACACAAAAACTTATAACCAGTATTAAAATTCACTGGTCTTAAAGGGTTCTTCTGGATTCAAACTTGGTTCTGTTGCAGACATTTCAACTTTGTTACCCTTGAGAAACCCCTGAAAAATTCTCCAGGCTTTGAGAAACCCCAGAAGTGGCACAATCGTGCAGAATATAGTTGGGAAGCAGAGCTGCATACATGCCCACCTGGGGCCCTCCCCTTCCCACCCCCTCCAGGCCTAACCTTGGCCATTTGGGGAGGTGGGACATGTTAACATGAGCATATATGGTCATAAGAGCCTCTTGTGGCGCAGAGTGGTAAGGCAGCCACCTGAAAGCTTTGCCCATGAGGCTGGGAGTTCAATCCCAGCAGCCGGCTCAAGGTTGACTCAGCCTTCCGTCCTTCCGAGGTCGGTAAAATGAGTACCCAGCTTGCTGGGGGGTAAACGGTAATGACTGGGGAAGGGAATGGCAAACCACCCCGTATTGAGTCTGCCATGAAAACGCTGGAGGGCGTCACCCCAAGGGTCAGACATGACTCGGTGCTTGCACAGGGGATACCTTTACCTTTACCTTTATATGGTCATAAAAAGGTAAAGGTATCCTCTGTGCGAGCACCGAGTCATGGCTGACCCTTGGGGTGACGCCCTCCAGCGTTTTCATGGCAGACTCAGTACGGGGTGGTTTGCCAGTGCCTTCCCCAGTCATTACAGTTTACCCCCCAGCAAGCTGGGTACTCATTTTACCGACCTCGGAAGGATGGAAGGTTGAGTCAACCTTGAGCCGGCTGCTGGGATTGAACTCCCAGCCTCATGGGCAGAGTTTTCAGACTGCATGTCTGCTGTCTTACCACTCTGCGCCACAAGAGGCTCTCTATATGATCATATCACCTGGAAAAAAAATGGAACAAATTAAAAATATTTATGCAAAAATTAATTAACTCCCATCCATTTGGGAAGCTTAGTCACGAAACCCTGGTTGAGGACGCCTATTCTGTTGCTTCAGACCAACACAAAATTTATGTTTTCAAAAAGCCAGGTAACAGCTAAAAACTGGAGATGAGAGAGTCCACAGCCCAAATCGGGTAAACTGATCTCTGCTTTCTGGAGATCAGCTGTTATCCCTGGAGATCTCCAGTCACCACCTGGAGATTGGCAACGCTAGTGGCTTTGTATCCCACAACCCTCAAAATCAGCTGGATGAGAGATATCGGCTTGGCTTTACCTCATGGCAAGGCCTCTGATCAGAGATCACCAAGAAGGCGAGGGGGAATTGGGTTTTTTATATTGGAAGCCGCCTTGAGACTCCTTCAGGTTGCGAGAAGCGGGGTATAAAAACCAACTCTTCTTCTCCATTGGTCGAAGAAACAAATTTGATTTTATTCTCAACTGTCTGAAACGTTGGATTCGAATTATTTTCACGTGAAGATGTTTTAACCTTGCTTCTTAGGGATGTTGTAGCCGCCCTGAGTCCCCCGGGGAAGGACGCCATATAAACCGGATAAATAAATAAAGAAGAAGAAGAAGAAGAAGAAGAGTTGGTTCTTATATGCCGCTTTTCCCTACCCGAAGGAGGCTCAAAGCGGCTTACAGTCGCCTTCCCTTTCCTCTCCCCACAACAGACACCCTGTGGGGTGGGTGAGGCTGAGAGAGCGCTGATATCACTGCTCTGTCAGAACAGTTTTATCAGCGCCGTGGCGAGCCCAAGGTCACCCAGCTGGTTGCATGTGGGGGAGCGCAGATTCAAATCTGGCATGCCAGATTAGAAATCCGCACTCCTAACCACTACACCAAACTGGCTCTCAGTTATGAAGACAGCAGATGAGACAAATAAATATTTCTGTGTTCCAGGCCAAACGTTCCAGGATGACTTCTTGAAGGGGAGGCATCCGGCCTCTCTCTCTCTCTCGCTCCAGAATGTCCCTCTGCACGCCGTCCCACAAGGAGTTCTCTCAGTTGCCTCCGATCCAAGAACTGGGACACGGCAAAGCGGACGTGAAGAGCTCTCTCTCGGACCTCGGCTCCTCCATTCCTTTCAGCTGCAGCCAGTCTGCCCTGACCGTGGAACACAGCCCGATCTACATCCCGTCTTCGTACGTGGAAAACAGGCACGAGTACTCCGCAATGGCCTTCTACAGCCCGGCCATGATGAACTATAACATTCCCAGCAATTTTAGCGATTCTGAAAGCGCCTCTCTGCGGCAGACGTCGAGCCCAAGCGTGCTGTGGGCCGCCCCCGGGCACATCTCGCCGTTGACGCTCCACTGCCAGCCGTCCGTTTTATACTCTGAGCAACCAAAGAGTCCGTGGTGTGAAGCGAGACCTGTGGATCATGTCCTGCCGATGCACAGGTTAAAAATACTTCTTTGTCTCTGTCTGTCTGCCTGCCTGCCTGCCTGCCTGCCTGTCTGTCTAGTTAGCTATTGGACTGGATTAAGATGGGGAGCTGTGTTAGTCTGTCTGCAGTAGGAGAAGTCCAGGGCCCATTCTGCACACATAGGATAATGCACTTTCAATGTGCTTTGGAACCTGGATTTTCCTGTGCAGAACAGGAAAATCTGCTTCTAAAGTGCATTGAAAGTGCATTATCTATTGCAGGGGTAGTCAAACTGCGGCCCTCCAGATGTCCATGGACTACAATTCCCAGGAGCCCCTGCCAGCGAATGCTGGCAGGGGCTCCTGGAAATTGTAGTCTATGGACATCTGGAGGGCCGCAGTTTGACTACCCCTGATCTATTGTGTGCAGACTCAGCCCAGGAGCAAATGAAAGACCAGCAGAATTTGTGGCAGGGGAGGAGCTCTTATGAGTCACTGCTCTCTTCCAAGATGAGTAGCCCTGTTAGTCTGTCTGGAGCAAGAGAAAAGAGCCAGCGTCCGGGGCCCATTCTGCACATATCGGATAATGCACTTCCAATGTGCTTTTGCAGCTGGATTTTCCTATGCAGAACAGGAAAATCTACTTCTAAACCGCATTGGAAGTGCATTTATCTAATGCGTGCAGAATGGGCTCTGGAGCAACTGAAAGACTAGCAGAATTTATGGCAGGGGAGGAGCTTTCGTGACTCACGGCTCACTTCTTTGGATACTATCTGAGATACGTATGAGGATGTATCTGAAGAAGTGAACAATGACTCACAAAACCTCCTCACCGGCCACAAATGTTCTTAGTCTTTAAGGTGCTATTGGACTCTAGCTCTTGTCTACTAACTAACTAACTAGTTCTCAACAATTCTGTCACACACACATGCGCCCTTATTGAGCCTATGGGTTCCTCTGGGTTGCAGGTCATTCGTAGCAGTTCCACTGGGCCTGCAAGATGGAGCTCTTCCACCCAGCTTATGGTTGAGGCCAGCAGAACTGCGGAAACACCTGAGTAGGGCCTCCCTCGTCCTCCCCCCTCTCCCCCAAGGGGGTCCGCAGTTTAATCAGTTTTATAATGATTCAAATGATATTTTGAATTTTTAATAGACTTTTAACGAGGCTTTTGTTTTTATACTGCTTGTTTACTCATGCCTGTGTTCACCGCCCCGAGACGATTGATCGTGAGAGGGCAGTATAGAAGTCACACAATAAATCAATGAATCAATGTATCAATAGCAGGTAGCTGGTGTAGATCCAAGCTGAATGGTACAGAAGAATCTGCATTGGGTTACCGCTGAGGAAGTGGAGTCCACACGGAGTTTGCTTTCATCTTTCGTAAAGAAATATGAGTCCTTTATTTAAATGAGCTCCATTCAGGGTGGGGTAGTGCAGAGATGGCATTCAATCTGCCTAGCTGTGCTAGGATGGACAGAGAGGCACAAGCCAGGATGGTGTAGTGGGTAAGAGGGCCAGCCTGTAATCTGGAAGATCTGGGTTTGATTCCCCATTCTTTCTCCACGTGCAGCCAGCCGGGGGACTGTAGACTAGGAACAGCCCTGTGAGAGCAGTTCTCTAAGAGCAATTTCTCTCCGAGCTTTCTCATCCACTCCACAGGGTGTCCGTTTTGGGGAAAGGGAAGGTGCTTGCAAGCTGCTTTGAGACTCATTCAGGTAGAGAAAAGCGGAATATAAGAACCAACTCTTCTCCTTCTTCAGTAATATCAGGGCTGTCTCAGCCTCACCCACCTCACAGGGTGGCTGCTGTGGGGAGAGGAAGGGAAGGTGCTTGCAAGCTGCTTTGAGACTCCTTCGGGTAGTGAAAGGCAGGGCATAAAAATCAAGTCTTCTTCTTCATGGCTGCAAGATGAAGGAGGGAAGGAGGGAGGGAGAGAGTGGGGGAAGAGAAAGCAGCCAGAAGGAAGGAAGATTCCCTGAGAGCAGCAAAGGGATGATACCAGAGCAGTCTATACAGGTCCTGACATGTATCATTCTGGCTCTCTGTAGTCCCCCTCTGAAGTCTGTGTCTAAGAGGCAGTGCAAAGTCCTTCACTTTCTACAGTCGGTGCCCCTACAGAATGTCTGCCTTGAGGGAGTGGCCGACCCGCCTGGGGAAGGAGTTGTGGGCAGGTAAGTGGCAGGTGTGGGCAGGGATTGGAATCTCCCTCTTCTGCATGTCCAGCGGAATCGAAGGGGTTAGAATGTTCACGAGGCACAACGGACTGTACCACTTCTGAATGTTCCCCCACTTTCTTAATTTCCCTGTGGCCCTTTCTGCCATGCCCAGGGCAAAGCCAGGCACCACTTTGGGGTTGGGAGGAAAATTTCCTCCAGGCCAGACTGGCCAGGGACTCTGGCTTTTTTTTGGGGGGGGGGCATCATCTGGGCATGGAATTGGGGTCACTGTGGGTGGGCCGGTGGTTGTGAATTGCCTGCATTCTGCAGGAGGTTGGACTAGAAGACCCTGGAGGTGCCCTCCGACTCTAGGATTCTATGAGAGTGGAAAACTTGAACCTCAGGGAGAAGGCCTATAGCCTAGCGTTGTGTCTGTCGTTCCAGATTCCTGTTGAGAGGAAATCCAGTGTGGGATAAAGGAGAGTTCAAAAATGCAATAAGCTACCTTGGGTGCATTTTGAGATGGTCCAGCCCGTTCCATCATTTTGGGATTCCTCTACCTGTGGGGCTTGCGGTGGAAACAGATCTATATTTGAGAGAAAAGCAGTTTTTAAAACTCCCTTTGCTCACTGGCATAGGCTGATTCCTGGGGAGATTTGATGGGGGGTGGCCCCCTTCGTTCCCTGCTCCCCAAGGAAGAATCATGTCTCATCTTGAAGTGGTCTCTTAGTCGCACAAGAAGATTTTCCTTTTGCCGTCCCGTGTCTCCCTTCTGTTTCGTTTTATGGTTGCGCCTTAACGCTGCGTTCGTGACATTAATGTATTGCCATGGAAACAATGATTGTGGCATTGAAAATTCATGAATTATAACTTAAATGAAAGTTCAGCAGCGGGAGAGAGGACGGACTCGGTTGCCAAAGGCTCCCTTTCCTTGATTAAATGGGCAGAAGGCCATTAAAAAAAAATTATAGAGGATTTTGTTTTTATAAAGGCGATATACAAAAACTTCCCTGGAGTCAGAAGGGGATTTACTGAAGCGCACGTGTGCAGGGCAAGAACAAGAACACCTTCTGATTATGCCTCTCTTAGGTTTGTCAGTTTCGGGTTGAGAAATACCTGGATAATTTGGGGGTGGAGCCTGAGGGGGTGGGGCTTGGGGCAGGGGAGGGTCTTCAGTGGGATGTAATGCCATAGACTCCGCCTTTGAAAGCAGCCATTTTCTCCAGGATTACCGCTCTCTGTCACCGGGAGATGAGTTGTCACCCCAGCCTCAATTTTAGCCTCTCTTGTTGGATGGAATCGTCCCCATCCGGAGTTTCACATGAATTGCGTTGCACGTGTGGAGCTCCTGTTTGGGCAAGGGTAACCTCAGTTCACGGATTCTGGGGGGCAAAACTCAGAATGCATCTGGCAATAATTCAAAGAGAACAACACTATTTTTTTTACTGTTCACTTAACATCCTATCATGTAGCAGAAGCACAAGTCTTAGTAGCACAACATAACAGGGGGGAAAAATTTGAGTCCCGGGGCACCTTTAAAACCAACAAAGTTTAATTCTGGGTATAAGCTTTTGTGTGCATGCACATTTCTTCAGGCACACAAAAGCTTATATGGTACTAAGGTGGTAGGAGATAAGGGGGCCGGGTTTCCAGCTCCAGAATGGGAAAGTCCCTGATTTTGGGGGCTGGAGCCTGGGGAGGACAAAGATCTCAGTGGAGTAACATGCCTTAGAGCAGGGGTAGTCAACCTGTGGTCCTCCAGATGTTCAGGGACTACAAATCCCATGAGCCCCTGCCAGCGTTTACTGAGTCAACCTTGAGCCGGCTGCTGGGATTGAACTCCCAGCCTCATGGACACAGCTTCAGACAGCATCTCTGCTGCCTTACCACTCTGCGCCACAAGAGGCTCTTAGTGGGAGACCGCCAAATATGTCCAGGGTTGCTATGCAGAGGCAGGCCCCTCCCTTGCCTTGAAAACCTTCTGGGGTCATCATAAATCGGCAGCGACTTGCCGGCACCTTCCACCACCCCAGTTGCACGCATGGTCGCTGATCAGGCTGAATGGGCGATGTCCTTGTGCATGCACAGTTGGACGAGCACTCAGTGCAAGAGGTCAAAAGGCCAAGGCCGATGGTGCGAAAGAAAGCAAACATATTTTATTACTCAATGCAAAGTGAACAGATAAGGGCATCTATGGGCATCTGAACGAACCTTTTGAATGCAAAAATTTCAAGCATCGAGCCTCTTTGTGGCAAAACTTGCAGCATTCCTAGTTTCAATATGTCCAGAGAATGAGAGAAGGAATGCTATGTGCTACGGCTTCTGACCAGTGTAGTCAGGGGAGAGGGGATGGTGGCAAGCAGCGAGTGGCAGTCAGGGACAACTTGCTTTATTTTACTTATTTATTTATTCTTACATCATTCTGCCTTCCCCTGAGGCTTCGGAGTGGATTATATTAGCTAGAAAAACAGACAAGATAATGTAGGTATGCATACATATATATGCTGATAACTTAAATGGACTCGGGGAATGGTAGAGGACAGGAAGGCCTGGAGGATCATTGTCCATGGGGCCGCGATGGGTTGGACACGACTTCGCACCTAACAACAACAACATTTGTAAATATGTATCTGAAGGACCATCTAACTCCTTATGCTCTGCGAATTCTAATAGGCTTCTTGGCCTTGGGCCCTACCTGGTGTAGGCATTAGGCTCTTCTCCAGAGAGTCCTTATTTATGTTCATATCACCCAATAAATGTTTAAGTTAAAAAATAATATATATATAAAAATTAATTAACTCCCACCTATGCGGGATCTAACCCAGAACAGAGGATCCCAAGGGAATGAGGTTCCAGGTTGGTCAAGAAACCCCAGGGTCTCACAAAACCCTGTTTGAGAAAGTGCCGTAAACCGTAGGGATTTTTGCGGTGAAGACCACAGAAGAGCTGGCGTAGGAGTTCCGTATTCCTATTTTTGGTAACTGACCTGCACCTCTTCCCTCAGAGAGACCCTGAAGAGGAAGCCCAGCGGCAATGACTGCACAAGCCCCATGACCAACAGCCCGGGCTCGAAACGGGACGCGCACTTCTGCGCCGTGTGCAGCGACTACGCATCAGGCTATCATTATGGCGTCTGGTCGTGCGAAGGGTGCAAAGCCTTCTTCAAAAGAAGCATTCAAGGTAGGATGTGGATTTTTCAAAAGAAAGATTTAAGACGGCGCTGCATGTTGGAGAAGGGTAATTCTAAGATTATTTATCTATTTCAGTGGTTCTCAACGTGGGGGGTCACGGCCCCTCGAGGGGTTTCCCCGGGGGTCGTGGCGGTGGGATGGCGCTGGCTTCCTCCGTTCTGCCTCAAAGCTCACCAAGGCTGCGCGGAGGAGGCCAGCGTCATGGTGAGCAGGAGCGGCGGCGCATGACTCAGTGTCCGTGTCTGCGCATGGATGCATGTGCGTGTGTGCCACTGCTGCCCGTGCTGTAAGGGTCACGGCATTAGGGCGGTTGAGAACTTGCTGATCTATTTCCTTTGTTTATGTGCTGCCTTTCTCCCAACGGGGGCCCAAAGCAGCTGGCATCACTTTCCTCTCCTCCATTAGATCGTCACAACAGCCTTGTGAGGTAGGTGGCTCCTTCGAGGCTAACAATATTTGGGGGTAAAAAATGAGTCGTAGCTCATGTCTTCTGAAACCCTGCCACAAATTGTTAGCTTTCAAAGTGGTCCTGGGCTCTTGCTCTTTTCTACAGCTACAGACAGATTAACATCACTGGCAGTCTTCAAGCAAAGGTTGGATACACACTTTTCTTGGATGCTTTAGGATGCTTTGGGCTGATCCTGCGTAGAGCAGGGGGTTGGACTAGATGACCTGTATGGCCCCTTCCAACTCTATGATTCTGTGATTCTGTGATTCTATGGCCTGTGTGTCCCCTTCCAACTCTATGATTCTATGGCCTGTATGGCCCCTTCCAACTCTATGATTCTATGATTCTATGGCCTGTATGGCCCCTTCCAACTCTATGATTCTATGATTCTATGGCCTGTATGGCCCCTTCCAACTCTATGATTCTATGAACATGGCTACCCATCTTGATCTATCCTGTGAGGTATGTTAGGCTGAGAGTGCATTACCGGCCAAGGTCACCCAGCAAGCTTCCATGGCACAATTGGGGATTTGAAGCCAAGTCTTCCAGTTCTTCCTTTCACACTTTAACTATTACACCACACTGGATCCAGATTAGTCTCTCGAACAACAAAAGCCACTCCAGTGCAGAGATTTCGAGGAGATGCAGTTGAATCAAAGCTGCAGAGGAGGTGCTTATGGGAAATGTTTATTCAGAGATCAGTAGGGCTGCCAGGTCCTGGCATGGGGTTGGGGAGAGGGTTTACCAGGAGCTGCTGGGAGGGCCAACCAACAAGTAGCATTGTGTCCATTTCACTGCCCCATGTGATTTGGAAGTGACATCATCTCATCTGGGATTCTGGGGTTCTATGATTTTATGTTGGGGTGACACTCTGGTATTTGGGAAAAAAACTCTATGATGCATTTGGCTTCTACCATAGAGTTTTTGCTCATATACTAGAGTGTCACCCCATCGTCTCGGATGTGACGATGTCACTTCTAGGTCAGGTGGGCAGCGATGTAGGCATCTTTTTCAAAGTAAGTCTCTCCCATTGCCGGTTAGCTAATCAATGGTGGGAAAGTGGGGCCTTTCAGCAGAGATCCCCTGCTCTAACCAGGAGGTCTGGTAACCCTAAATATCAATCAGGGCTCTTACTCCCAAATATCAATTTGCATGACTATTATGATTTTATATCAGCCAACAAAAAGTCATTGGCATAAAATAAAATGCATCTGTACAATTAAAAAATTCATAACTTCATTCATCTAGCTTCCATGATTATATGCATAACTCATTCTAGATTTTGCCCTGACTTGAATAGCCCAGCTAACCAGGTCTTAGAAGCTAGGCAGGGTCAGCCCTGGTCACTTTGGGACATCTCTTGCCTCAAAAACACCCTGCAGGGTCACCTTGTCCGCTACAACTTGATAGCAAAAAGTAAATAAATAGAAGAGAGAACAGCTGGCTTTCTATACCCCCCTTTTCGGCACCCAAAGGAGAACCAAAGCGGCTTACAAACCCCTTTCCCTTCCTCTCCCCACAACAGACGCCCTGTGAGGAAAATGGGACTGGGGGCTCTGAGAGAACTGCTCTGTGAGAACAGCTCTAAGAGAACTGCTTAGCCCAAGGTCGCCCAGCTGGCTGCATGCGGAGGAGGAGTGGGGAATCAAACCTGGTTCTCCAGATTGGAGGGCCCTGCTCTCAACCGCGATTCCACGCTTTCTTAGTGAACAGGCCGACACAGAACTTGACTACCCTAAGAATGATTTCATGGGAACGATCCGAGAGGAGAAGAGACGTATGCAGTCTGTCAGTTCTGCTTGGAAAACTGCCACAAAATGAGCGTTACTCTCAAGGAAGGGGCAACTTTGGGATTGCCTTCTATAAAAATCCTCTCGAATCTGGATAGGAGACACGCACGTTACCCAGGAGAGGGGAAACATTAACCTGGCATGCGGCTTGGTCACCTACGCTTCCCGATGGACCGAGGCAACACGACCTGTTTGAAGGCCGTGACATCTGCGAAGAGACTTCGTGGCACGACAGCATTATCTTTTTTCCAGGGGAACTTTGATACCAACAGCCTTCAGGGCAGATTGTGGAATCTGCATCTGGCACTACAAAGCTCAGCTTTGAGAAAAACTAAATCACACAGCAATTTGGGAAAACAGATTCATCTGATAAAAGGTTTGCCAGATTAGAAGCTGGCTCTCCTCTTGGGGCAGTGGGAAATCACAGAATCCTAGAGTTGGAAGGGGCCATACAGGCCATCTAGTCCCGCCCCCTGCTCAACGCAGGATCAGCATCGAGATCTCCAGCCGCTGCCTGGAGGATGGCAACGGGTAGGCACGGAGGTTGCTACAGAAGGAGGGACATTCTCCGTAGAGTTACTCTCCCCCATGAGGAAAGCTCTCTTTATAGACCAGCTCTGAATTTGGTTTCCTTCCAGTTTTCTGCATGACGGCCAAGCCTAGCTCCAAAACGCACAAAGGCGCACACACAAACAAAGAAAAACAATCTGCCTAAACTGCAGAGGAAGGTTTGAACTCTCTACCAGTGCCGTCTGCAAGGAAAACATCTTTTTCGCTCATTATGAAATGTTTGCAATGATTTCTGATCCAGCTCGACTTCCAGTAAAAAAAAAAAAAAATAGAAAAGACAAATCAGCTGCAAAACAGCTGCTGCTTTCCCTACAATTACAGATGGGGGGGTGGAAGAAGGAGAAATGACTGCCTTCCTTGGCCCCCGGGGCCTCCCACGCAGCTCCTTAATTCCTGCAAATTTACCTTGTTCCAGACATGTTTGTAGTCGATTTAATATGAAGGAAGGTGCCGAGCATTTCACAGAGGTCCCAAATACGTTACAGCCTTTTTATTGATTGTTTCTCTCTCCCCATCCCGCACTCCTTCCGAAAAGTTCAAGGCGTGGTTCTTTCCTTCCTCTCCGTGGGGAGAGGAAGGGAAGGCAATTTGGAAACCGCTTTGAGACTTCTTCGGGTAGTAAAAAGCGGCATATAAGAACCAACTCTTCTTCTTCTCCTTCAGTAATCTCAGGGCTCTCTCAGCCTCTCCTCTCTCACAGGGTGTCTGTTGTGGGGAGAGGAAAGGGAAGGAGAATGTAAGCCGCTCTGAGACTCCTTCGGGTAGGGAAAAGTGGCATAGAAGAACCAACTCTTCTTCTTCTTCTAAACTAATTAATACCAATGAATTAATTAAATAAATACTTGTTTAACTGGAGGGCCCTTCCCGTTCCGTGCGATTCGGATTCTCTCCGGGACTAAACGGAACCTCCACCTTCAGAGGCAGTCATCCTCTGGATGCCAGCGACCGGAGGCAGCATCAGGGGAAAGATAGGTTGAGGGACTTGGGAATGTTCAACCTGGAGAAAAGGAAGTTGAGAGGGGACATGATAGCCCTCTTTATGTATTTGAAAGGTTGTCACTTGGAGCAGGGCAGGATGCTGTTTCTGCTGGCTGCAGAGGAGAGGACACGCAGTAATGGGTTTGAACCTCAAGTACAATGATATAGGCTAGATATCAGGAAAAAAAAATTCACAGTCAGGTTAGTTCAGCAGTGGAATAGGCTGCCTAAGGAGGTGGTGAGCTCCCCCTCACTGGCAGTTTTCAAGCAAAGGCTGGATACACACTTTTCTTGGATGCTTTAGGATGCTTAGGGCTGATCCTGTGTTGAGCAGGGGGTTGGACTAGGTGGCCTCTATGGCCCCTTCCAACTCTAGGATTCTATGAAAGTCTCAGCACTTTGTTCCCTGTGTTGTTAAACCTCCGGAGGAACTGGTTGGCCCCTGCGTGGAACAGGATACTGGACCAGACGGTCTGATCCAGCATGGCTGTTCTTGCAATAGGACACCCCATCCTGTCCTGTATCTGAAGATCAACATAAGCCTGTTCAGGGTCAATGCTGAGTCCTGGAACCGCTGACGCCTTGATAGCAGAGGGAATCTGTACGTACTCAAGGACTACACAGGGTCATCCTCGGCACATTCAGTGCAGCTGCATCAGCGTGTGGATGCAGAGCCTAAATTTAGAAGCATTCCTCATTGCGTTTGAATGGTCAGGAAGCAGGGGCGTGGGGATGCCTCTAAGAACAAGCCAGCATGGGTGGTCATCCCAGATTGGTGTAGTGGTTAGGAGTGCGGACTTCCAATGTGGCGAGCCGGGTTCAATTCTGCGCTCCCCCACATGCAACCAGCTGGGTGACCTTGGGCTCCACAGCACTGATAAAGCTGTTCTGGCTGAGCAGGAATATCAGGGCTCTCTCAGCCTCACCCACCCCACAGGGTGTCTGTTGAGGGGAGAGGAAAGGGAAGGCGATTGGAAGTTGTTTTGAGACTCCTTCGCATAGAGAAAAGTGGCATATAAGAACCAACTCTTCCTTTTCTTCTTCAGTAATATCAGGGCTCGCTCAGCCTCCCCTCCCTCACAGGGTGTCTGTTGTGGGGAGAGGAAAGGGAAGGCGACTGTAAGCCGCTTTGAGCCTCCTTCGGGTAGAGAAAAGCGGCATATAAGAACCAACTCTTCTTCTTCTTCTTCTCCTTCTCCTTCTCCTTCTCCTTCTCCTTCTCCTTCTCCTTCTCCTTCTCCTTCTCCTTCTCCTCCTTCTCCTCCTTCTCCTTCTTCTCCTTCTCCTCCTCCTCCTCCTCCTCCTCCTCCTCCTCCTCCTCCTTCTCCTTCTTCTCCTTCTTCTCCTTCTCCTCCTCCTCTTCCTTCTCCTCCTCCTTCTCCTTCTTCTCCTTCTTCTCCTTCTTCTCCTTCTCCTCCTCCTCCTCCTTCTCCTCCTCCTCCTCCTCCTCCTCCTTCTTCTCCTCCTTCTCCTTCTTCTCCTTCTTCTCCTTCTTCTCCTCCTCCTCCTCCTTCTCCTCCTCCTCCTCCTCCTCCTCCTCCTCCTCCTTCTCCTCCTTCTCCTTCTTCTCCTTCTTCTCCTTCTCCTCCTCCTCCTCCTTCTCCTCCTCCTCCTCCTCCTCCTCCTCCTTCTTCTCCTCCTTCTTCTTCTTCTTCACAGCTTAAGAACTGCCGGATTGCCATACAAAATGCATTTCCCGGTTGAGCCTCTTTGATCACAGGGATTTTTTTGGTAACTTTTAAAAATGTCTCTTTGCAGGGCACAACGATTATATTTGTCCAGCCACAAATCAGTGCACGATAGATAAGAACAGGCGGAAGAGCTGCCAAGCTTGCCGGCTCCAGAAATGTTACGAAGTCGGGATGATGAAATGCGGTGAGTTTGTTTCGTTTTGGCTGGGCTCGGACCGTCGCTCCAGTCTGTTTCTCCTGCCGCCCTCAGCTTCCAAGGCAGGTCATTGGAATCCTGTCGGCTTCAAGGGTGGGCTGAGCCGAAGCTCTCCCCGGTGGTTTAAATAGACATTCAGCTGTGTGTTTGGGAAGGCGGGTTCAAGATATGGACCAAGAGAGGTCTGGCTGGCCTTGACCACAGCTGGGTCCTTCTTGGTCTTCGCTCCTGCCTGGTGGAATGAGCTGCCAATAGAGATCCTGAATTGTCAACTTTTTCCAGGGCGTGTAGAATGAAGCTTGTCCACCAGGCCATCTGGTGAGGCCACTGTGGCACGGAATTACATTGGGCTTCCCTCCCTGTCCCCTGCCTTTCTTTTCCTCCGTCGTAGGCTCCCCCACCCCAGCCCACTAGCACTCAAAGGGCAGAAAATTGCCAGCTAGGTGATGGTGATTGGAACGAAACGGCAGAACGGCAGAGCATTTTTAGAATGGATAAACTTTAAAATATTTATTGGATTTTATTCTATTTTATTGTGATCTGCAGCCTTGCAGCCTCAGAGGGAAGTGGAGGGTGGAAGGGGGTAGGGGACGGAAGGCGATTGGCTGGCCGCTGGACAGACAGGCAAGCTGGTTGGAGGAGGAGGCACTCAGGGGCGGGACAGCTGCCCTGAGTGGGTGTTAAGCGCTGAGTGGCACTTAAGCTGTGAGACACGCTCCTCCTCCAAGGCCTTGCCAGAAATATTAAGTGGAACAGACGTTCTGTAACAAGTTTCTTCTGTGCTTTGGGTAGGCTGCTATATGTACTCCATCCCAGATATGGTGTCTGTCTGAGACTCTGTATGGAAAAGGGAAAATACATTGGAAACTATAGCACAGGAGTAAGGTCTAAAATATTGAAAGATTTTTGGGATGTCAGAAGAAAGTGATATCAGTTCCTGACAACACTCTAGGAATTTTAATCTATCTCTATGGTAAAAACCATAGAGACTAAGGGAAATTCCTAGAGTGCCAACTTTGATGCCACTACCCTCCTCCCATTTTTTATTCTTCTCCTCCCATTAGAGAGAGCAGCTATGGGATTTTTCCTGCTTTCAGCTGACAAATGGCAAGCCTACGCAGGAGTAAGTCCTGGACTTGATTGGTAAAATATGGGGTGAGCTAAGGATAGTTGTGAAGATCTACACTTCTGCTGACATTTCAGATATTCACTGTTGAGATGAACTGTTCATTAATTATCTATTGATTTATATCCTCTCCCTTTTCCTGTGGCTGTGCAGAAAATTCTGCCGGGTTCCCCCAGTCCATCTCTACTCAGGGCTTTAGGGTGTGTTTTAGGATGAGACACCAAGCACAGAGCCCATGTGAAGTTACCATGGTGCTCCTGTGTCTAGCTTGCTGCCCACACTAAGCCTCTCAACAGACCGCCTGCCTTGAAGACCTATCTGTTTATTATAAAGTGAAAAAGAATATGTAATTGAGAGTTATTTTAATACACTACTTGATACATTAATTTTAATGCTAACTGTTGATACTTTAGCTCTGATGCTAGGTGTATTGCTCCCTTCTAGCTGTGACTAACAATGCCCTCTAAACGGCCATATGCCCTTCTTAGTCCATTGACTGCTATGGATTTAAAAGAGCATAACTCCATTTTGGACTGTATTGGAAGGCTGCTGGTCCTGTTACCCGAGCTTCCAAACTGGTTTTCACGTTCTGGTAAAAACATTCTAGGGAAACGACTTGCAATTTTGAATGCACTTCCTTTTGCACAGTCTTAATGCAGAATCCTGGGTTGTGGGGGGAAAAACACAGACTCCAGTTTGCCAAGACATCCCGAAACAGGAAGGCTTTAATCATTGTGTGAGAGAAGGGACAGGAGCATGAGAGCATGAAATCACATTGTCGGGGTGGGGTATTTGCCAGCCATAGATAAACTGATGGCTTCTGCGGTATCTCAACACAGCCAGTTCTGTGGAACACTTTGAACACTCTAGGAACACTTATAATAGTTTGTATTCAGCACATTTCCCCTTGTAACTCTGCAATGAAAAGAACCAGACACTTTTTTTTAAAGTTGAGATTTCGATCATGGCAATACATTGTTAGAACATTAGTTTGCTATTCAAATGCTTTTAAAACCCAATAACTTTTTGTTGATATGGCAAGGGAACAATGCAGTCACTTCAAAAAGGATGTGGACAAAATGGAGAGGGGGCAGAGGAGACTGATGAGGATGATCTGGGGGCTGGGGACCGAGCCGTGTGAGGAAAGGCTGAGGGACTTGGGAAGGTTCAACTTGAAGAAGCTGAGAGGGGACAGGATGGCTCTACTTAAGTAGATGAAAATTGATCATTTGCAGGGGGCAAGGTGCCTGTTTCTGTTGGTAGCAGAGGATAGGACCTGCAGTAATGGGTTTAAACTACATGTAGAACGATATCAGCTAGATATGGGGGAAATGTTCACAGTTCAAGTACTTCAGCAGTGGAAGGGGCTGCCTAAGGAGGTGGGGAGCTCCCCCTCACTGGCGGTTTTCAAGCAGCGGCTGGACAGATCCTTCTCCTGTATGCTTGAGGCTGATCCCTCATTGAGCAGGGGGTTGGTCTGGATGGCCTGCATGGCCCCTTCCCACTCTAGTATTCTGTGATTCTAGTTCAGCAGTGGAAGGGGCTGCCTAAGGAGATGGGGAGCTCCCCCTCACTGGCGGTTTTCAAGCAGCGGCTGGACAGATCCTTCTCCTGTATGCTTGAGGCTGATCCCTCATTGAGCAGGGGGTTGGTCTGGATGGCCTGCATGGCCCCTTCCCACTCTAGGATTCAGTCAAATCAGTCTTAAATTATACGGATCAGTCATGAATAAATGCAGTCTTTTAAAAAAATCCTACCCTTTGGTGTTAGCCTAACTGCTCTGTAATTAATGCCTGTCAATCTGCTTTGGTGGGCAACGATTTGCAAGAGTTTTACAAATACGCAGTGTGCAAAGCTCTTTGGCAGATTTTCATTTGCCACCGATAGATCAAACCGGCTCACAACTGTCTTTCAAACGCACTCTGTTCGACGATCGAACACATGCACAAACAAAATTCGATATGTATCTATTTATGCCCATGGATCTTGCCGTTTTAAAGTTGTTTTCAATTGTACATTTGTTTTTCCTGGGTTCACAGCTGCTTTCCTAAACTTCTGTGTCAGAATAAAATCAGAGTCCAGTGGCACCTTTACGACCAAAGATTTATTCAGGGTGTGAGCTTTCGAGTGCAAGCACTCTTCCTCAGACTAAGAGCTTCCTACATGACAGTGGGAATATATAGTGAAAATTAATTCTGTTACATTAGTAAACCGTGTCACGCAGCCAAATACAGCCATATGATAATTCTTTGCCAAAACAGCCAATCAATCCCCTGGAATTCAGTTGTGGTTCACAAAAACATAGGAGAAATAGAACTCTGTCAGTGATCAAAGGCTCCCCCCTCACCATTTGCTGTGGCCTCCATCTGTCACCATGCAAGTGTGAGACATTCCTGCAAGGGAATTGCTGGCGATTATCTCATCCCAAGAACAGGGAGTTAAACTTAGGGCCATTCCGCACGACTTTAATATAGCACTAGTCTTACATTTTGTTTTCGCCACTAAAACTGCGTTCCGCATGACGTCGTGAGCAATCTGCAACACTCCTGCAACACTAGCACCAAAATCGCTTTGTTGTAGCGATTTTTGGGGAATCGGGAAAAGTGGATTCACCCTCAGAAAATCGCTACACTCTTGCCAACAACCTGCAACACTTGCGGGAAAGACCTGTGCGTTCTCAATGTCGCGGTTGCAACAAAGTCCCTCCCCCTGGCTCTCTCCTCCGAACTTCCGGCGAAGCGATCGCCATTTTTTCCCCCTCGGAGCGGGGAAAGCAACGAACCAGCGAGGCTTCATTCACCCAGCGAGGCTTCTCCAGCTACAGTCCCTCCACAGAAGTGCTTTAAAGCTCCCCTAAGTCCCCAAGCACAACACAGCCCCCTGTTCGCCAGTTCCCTTTAATTTTGGCCAAAAAATCACGCCCATGCGGGGGGGGGGATTTTTTTTCCATTCAGGGGAGCGTGGTAACAATGAATCGCCAGCTCACACGCCAGCTAGATGGGTCTCTCTGTTGCAACGAATCAATGCATATTCGTTGCAACATGTGTGTTTGGGTTTTTTTAACCTGTGCTTAATGGGAAAAGGGGCTTTTCAGGAGCATGATAACAGCCACCCATTGGCTGTTCCATTTGATTGACGGCCAGGGGCGGGAACAAGCACAGAAAAAAAATCGCTTCCTTTCTAGCGATTCCTGCGAGACCGGAAACCTGTGGGGAACGAATGAAACGCTACTGGATTCCACTACAAATTAAGGTATGCGGAACGCTGAGATTCCACTATTTAAAATAGCGTTTCTGCTTTGTGAAAGCAATCGGCAACATTGGTCCCTGTGCGGAATGGCCCCGAAAATTCCATTACCATTACCTCTGTGTCAGAGATAGGGTCTTTTTGGAGACCCAAATACGCTCGGTGTATTTGACTGCATGCTGAAATGGAGGCGCCGTTTCCCTTGTGAATTTTGCGTGAGGTTTTACGCATCTCGTATCCCTTTGGCGAGCACATTCAAGCTCAATCATTATCCGTTTATTCTGGGAGAGGAAAACAGAAATTACACATGTATAGCAATCAAAGCTGAATTCTCGCCGACCATCCAATCAGTTCATTTATAAGTGAACAATGAGAAGAGACGATGTTTAGTGACCTGGAATTTTCAGCGGTTTAGAACAACAAACGGGGCTTGGAGCACAAAAGTTTCAACACCCATTTTGATTAGTTATAAGGCGACTCTCCTGTTGACCTTTGTGTATCTTTGAATTTATAATAAACAGGCATTATTAAGGAAGTAGGGAGGCGACATGTGGGAAATAAATACTATTTTCTTCTTTGGAGGACTCTCAGAAGCCAAGAACCGTTTTCAACAGGCTCGGAGTTGTTGAAGAGATCACTTATCCTGGGATTATAACCCCTCAAATAGTTCCCCTACGCTAGGAGTACTTGATTCTGTATTCACTCACAGGCTATTATCCTGTACACTGCAATTAAGAAATAAAATGAGTATTTCCATTAAATAGCAAATAATGTCAGATGCTCCCTGTTGAGGAAAACGGATCGTACGGAAATATCAGCTGGGCCATTTTACTCTGGAGAACAGATTTCTTCGTTTTATAGAGACTTGGAGACTTAGAGTAACGGGTTCATTTTGAGGCACCACAATTGTAGAAGGATGTAGGCTAACAGGAGCGTGTCCAGAGGAGGGCAATGAAGATGGTGAGGGGATTTGGAGACCAAGACATTTGAGGAAAGGTTGGGGGAGCTTGGTCTGTTTAGCCTGGAGAGGAGATGACTAAGAGCTGATAGGATCACCATCTTCAAATACTTGAAGGGCTCTCATAGAGAAGATGGAGCAGAGTTGTTTTCTGTTGCCTCAGAGGGTTAGACTAGAACCAGTGGGTTGAAAGTAATTTAAAAGAATTTTTGGCTAAACATCCAGAAGTCGTTGCTGACCGTTAGGGCGGTTCCTCAGTGCATCAGGCTTCCTCAGGAGGTGGTGGGTTCTCAAAAAAAAACTACTGCCGTCGTTTTGTAAAACCTGAGCAAGGCTGTAAGCAGTAGGATGCTTTGAATCCTAGAGTTGGAAGGGCCCTCCAGGGTCATCTAGTCCAACCCCTTGCACAATGCAGGAACTCGCAAGTCCTTTGGAGGTCATTCATTCACAGGGTCTCCTTAAAGCAGAAGCTATTTGATGGTCCTCAACACACAATACTGATGAACAAGCTAAAAAACCTGTTCCTAAGAACGGGCCTTGAAAGGGCCCCTTCCCCTGGCCCCCAGCCAGGCAGCTTAAGGTGGCTTTGGGTCGCAGCTCGCAGCCGGATCAAGTGGGGCGGGGGCTGGCCAGTTCGTTAGCAGGGCCGGGACAGAGCTCCTTAGCAGGCAGTCAGCAGGCCAGGAGGCCCTCGTTAGCAGGCCCAGCCTAGCAGGGCAAGAGGCCCTCATTAGCAAGCCCTCCACCATGAACCTTTGCCCAGGGCACTCTCCCCTTACCTGCTGATGGCTCCAGGCACTGAGGCGCATCTGAGTGCAAAGAGTCTAGAGTCCAGGGATGGAGGGTGGGAGCTGTAGGGGCAGGGCCAATCAGGGTTCAGGCAGCTTTGCTGGCTGCACCCTGATTGGCCCTATTCCAGCTTGGACAGCCAGACACATTCCCTCCCCCAGGCTGTTTTACAAATATTAAGAGGAACCATGGATAAGGATGACCATCAGTTGTTGATGATGGCTTTTAATGGAGAAACACCTCCTACCCTAGAATTCACCTAGTAATTTGAAAAATGGGCAATACACTGTAGCCATGTTTTGGAAGCCTCTCTGCAAATCTGTGGCTGGTAGAAAAGAACAATACAGGGAATGATTCAGCCACCCCTGAAGCACCCAGCACAAAAGCAAATGGCCCTGGCCAAAGCAAGAACAAAAAGTTTTACCAGCTCATCCCTCCCTAGATGGCTCTGCTTGAGGACAGGAATTAGTTGTCTCTTCCTTTTGAACAGGAAGAGCAAGAAAGATCTCAGAACGGAGAAGACTCTTGGGGGAGAGATTCTTAAATTATCTAGACACAAAGAAGAACTGGTCTTTATCTTTTGACTTTTGAGTTTAGAGTAAGAAGATGGCTTGTTTTCACCTTTTCTTTGTTTCGCCACTTCACCCGAGCATGCCATAGAATATGTGTAGTACTTTTATTTTTGTCTGTTACATTTTCTTACATTTCTTATATGGCTCTATTGGGACTGTTACATTTTCTTTCCTTGACCTAGATAGCCCAGGCTAGACTGACCTCATCAAAACTTGGAAGCTCAGCAGCATTGGCCCTGGTTAAGCCTTGGGTGGGAGACCGCCAGGGTATTGATGGTTGCTACATCAAGGAAGGCAATGGTAGACCAGCTCTGTTTGCCTCTTACCTTGAAAACCCTGCAGGGTCATAATAAGTTCACTGTGACTTGATGGAACTGTCTACCACAATTACCTTTTCTTATATTCTAAATGCTCTAAGATTGGTCTCTGTACAAGCACCCACCCCACTTCAGTCTTGCTATCCAGATAGTGAGAAAATGGAGGGGCAGTAGGTGATCTCACTATTCTCTGAACCCAATTACTTGGCATTGTGAAGGTATGATATATTATTCCCATGACCCCCTGCCAGCTTGGAAAACTACAGTTCGGCCAGTCCTGCTTTACACAGGGAACACGTCCCTAAAAATGTATCCAAGAAAACATCGTGAAACATTGAGTTTAGTGCTACTCTATTGCCTGCGTAGAAAAGCCAGGAGAGCAGAGATACAGGTTGTTGTAGCCAGTATGGAGTTGTGGTCAATAGGTTGAAGTGGACTCAAGGGAGTTGGCAGCTTTTGGAGAGCACAAGAGTCCCACCCTCACTTCCGTAGTGCACTTCCGTCACACAGATGGGTGTGTACCCAGCTTTGCTTCCCAGCCATATTCTGCACCATAGTGCCACTTCTGAGGTTTCTCGAAGCTATATGTGTGGCTAAGAGCCAGTTTGGTGTAGTGGTTAGGAGTGGGGACTTCTAATCTGGCCAGCTGGGTTTGATTCTGCACTCCCCCACATGCAGCCAGCTGGGTGATCTTGGGCTTGCCACGGCACTGATAAAACTGTTCTGACCGAGCAGGAATATCAGGGCTCTCTCAGCCTCCCCTCTCTCACAGGGTGCCTGTTGTGGGGAGAGGAAAGGCAAGGTGACTGGAAGCCGCTTTGAGACTCCTTCGGGTAGAGAAAAGCAGCATATAAGAACCAACTCTTCTTCTTCTTCAGTAATATCAGGGATCTCTCAGCCTCCCCTCTTTCACAGGGTGTCTGTTGTGGGGAGAGGAAAGGGAAGGCAAATGTAAGCCACTTTGAGACTCCTTTGGGTAGAAAAAAGTGGCATATAAGAACCAACTCTTCTTTTTCTTCTTCTTCTTCTTCTTCTTCTTCTTCTTCTTCTTCTTCTTCTTCTTCTTCTTCTTCTTCTTCTTCCTGCATAGTGTCCTGCATAGTGCAGGGGATTGGACTAGATCAGGGGTAGTCAACCTGTGGTCCTCCAGATGTTCATGGACTACAATTCCCATGAGCCCCTGCCAGCACGTGCTGGCAGGGGCTCATGGGAATTGTAGTCCATGAACATCTGGAGGACCACAGGTTGACTACCCCTGGACTAGATGACCCATGAGGTCCCTTCCAACTCTATGATTCTATGATTCTTCTTCTTCTTCTTCTTCAGAGGTTTTCACATCAACAACTTTACTTAAATATTCTCAGAGCATGGTAGGCAGTCTTTACGTTTATAGATTGGATGGGTCAATACATCCGAGAACTATGGGTACTGATTATATGCTGAATACAGGTGAAGTGTTCGTCTATCTGACAGGCAATTTATATTCGCTTCCAGTCAAAGCCGTTCACTTCTGATATATCAAAACTCTGGTCCATAAAAGCCATTGCCAAGAAAAAGTTGTAGGTGGGAATCCATGCCCCAGTCCTTTTCAAACTTCTTAAATCCCTCCCTCTGTCAAGCTTTCAGGATGGCCAGAATGAATACATTTCTACTGGATGTGGTTCCTAAAAGATATAGGAATATTCCTTTCAAACAAAGACTTTGCGACTTTTACCCTGGTGAACCTGACTAAATTATGCATGCGCTTTTATACTGTCTTCTATATTCCAAGAAATGCACTTATATATTCAGCCCTGTTTTTCAGGAATCTAGTGAGTCACCTGCGCAGTGCAGTACATTTTATTTGCTGGTAAAATTCCTGAACTTACTGAGAATGCAGCAGAGTTCTTGGCTATTATGTTCCAAAAAAGGCTATGATCTTGCAGGTTGTGAACTACATTTTACGTCACACTCATAACTAGTAGCAAAGCCCATTTTGAAAAAGGGCTGTAGAAGAACAGGAGGGTGGGAGGGCTCCCGCAGAGGCTGGGCTGCCCTGCTCTGCAGGAGCCTTCTTGGACTCTCCCCTGCTACTTGTGCCTTGCTATGGGTGGCCCAGCTCACTGGCCGAGTCCCCTGGAACCAAGGAAGCCTCCCATTGCTTGCCCTCCACCTTTGCCCTCCTTTGCCTTCCCATCACTTCCCTCCCACCTTTGTTCAGGGTGGGCCAGCCAGGGAGCTGGGCTCTCCTGGTGGCCAGGATGGCGGGGTGTGTGAGGTGGGCATGGTAGAGTGTGCCTGGATGGCCGCTCCCATCTCCTGGGCTTACCACATGGCAGCTTTCCCACCACGCGGCAAGTGCTGGGAAGTGGCACGGAGGAAGAGAAAGACGAGGGTGGGGAAGAGCCTCTGATTGGCCATCGGTGGGGAGAGCTATCATCCAGTTGGGGGCGTGTCCCTGAGTGAGGGCCAATCGGTAAGCAGCACGTCATTGGAAGGATCATGTGGCCACCAGCTGGCGTGCCGCCATTGCACCACAGTGCTGGCTGCCTTCGGCTTCGGTGATTGCCAAGGCGAGCAAACCACGCCGAAGCGCAGAACTCTAGCACAGGGCTTTCAAGGAACCGTCAAAGGCTGTGTCAGGCGGCTTCATTGGCTGTTCTTATTTCCAGCATGCATTTACTAGAGGCAAGTCAGCTGGCTCTTCTGTTGTTGTTTTTCTGAACAGATGTTAATTCCGGGCAAGTGAGCCTGGCAGATGTTTTAGGGAAAACAACAGCAGGTTGATCCAGGATCAGTTCAGGGTTCAACAGGAGGCACAAGGCCGATACTTCTAGATGAGTTTGGCTTTGGGGAAATATATTTGTTTTTCATAAAGGTTGGCTGTTTCCTAAATGACTGCTGCTGATTGAGTTAACACGCATACCTTTGTTGGAATGCAGTCCATTCTAGAACCGGGGAAGGGGGGAGATTATAAACTAGCCTAAATGGGTTCATAAGTAGCTAAGTGATCCTTCTTAGCAAAATTGTCTTTTTCCCCCCTCTAAGGATGCGTCTATTTCTGGTTGAGTTCAAGAACGCAGTTTTGAAGGCGACATAAAGCATAATTTAAATTGGTGGATGAAAAAAGAATCGTTCCACACGTAATTGCTGGCAGTAACCTTTTCTTTCGACAGACATTCAAAACCCAATCGATTTAAGGATTGAATCCTTGAACTGCAGACGTTTCAATTAAGTGACGAAGAATTACAGTCTAGTCGCATCTTCAGGGTCAGGGATGGGGTAGAGGTTAGATCCATGAGCAGTTTGGCCTGCAGAGGGTATTAGCGTCCTCTCAATCTTAGGTTTCTAGTCCTCATCATTGCAGAGGTAAGCCTGAAAGCATAAATATGAAATAACGGTTTGGTGGGAGAGAGAAAAAGTGAATTCAGGTCAAAAATTTATATTTTTGTAAACTGCCTCGAGCTACGGGAAAGGTTTCGTAGAGAGCAAACAATGGAAAAGGGGCAGCTGGCTCAACCCAAAATATATGGATAATACTGCAAAGGTTGAGCCTCATCAAATAAAACAACATCAAATTAAATATTTATTTTATTGTACTTATGAATCTTTGTAAACTGCTGCAAGATATTTGAGAGCGGCGGGATAGATAGATAGATAGATAGATAGATAGATAGATAGATAGATAGATAGATAGATAGATAGATAGATAGATAGATAGATAGAATGATGAAACCTCCGGGCCAGTGGTAAGATACATTTCAACAAGAATGCTCTTGAACATAGCAGCAAGAAAGATGCATGTGGAGCATTTTGACATAAAAATGGCTTTTTGGCCGGAAGAAATAAAAGAATCGCAGAAGGGGCCATACAGGCCATCTAGTCCACCCCCTCCTCAGTGCAGGATCAGCCTCAAGCATCCAGGAGAAGGATCTGTCCAGCCGCTGCTTGAAGACCGCCAGTGAGGGGGAGCTCCCCACCTCCTTAGGCAGCCCATTCCACTGCTGATCTACTTTTTGGAAAAAAGTTTTCCTGATATCTATCCGGAATTGTTCTACCTGCAGTTTAAACCCATTACTGCTGGTCCTATCCTCTGCTGCCAACAGGAACCGTTCCCAACAGATCTTTATATGGAACCACCACCAGGACTCAAACAATCCAAAGATAAGCCTACAGATTGCAAAACAGCAACTATGGGCTGCACGATGTTGGAAACTTCATCCAATGATAACCAAGGAAGGAACTGAGCCAGGGAAGGCAGTACATTGCCTAAATCAGGGGTAGTCAAACTGCGGCCCTCCAGATGTCCATGGACTACAATTCCCAGGAGCCCCTGCCAGCATTCGCTGGCAGGGGCTCCTGGGAATTGTAGTCCATGGACATCTGGAGGGCCGCAGTTTGACTACCCCTGGCCTAGATTCAAGATATTGACACAACAAATGGGCTTCCGTTCTGGTTTACGTGGATGACCTGGTTTCATGCTATAAAGGAAGACTGGGAAGAAATAGTTGAGCCTCTGAATCAAGAAGTGAGACAATCAGGAAACATTAACTACTATCTTGGATTGCAAACAGAACCAGAGGGAGACGGAAGCTAACTTCTCAACCAAAAGCAGAACATCCTAGAATGTCCACTACCTGAATATGAGAAGAGCTAAGCCAGCAAGCACTTCTATGGAAACAAACTATCCGAACCAGCAAGGAAGTAAGCCGCTTAGATTTAATCTTTGTTGGTCTTAGGGGTGCCACTGGACTCTGATTTTGTTTTGTTGCAGACAGGGGTTACTCTTCAAGAATATTAAAACGACGAGCTTTCCTTAGGGCTTACAGTGCACCAAGGACAACGTTACTTACCCCAAGAGTTAAAGAACAGAGCGTTGACATGATAATTCCCTTGACATTCAACAGTCCACATAAACCAGTTCTGGCCATTCTAGAAGAATATCGGCCTCTTCCATCGAATATCCTGAGATGCCAAAATTCCTCCCCTGTTTACAGCCAAAAGAGCTAAAAAAAAATTGCTGGTTAAAAGCAGGTTTCCAGAGGTGAAGGAGAACAGCTGGGAGGGGAAGGACGGCCCCTAATTCCCCTCCATGCATCCATTGTACAGGATGTGCCTGTGCAGTGACTGGAAAGAAAGTTTTGGAAATCATCCAATACTAGAACTTTTCCTATTCATTTGGCAATTGAAACTCTACGGGAGTAATTTATGTGATCCAGTGTCCTTGTGACTTAATGTAGGTGGGAATGCTGAGTAGACCTGCCAGCATTCGAATCTGTGAGCAGAAGGGCTGCATTAGACTAAAGAAATTAATCGCTCTGCTTGTCAACCACTATCTCTCGTCCAGCCCCAAGGAGAGGCAGCTGCAGTTCTGGGTCGGGGAATGCATTCAGCCTACAGTTTGGTGTAGTGGTTAGGAGTGTGGACTTCTAATCTGGCATGCCGGGTTCGATTCTGCACTCCTCCACATGCAGCCAGTTAGGTGACCTTGGGCTCGCCACGGCACTGATAAAACTGTTCTGACCGAGCAGGAATATCAGGGCTCTCTCAGCCTCACCCACCCCACAGGGTGTCTGTTATGGGGAGAGGAAAGGAAAGGTGAATGTAAGCCACTTTGAGCCTCCTTTGGGTAGAGAAAAGCGGCATATAAGAACTAATTCTTCTTCTTATTCAGTAATATCAGGGCTCTCTCAGCCTCCCCTGACTCACAGGTGTCTGTTGTGGAGAGAGGAAAGGGAAGGTGAATGGAAGCTGCTTTGAGCCTCCTTCAGGTAGAGAAAAGCGGCATATAAGAACCAACTCTTCTTCTTCTTCTTCTTCTACATCCCCAAGCCCACACCAGCTCCTGCCAAAAAAGAGGAGTCTTTCTAGGTGTTGTGGTTAAGAGTGGCAGCCTCTAATATAGATGAGCCTGGTTTGAATCCCCTCTCCTCCACATGCAGCCGGCTGGGTGACCTTGTATTAGCCAGAGCTGGTTCAGTCCCACCTGAAGGCGATTGTAAGCCGCTTTGAGACTCCTTCTGGTAGTGGGGAAGCGGGGTATAAAACCCAGCTATGGTAAGGGAAGTCAAACTGTAGCTCTCCAGATGTCCATGGACTACAATTCCCATGATCCCCTGCCAGCATGTGCTGCGAGAAGAAGTGAACTGGACTCAATGTGCATGAATGTGAAGGGGGTTTCTGCAATTAGATGGGCAATGCAGATTCTTTGACTCCCCCCCCTTCTCCCTCCCTACTCTGTGAGTAAAATTACATGAATCACGGCAGGTTCAGCATCATCCTTTCCTTCCATCCTACAGCCAACCACGTTGTTAGAAATCTGTCATTTGGTTTCAATGTTTGGTTGAGGACACGCACACCCGGAAATGTTTCAAGGTTTGTTTGCGGGTTTAATTATCTTTGGGTTTAAATGGTGTCTTTTGAAGTTCAACTCATACGTCAATTTCACTACAGTTTTTGCCTGGTGCTGGCAGGGCCTCATGGGAATTGTAGTTCATGGATCTCTGGAAGGTCACAGTCTGGCCGCCCCTGGACAAGAGGGTTAGGGTCCAGTTACTTGCCAGCAGGGGCTCATGGGAACTGTAGTCCATGGACATCTGGAGACCCACTGTTTGGTCCCCCCTGTGGTATGGACTATAACAGTAATATGCTTTTAGCAACCAACCTGGTTTTGTATCTTCCTATTTCCACTTCTGCCCCATGCTTGGTATTGAAGATCTGCTTGCATCCCCCTGCCCTCTTCCCTGGAGGCCATTCTATAAGTGTCCCTGTTTGGTCCTTGATCAGAGATTCAGTTTCTTCTTCTGCAGCTGGTCTCCATTTTTCTGCTTCTTTGGCAGGCGTCCCTGCTGTGTCTTCCCAAGTGGAAGGCTCTACACTTTAAATCCAAGTAAATGTCTCCAGTGGAAACTCACACTGAGGTCAGATCCGTTTGGGGGTTTTCAGGCAACGAACACAGCCACTGTGCAAAACCACTTATGTTGTTTAAGGGGGAGGAGATAAATTGAAGCAACGTTTCGGTTAGATTCCCTTTCAGCTTTATTGTTTTTTCAACATATACATTTTATTCAAGAAAAGAAAAGAAAAGAAAAGAAAAGAAAAGAAAAGAAAAGAAAAGAAAAGAGAGATTGCATGAAAAAGAAAACTGCAATTTTTTATCGACAGAGATATGGATATTAAGCTGACATGTCACAATATATCTTATATACTTTTCCAGAATGCTTCTTGTTCCCTCCCCTCCGAGTTCATATTTCCATAATTTCCATATACTTCCTATAAATCATTTTTTTCTTTCTCATTTTATCAAGTAACTAGCTTCAAAGCCTGTTCATAAGAATAGGCTTTGAAAGGGGACGCCTTCCCGTTGGCGCGAGGCAGCATTCCTGCCCCTCCCCCTCCGTACCACCGCAGCTTCCCCCTGCGCCACGAAGTACAGCCGTGTGCTTGGCTGCTGTGGTCCTCGCCCCCCTCCCCCCAAGTCAGCTGCGCGGCTTCCCCCTCTGCGAGGCTACGGGTGTGCTGCGCCAGCGGTCCGCAAGCTTCCACTTGCTGCAGACCGCTGTGGTGTAGTGGGCGGAGAGGGCAGCCCGGGGTCCCGCGCATGCGTGGCAGCCCAGCGCAAACGCGCATGCGCGGACTGCCGCACACGCGCGTTTGCGCCCGGCAGTCCGCGCATGCGCGTTTGCGCTGCCGCCATACCGGCGGCCGCGGCTTCCCCTCCCGGGCCCTCCGTGCCACGAGCAAATCGGCCGCTAAAGCTTGCAGCTCGGCAAGCTTCTCTCCCCTCCCGAAGTGAGAAGCTTGCTGGGCCGTGAGCTAATCGGCCGCTTTGGCAGCCGATTTGCTTGCGGTCTGGCGAGCTTCTCGCTTCGGGGGGGGGAAGGAAGAAGGAGCCGCGGCCCGGCGCCGGGCCACGGCCCGTGGGTTGGGGACCACTGTGCTGCGCGGCCCGGGGAAGGCCAGCTCTCCCCCCACCTCCCAGTCAGCCATGCGGCCTTCCCCCGGGCCGCGCAGCACATCCACAGCCTCAGTGAGGCCATGGGTATGCTGTGCTGCCCAGGGGAAGGCCTGCTCACCCCCTCACCCAGACTGGCCCCGCCCACTCAGCCCTTAGTGAAATATGTATACCGCTCCCCAAGCAGTTTAAAGATATCATCTAATATTGGACTCCATTTTCTATTAAAATCTGACATAGATCTGCTTTGCATCAAATATGTAAGTTTTGCTATTGACCCACATTCCATCCGTTTATTTAATCACTTTGTAAGATTTGGTAAAGATTTTTTCCATCTTGATGCATATAAAATCCTGGCAGCTGTCACCATATATTTAACAAGTTCACTATACATTTTGATACTATTTGTTATTGAATTTAATAATTTAATACATTTAGGATCCGTTGCAAATCTAATTTTCAACATTGCTTGCATTTCATCATGAATCACGATCCAGGATTTTTTTTCTCCCTTTGACAAGTCCACCACAGTCGATAAAACGATGCCTTCATTTCATGACTTTTCCAACATTTCCCATTATAACTCTGATTGATCCATACTATGTCTTTTGGAACAGTGTGCCTCCTATAAAACATTTTTTACCAATTTTCTTTTAACATTTGACACTGAGCAAACTTCAGTTCATGAACCCACAATGCCTCCTTTCAGCCTTATTCTTGACTTGCCTTAATGCCCAATGTAATGATATAATTTCTGGTGTTTAGTTTTTACTGGAAATGGCTGCGAAACATTGTGGGCATGAAATTGGGGTCACTGTGGGTGGGCAGGTAATTGTGAGTTCCTGCATTGTGCAGGGGGTTGGACTAGATGACCCAGGAGGTCCCTTCCAACTCTAGGATTCTATGATTCTATGAAAGCTGTTTTATGCCAGTTGCTGAGCAATACAATGGTAGTATCTTATCCTCTGCTCTAGTGGCTTATCCTCTGCTACCAACTGGAACCATCCCTAACAGGAAGATGTTCATATGCAACAACTACAAGGATCTGAACAATCCAAATACAAGCCACTTGTATGCAATCTGGCTGCTTTAGGCTGATCCTGCATTGAGCAGGGGGTTGGACTAGATGGCCTGTATGGCCCCTTCCAACTCTATGATTCTATGACTCTATGGCCTGTATGGCCCCTTCCAACTCAATGATTCTATGATTCTATGACTCTATGGCCTGCATGGCCCCTTCCAACTCTATGATTCTGTGACTGTATGCTAGCAAGTAGTTTGCAGCTCTCTGTTCAGTTAGTGATTCCTTGGCTGACAGGGAAATGGCTTTGTAAACAGACCCAAAGAAAAAGAAGCAACCCTCTCTGCCCACACCCCAGTAGCCTAATGAGAACAAAACACATCCAAAACACAAAACACATAATGCAGCGAGAAGTTGAGTATCAGATACACTGGGGGGGGGATATTGGGGGAACAGGAAAATCACTCTGTCCAACCCCCAGAGAGCTCACAGAATCCTCACTGGAGACACTCCGATGCATGTGGGTGTGAATGGATTTCTAAATAATGTAAATTGTTTTCAATCCTTTAATGGCATGTAACTAAAGAATACATCTTCCCCATAACATTTCCTTGCAGGATTCCAGTTTGTTCCCTTTTATACCAAACTTCATGGTTAAGCGATTATAAACAGGGCAATGAAACCAGCTCACAGTCAAAACATGAGGTTCTGCATACGCAAGTGATGGTGCTGATATGCAGAGAAATATAACCAAGATAATGCCGGGATAAACAGCCCAGTGAGGGTGGAATAGGTTCCTTTCCTCTGGAGGAATAGAGCATGGGGGCAGTAGAGGCTGGGTGAAAGGGAGGGGGAAGATCAAGCCGTACGAAGTTACAATATTCCCCCTCACTGGCAGTCTTCAAGCAAAGGTTGGAGACACACTTTTCTTGGATGCTTTAGGATGCTTTGGGCTGATCCTGCGTAGAGCAGGGGGTTGGACTAGATGGCCTGTGTGGCCCCTTCCAACTCTATGATTCTATGATTCTATGATCCTGCGTTGAGCAGGGGGTTGGACTAGATGGCCTGTATGGCCCCTTCCAACTCTATGATTCTATGATTCTATGATCCTGCGTTGAGCAGGGGGTTGGACTAGATGGCCTGTGTGGCCCCTTCCAACTCTATGATTCTATGATTCTATAATATTCTAGGGAGGGAATGAACCGAGTTCAAGGCTAACAAAGCTTTATTCTGGAGCATGTCCAGCGGAAGGCGACAAAGACGGTTAGGGGTTTGGAGACCAAGTCGTATGAGGAAAGGTTGGGGGAGCTTGGCTTGTTTATCCTGGAGAGGAGATGACTAAGAAGTGATATGAGAACCATCTTCAAATACTTGAAGGGCTCTCATAGAGAAGATGGAGCAGAGTTGTTTTCTGCTGCCCCAGAGGGCCAGACCAGAACCAATGGGTTGAAATTAATTCAAAAGAATTTTGGGATAAACATCTTGAAGACGTCCCTGAGCTTTAGAGCAGTTCCTCAGTGGAACAGGCTTCCTCGGGAGGTGGTGGGTTCTCCATCTTTGAAAGTTTTCAAGCAGAGGCTAGATAGTCATCGGATAGAAATGCCAATTCTGTGAATTTAGGCAGATTGTGAGTGGGTGGGCAGAAGGGCATCATCTGAGCATGGAATCGGGGTCACTGTGGGTGGGCAGGTAGTTGTGAGTTTCCTGCATTCTGCAAGGGGTTGATCTAGATGAACCTGGAGGTCCCTTCTGACTCTGTTTCTATGATTCTAAGGTACCAGCTTTCATGCACACGCACACTTCCGCAGGATTGTTGGACGGGCGGGTGCCCCGGGACTCAAACTTTGTTCGGCTGCTTCAGACCAACACAGTTACCTCCCCCCCGCCCCCGAATCTAGAGTGGGATTGTTCAGTTAGGGGGAAATCTCCCTATCATTCATCTTCTCCCTAAGCAGGGATTTCTCTCAGGCCCCCAGCTGCCTGTCTCTCAGTTTGGGACACCGAACCGAATTTCCGATCACCTCCCAAGGCAAGACGAAAAGACAGGTGGAGACGCCGGGCACAATGGTGGAGAAAGCCTTGGGATGTATCTGACAAAGCAAATGAGCTAGAGCTAATTCGAAAGCCCGCTCCATGGTGGTCAAGATTGCAAGTGATTCTTTCTCCATCACCGTTGCACAGGGTAGACCTGTAGAATTTTTCTAGGTGGTCAAAGGCCTCTTGGATTCTAGCCAGACACATCCCAGGCCAGGAATTTGGGTGTGACCATTGATGCCTCCCTGACTTTGGAGACGCAGGTCAAAAAAGTAGCGGGCCAGGCGTTTTTCCACCTTTGCCAGGCCCGACTACTAGCGCCCTACCTGTCCCCCGAACACTTAGCCACAGTGATCCATGCAACGGTCACCTCCAGAATAGATTTCTGTAACTCGCTCTACGTGGGCCTTCCCTTGTCCCTGATCCGGAAACTCCAGCTAGTGCAAAACGCAGCTGCTCGGGTCCTCACTGGCACACCTTGGAGGGCCCACATCCAGCCAGTGCTGAGGCAGCTGCACTGGTTGCCAATTGCTGCCCGGATCCGGTTCAAGGTTCTGGTTCTAACCTTCAAGGCTTTACGCGAGTTGGGACCCACATACCTGAGGGACTGCCTATCGCCCTATGCCCCTCGCAGGGCCTTGCGCTCTGCGGGTGAAAACCTGTTGGTCGTTCCCGGCCCTAGGGAAGCACGCCTGGCCTCGACCAGGGCCAGGACTTTTTCGGTCCTGGCCCCGTCCTGGTGGAATGAGCTCCCGGGAGAGCTGCGGGCCCTGTGGGATCTTTCAACGTTCCGCAGAGCCTGCAAGACGGAGCTCTTCCGCCAGGTTTACGGTTGAGGCCGGGGCTGATAATAGATCTATGCCCCCCCAGGGACTCGGGTTCCGGACCCGAAGGAAAACATCATTAGGACCTCCTCTCCACCCGTTAGTAGTGGGAGGGGGGGGGAGTTGAGCTGCCATTCTTGCCATGCCGGCAATATTGGCAATGCTATTATTGTTTTATGGGGTTTTAATGGAGATTTATGAGCCTCTTGTGGCGCAGAGTGGTAAGGCAGCGATATGCTGTTTGAAGCTATCTGCCCATGAGGTTGGGAGTTCAATCCCAGCAGCCGGCTCAAGGTTGACTCAGCCTTCCATCCTTCCGAGGTCGGTAAAATGAGTACCCAGCTTGCTGGGGGGTAAACGGTAATGACTGGGGAAGGCACTGGCAAACCACCCTGTATTGAGTCTGCCATGAAAACGCTAGAGGGCGTCACCCCAAGGGTCAGACATGACTCGGTGCTTGCACAGGGGATACCTTTACCTTTACCTTTAATGGAGATTTGTGATATTGTTACCCGCCACGAGCCGCAAGGGAGTGGCGGGATATAAACCTATTAATAATAATAATAATAATAATAATAATAATAATAATAATAATAATAATAATAATAATAATAGGAGTAGGTGGGCTGCTGTGCTGCTGCAATTGTTTTGCTATGAGCCTTGAAGATGAGATCTCTCGCATCCATGCCAACTTGGGCACCACATTAGCAGCAACAGAATCAGATGGTTCCAGGGTAAAGATTTGTCCAGTAGGGGGATGGAAACTTTTCAGCTTGTGTAGTCTGAAGATGTGGACAGGGTTCTGGGAAGTTTGAGACTGATTTGTACAACCATCGCCTCTCCTGCCTGTTTACAGCTATTGTTGGGGGCCCATGGAGTGAGTCCAAGAGACTGTAGATGACTCTTTGAGAGGTGGGGTGGCTGCTTCTTCCTTGAAGTGGGCAATGGTGGAGTAGTAAAGTAACCTGCTCTGGGCCCAAGAGAACTGAGTCACTAGCATCCTGTTTCAAATGTAATAAGAGCTGTAATGACAAACATTGGAAACGCCAAAATATAAATGGTAGCATACATGGTGGACTTGCCAGAAGGCAAGGAAATATTGGGTTATGATTCATGAAAAGTTGTAAGGGGCACTGAAAGTTAAATTTGTATTGGATCCAAAGTGTATGCTATTAAATATGGTACCAAATATTAACATATTTAGCCCAACTGGTAACCCTAACCCTATCTGCTGCTGGTGGCCTGGGACGGGGGGGAAATATCTAGACACCTCCCCTCTCCCCGCAAAAGTGCACACAATAGTTGTGTCAATGAAATACATCAAAACAACAATGGCCATCCTGTTTTGTACCTTTTAAAACTCCAGGTTCGAGACGGGAGCGCTGTGGGTACCGTATCATCCGCCGCCATCGTAACTCAGAAGATCCGGTGCACTGCCTAAGTAAAGTGAAAAAGAATCCTGACAACACCGGCCAAGTTAAGGAGGTCCTGATTAACACGCTGAGCCCGGAACAGTTTGTTTCGATATTACTCGAAGCCGAGCCGCCAAACGTATTGGTGAGCCGCCCCAGCAAGCCATTCACGGAAGCGTCCATGATGATGTCTTTAACGAAACTGGCTGACAAAGAACTGGTTCATATGATTGGCTGGGCCAAAAAAATTCCTGGTAAGGATTTGGCTGTAACATTTAACTAAGTATAAACTGGAGGAAATTTGGGGGAGGTTTCTGTCCGGGACCTTAGATCGGGGCTCCCTAAGCTTTCTGAGCCTGTGGACATCTTTGGAATTGTGACACGGGGCGATGGGTGCAATAGCAAAATGGCTGCCATGGGAGGTGGAGCCAGTTACAACATGGATCCGGCAAGAGGCGGAGCCAACCTCAAAATGTCAAGGGGAAATGTTACATATGACTCTTAACAGTAACACAGCAGAAGTCCCTCCTAGCCCTGCCCACTTTCTAAAACATGAAAAAAGGAAGGTTCACAATAGAAATACAATAGAAACACAATAGAAAAACAAGGAACCTTTCCAAGGCAATATACTTGTGATAATGTATATATTTAATTCCAATACAATTTCTTTTACAATTTCTTTGATGTAGGATTTTTCCACTTTTTTCCCACAACAAACTGACATTGGAGGATTGGAGGACTCGGCCACTGAAGAAGTCGCTAAAAACGGAAATTATCTAGAAGCCGTTACGGTCGTTTCTTCTTGTACATCAAAGAAATTGTAAAATAAATTGTATTGGAATTCAATAGACACACTATCCCGAGTATATTGCCTTGGGAAGGTTCTTCCATTTCTAAAAGAAGGCTGGCCAGGGATTTTGGTTTGGGGCGGGTACCATCTGGGAATAGAATTGGGGTCACTGTGGGTGGGCAGGTAGTTGTGAGTTTCCTGCATTCTGCAGGGGGTTGATCTAGATGACCCTGGAGGTCCCTTCTGACTCTACAATTCTATGGTGAGTGACAGGAAAAGGGATGACAGACACAGTGGCACCCACAGTCCCCACATCAGGGACCCTATCCCAGCTCTTCTTTTGGCTCAGGGTGCTGCCACAGTGGATGTGGTGATATCAGCACATGTATGCTTTCCCAATGACCTAAGCACATTGAACTGGATTACAGTGAAATCCTAAATGGAATTATGCCCTTTTTAGCCCATCGATTACGGTGGACCTAGAAGGGTGCAATTCTGTTTAGGATTTACTTATTTAGTTTATTTATAGCTGGTGTGTCTCACCAAGACTCAAGGTGGATTACAGAATCATAGAATCATAGAACTGGAAGGGACCTTCAGGGTCATCTAGCCCACCCCCTGCATAATATAAGAACTCACAACTACCTGCTTACCCACAGTGACCCCAGTTTTATGCCCAAATGACGCCTCCTCCTAAGAAACCCAGAACCCCTGGACAGTCTGGCCTCGAGGAAATTCACTTCCTGACCCCAAAGTGGCGACTGGCAATTCCCTCGGCATGTAAGAAAGGGCCACAAAAGGTGAGCACCAGCATACTGACAGCACTGGCATTCCACAGTATTTTAAAAATTAAACACACAAATAACTAATACATATAATATTGGAAGGGATCTCATGGGTCATCTAGTCCAACCCCCTGCACTATGCAGGACACTCACATCCCAATTGCTTAGAATAAATTGTTTAGAATAAACAAAGGGGCTTTCCGCACCGGGATCCATGTAGCAAATTGTTTGCTGAACGAAAAATCGCCATTTAAAATAGTGGAATTCGTCTTTGTAGAAACCGCAACAATGGTAACGCACAGAACTTTCCCGCTAGTGTTGCAGATTGGTTGCAGGAGTGTAGCGCTTTCCGGAGGGTGAATCCACTTTTTGGGATTTCCCTGAAAGCGCTACAACGAAGCGCTTTTTGCGAATCGGTTTCAGGTGTGTAGCAGATTGTCAACGACGTTGTGCATAACGGCAAATCAGTAGCGATTTCAATTGGCAACCATTGTGCAATTTTGAAGGAGTGCGGAAAGCCCCCCAAAATTGGGGGGCATCGGAGTACCAAACCTGCCTCTTCAAGTAAGCTCAGCTATTCTCAGGGCTGGTCTGAGGTTTTGGGGCACTTGGAGCAAACTGTGACTCCCCCCCCTTCTGTAGAGAGGAAGTGAGAAGTCTTGAATGAACGTTTTCCTTACGGGGCATTCAACATGAACGCGGTCAAAATAAAAACAGAGAAGCTGTTCAAAAGCCTTACTCTTCCCATCAAAGCAGCTCTAGACCAGCACTAACAAATACAGATATTCTAGTAGAGAAGAGATCGATTTTTTAATACTCCGCTTTTCATTACCCAAAGGAGTCTCAAAGCGGCTTACAATCACCTTCCCTTCCTCTCCCCACAACAGACGCCCTATGAAACGGGTAACCAATCTGGATCTCCAGATGTCCAGTTGCTGGCAGGGCCTCATGGGAATTGTAGTTCATGGACATCTGGAGAGCCACAGTATAACCACCCCTGCCCTATGAGATAGGTGAGACTGAGAGAGCTCTGTGAGAACTGGGACTGGCCCAAGGTCACCCAGCTGGCTGCATGTGGAGGAGGAGTGGGGTCAGAAGGCAAATTTCCCCCAGACCAGCCTGAACAGGTATTCTTGTGGTGTTTTTTTTTTTAGAGGGGGGCATCATCTGGACATGGACATGGACATGGGGGTCACTGTGGGTGGGCAGAGAGTTGTGAATTTCCTGCATTGAGCAGAGGGTTGGACTAGATGACCATGGAGGTCCCTTCCAACTCTATGATTCTATGATTCAAGCCCGGTTCTCCGGATTAGAGGCCACTGCTTTTAACTACTGCACCGAGCTCATGAACACCAAGCTACTTTTAAAATCCATACAGAAAGCTCCTCTTAAAACCATGGAACCATCTTGCCAGTTTTCGGTAGAATCAACGCTTCAGCAATTGAAGCATCAGGTGAGAGTGGCACAAGCCGTCAGGAAATTCCTAATTTGGGGAAGGCATCTAACCCACACAGCACAGTGGCGGGCGATGCAGAGGACCGGGGGATAATATACCTTTTTAAAAAACGCCTTCACGGAAATTTAAAAATCGCCGCGGTCTTGAACAGGAGCCCTGGTGGTGAGCAATTTTGCTCTGATTGTTGGGAAATGCCCAGCATTTTCTCTCAGCTGGGAGAGCAATCCATTTTCGCATTTGAGTTACTGTCTCTGCTGATTTCTGCCGCTCGAAGGGGTGGTGGCAAAAGCCAGTGCACAGGACTGTTAAATTAACTTAATGCACGCCCGGCAAGAAGGCTGTATCTTCTCAGATGAATTCATCCTTTTAATGCATTATTATTCTCCTCAATTTCAGGCATCTGTTTTTCTCCCCTTATCTTAGGTCCAATAGAATGTCTGACTAAAGCCAATTTTTCAAACATCGCTCTGAATAGTGTGGGAGTGTCAGGGGAGGGGCCACCAGATTCACATGGATTGTCTCACTTTGAGGAAACACTCAGGAACATGCCTGTAATGGTTCAATCCTGTACCCAGTGGCATGGATCAGATGATGCCTCCCTATTTGTGCTGGTAGAGGGTGACCGGCTTCAGCCTAGGAAATTCGTAGAGATTTGGGAATGGTGTACGTGGAGGACAGAATAATAAGAAGAATTGGCTTTTATACTCTGCTGTTCACTGCCCGAAAACGTCTCAGGGCAGCTTACAATCGCCTTCCCTCCCTGTCCCCACAACCGACACCCTGTGAAGGAAGGTGGGGCTGAGAGAGCTCAAAGAGAACTGCTTGGTCAGAGCAGCACTATCAGGACTGTGACTAGCCAAAGGTCACCCACCAGGTTAGAAGCCGCCGCTCTTAACCACGATACCAAGCTGGCTCCTGGGAGAGATTACACCTACATTTTTGGCCTGTGATAAGAAGTTTCTCCAAGAAAATTGAGCTCTATAGTCTGGAGATCTCGCTCTGTTGTCATTCCAGGAGAACTCCAGGCTCCTCCTTGAGGTTGGCAACCCCAGTGGGAAGGCAGGGGGAAAGGCTGGAGTGTATATTACCATATTCTTCCATGGCCACTGACAGTCCACATGGGGGGGGCGTCATTTGGATTGAGCCATATCTGACCCTGTTTGGTTGTTCTTCACTTGGATCCACGGGCTCCTGTTTTTGGTTTCCTTCTCACTGCCCCAACCTTGACCCCAGAATGTTCCTATCATGGAGTCCCACATTCTGAGTTACCCAGGGTGGTTAAAATGACAGACCGCTGTGCTATTGAAGCGATTGGGAGCGATGGAGGGCAAAAGAAGAAGGGGACGACAGAGAATGAGGCGGCTGGATGGAGTCACTGAAGCAGTCAGTGCAAACTTAAATGGACTCCGGGGAATGGCAGAGGACAGGAAGGCCTGGAGGATCATTGTCCATGGGGTCGCGATGGGTCGGACACGACTTCGCACCTAACAACAACAACAATGCTATTGAAACAGTTTGCAGTAGAAAAGAGCAGGCGTGACTGTAACAGATAATGAAGCTCAAGACGGTTCATCCAAAATAAACCCCGCCCATAAATGCTGGCCACACTGCTGTTTTATAAATGTTGTCACCTGCCCTAAGCAGCACTGGAAGGGTGGGCAAAAAATGAAACCATTTACTACTACTACTTCTACTACTACTACTACTACTATCAAAATACTGATCAGGTGCTTTTTGAGCTCTCTGTTTGGAGCAGATATATCCCAGCACACGTCCCTACTTGTAAGCATGCATTTGGAACTCCATGGAACATGAAGATACTTGGAAAAGGCCATTGACAGCACAAAAACAGCAGCTGGGGGGAAAAGATCATTATTGTTGTTTTTATTGTTATGTTTCTTGTTATGTTTATATATACCCTTCCCAAATTGGCTCAGGGCGGTGGACATCAAGAGCAAAACAAATAAATAAATATTACTCCAATTAAAACTATAGGCAGTGAAGTTGTAAAACAATTGTTTAAAATCATTTAAATCCATGTCGAGGAGCAGTTGTCTGGTTATACATTGGCTGCGTCCCACCAGAGGAGGGGTGGCCAAATTGTGGCTCCCCAGATGTCCGTGGACTACAATTCCCATGAGCCCCTGCGGGGGCTCATGGGAATTGTAGTCCATGGACATCTGGGGAGTCACAGTTTGGCCACCCTTGCTTCATAGATTTCCTCCTTTGGGCATTTCTGATGGGGGGTCAGTAGATGACCCCCTCTGGCCACCACTTCTCCGTCTCTACTCAAAATCCCTCCCCTCTAAAACTGCTTTTCTTCAACCACGACAAGAGATTCTTCCTGTACCGACCGTTTCTCTATACCAGGGGTAGTCAAACTGCAGACCTCCAGATGTCCATGGACTACAATTCCCATGAGCCCCTGCCAGCAAACATTGGCAGGGGCTCATGGGAATTGTATTCCATGGACATCTGGAGGGCCGCAGTGTGACTACCCCTGCTCTATACCATGCACTTTGCCCTTTTATTGCTTCTGCTGCATATTCTTGTCTTCCTCCTTCTTTCTTGTTATCTTTTTTAAAAATCCTTATTACACTTCAAGAATATCTTAGTCAAGTTTCCGGCTCTTCCCATAAGCCTTTGCTGCCAGCGCCAACCCGAACAGCAGGTTCCCTTCTGACTCACTCCCAGGAAGTTCCACGCTGTTCCCGCACTCAGGATGCGGCACGCGGTGGTGGGGAGATCACGTAGGGTGAAGAACCATCCGTGGACTTCCTGCAGGGCCCTTGTTTTAATCAGGGGCGCCTCCCGGGTCCTTTATTTAATCCTTGAGTGAGGCTTCTATGAGAGCCTGGCTTAGCCCCCTGCTGCTGAAGTCAGCAGGGCACCCCCTGCCCCCCCCCCCAAACTGCAGTCGTGATCGCTTGTTTGCTTGCGTTTCCTTCTGCTGCGTCCTCCTGCCTTTCTTCCCCACTTAGACAAAAACGTCCATGGCGAAATAGAAGCAGCTCGCTGGGCAGAAACGCGGGAGCTCAAACCTTTCCCTGACTTCTCTGCCTGCGGCCGTGTTTCATCCAGTTTGCCGACTGTACAAATCTGGGGGTTCCGTTTTTAAAGACAACAACAGCAGCTAAACTCCCATATGTATGTATGTATGTATATATATATATATATATATATATATATATATATATATATATATATATATATATATATATATATATATATATATATATATATATATATATATATATATATATATATATATATATATATATATATATATATATATATATATATATATATATATATATATATATATATATATATATATATATATATATATATATATATATATATATATATATATATATATATATATATATATATATATATATATATATATATATATATATATATATATATATATATATATATATATATATATATATATATATATATATATATATATATATATATATATATACACTGACTTTCAGACCCGTGGGGTGTTGTGTGTTTATGCAGATCTGCAGAGGATCTGAGCTTGAGGGCTGAAACAGGGTTGTTATCCCAAGCTCGAGCCTGGCTGGTCTCCCCATGGGAGCCGGGCGATTCTAAAGGTGTTTGCCGCAGCCCGATTGGGCAGCATGCCGCCAGATCCACTTGGGATCCAGCCGGTTTAAATCACTCTGGAACTGGTCGCCTGCCAATGAGCTAATCACAACAAAGAGTGGAATGATTCTAGTGCCTCCATGTTCCTCGACCCACGGATCCAACAGGACGGTCAAATGGCATTTAATAGGGACACACAGAGAGACATTGGCCACCTCTTCCATGTCTGATAACCTCCGTCTCATCTCAGTCTTAACATATTTTGGGGTTACCAACATTAGGTAGGGAAATTCCTGCGGATTAAGGTGTAGGGGGATTGGGAAGGGGACAGGCCTCCAGAGGGTATCTATATCCCACCCTTCAAAGGCGCCATTTTCTCCAGGAGAACTGATCTCTAGAATCTGGAGATCCATGGTTATAGCAAGAGATCTCTAGATGCTACCTGTAGGTTGGCAAGTCTACATCTTTTAGATGCTCAGACTTGCTCCGTCGTGTTTTGGAATGGGTTTTCTAGATGCCTTTGATGTAACGATTCCTCCTCCTGCTTTTTCTAAGGCTTTATAGAGCTCAGTCTTTACGACCAGGTCAGGCTTTTGGAAAGCTGTTGGTTGGAAGTCCTGATGGTGGGCCTGATGTGGAGATCCATCAACCATCCAGGCAAGCTCATCTTTGCACCAGATCTGGTGCTAGACAGGTGAGGAAAGAAGCATGTTTGGGTGATGGGGATGCGGTTTTTGTTGCGTTCGCTTGTCCTCTGTGGTAGGCAAATCACGCGTATCGAAAACGGGAGGACTCCCAAGTCTACCCTAGTCTTCAGTTTGAGGGTCAACTTGTTAAAGGAAAAGCAAATTTTGCAAGGGATCATAGTCGCAAGGGAGATGGGGACTTATGGGGGCTCCACAATGTGATGACACCACTTTCAGTGTGACCCGGCTGTGACATCATCATGCTGGGGTGCCCTCTAGCATTCAAGAGCGTTGCCTAATTTGTGGCACCCAATGTGTGGCTACTGTGTGACACAGTGCTGGGCTGGATGGGCTGTTGGTCTGATCCAACATGACTTCTCTTATGTTCTTATGGTGGACTTCCAGATAACACCTGGGGTTTGACCACGATGTGGCAGATTGTTGGACTGGATGGGCCATTGGCCTGATCCAACATGGCTTCTCTTATGTTCTTGTGGTGGACCTCCTGATAGCACCAGGGTTTTGACCACTGGGTGACACAGAGTGTTGGACCGGATGGGCCATTGGCCTGATCCAACATGGCTTCTCTTGTGTTCTCCAGGTTGTGCTGGAAGTGGTGTCATCACACTGGGGACATCAATCTCATCCCCCTCCATTTCACCTGCCATTTTCCTCCCACCGCCCAGGTGAGTGCCAGCAGGCAACAGCAGAAGGGGGTGGGAATTCTCCTGCTGCCAGTGGGCAACCATACAACCCAACGGTACCCCTAGGTGATTGTAAGATGGGGTCAAGTGATCCTCGGCATACATGGTGAATAGTGGTATGCTAATTTGTACAGCAAGGGAGTTCAATCCCAAATGCAGAGATGCAGTTGATTTAGGCCAGAGGTGGGCAAACTATGGCCCTCCAGATGTCCATGGACTACAATTCCCATTTGCTGGCAGGGGCTCATGAGAATTGTAGTCCATAGACATCTGGAGGGCCACAGTTTGCCCATCCCTGAACTAGGCCATGCTGGAGCCCAGATAGAGGACCTTGGGGACCTGGAGTGGTGACTTCCTCCATCAGAGGTCCTTCTGGCCCTTCCCCAAGAATGTGCTAGGAACTCCATCTCAGGGGTTAGAGCCACATTGTGCAGGTGTGCAGTGTTACTATTCAGTGGGCTCCAGCAGCAGGTGTTCAGACATGCGCTATTTCTGAACACGGAGGTTTCATCTAGCCATCATGGCTTATAGCCACTTGATGGGCCTATCCCCTGTGAATTTGTCTAATCCTCTTTTAAAGCCAGTAGCCATCACTATATCTCAGCCTTTCTCGACTTTTTTGCTATTGAGAAGCCCCTGAAACGTTCTTCAGGCTATGAGAAACCCTAGAAGAATCATAGAATCATAGAGTTGGAAGGGGCCATACAGGCCATAGAATCATAGAATCATAGAGTTGGAAGGGGCCATACAGGCCATAGAATCATGGAATCATAGAATCATAGAGTTGGAAGGGGCCATACAGGCCATAGAATCATAGAATCATAGAGTTGGAAGGGGCCATACAGGCCATAGAATCATAGAATAATAGAATCATAGAGTTGGAAGGGGCCATACAGGCCATAGAATCATAGAATCATAGAGTTGGAAGGGGCCATACAGGCCATAGAATCATAGAATCATAGAATCATAGAGTTGGAAGGGGCCATACAGGCCATAGAATCCTAGAATCATAGAATCCTAGAGTTGGAAGGGGCCATACAGGCCCTCTAGTCCAACCCCCTGCTCAACACAGGATCAGCCCAGAGCATCCTAAAGCAGAAGAATCACCATCGTGCAGAATATGGTTGGGAACCACCCCAGGCTCCTCCCCTCCCCACTCCATCCAGGCCCATCATTGGCCATTTTGGGAGGGGGTGGGTGGGTCAACATGACCATATATGGTCATATCACCTGATGAAATGTTTAACAATTTTTTAAAATATATGTATTTAAGAAATGAATTAACTCCCAGCCATACAGGAAACCCTTCCAGGGCTGTCAAGAAACCCCAGGGTTTCATGAAACGGCGGTTGAGAAGGCTTGCTATATCTAGTGGTCATGAGTTACAGAAGTCAATGAAACTTTAAGGGACCAGGGAGAAGGGAGCACCAAACTGATGTTGTAAAAGAAAATTCTATGGGGCCGGAAAGGAGAAGAGACTGCATAAGAAGGGACCTTGCAGAAGCAGTCACTGGTGACAGAACTAGAGAAGAAAAATCTACACATCATAGCACGTCAGGATATGGGTGCCGAAAGACAAGGCGTGCGTAGAAAGAAGAGGGCTTTGGGCCAAGGAGAAATTCCAAGCTGAGGACAGGGCTTTGTGCTAGATCAGTGGCTCTCAACCTTCCTAATGCCGCAACCCTTTAATACAGTTCCTCATGTTGGGTGACCCCCAGCCATAAAATTAGGCAAGGGTCCTTTTGCAGAAACTAAACCAAAACTGACCAATAGCTTGAAGATCCATTGTTCATGATTGCATATAAATTGTTTTTTCTTTCTTTCTGGGGTTTCCCAGTTCAGTTCTGCCTCTTGTCCCACCATGCAGATCTCGCTCTTTCCCGCTGCTCCAGACAGGAACGCTCTATCTTGATCTACCCTGCAAGGATGTTGTGTAGATGCTGCCTCCCTGGCCAATCTGCTTACCCTGCCGCAACCCCTGGGAAAGGGTCCTTCGACCCCCAGGTTGAGAACCACTGTCCTAGGCGTTACCCCTGCCTATTAATGAAATCCTCACCGTGAAAGCTAACCCCTTTCTTAACGATGAATGAACTATCAGAGAAACAAGCGATTTTCAAGTCTTTTTGTGTTTTGCAATAATCTTCGGCCTGTGTTCTAAAATTAGGGACGAGGGGAAGTGTGTGGAAGGAATTCTGGAAATCTTTGACATGCTCTTGGCGATGACTTCAAGGCTCCGGGAGTTGAAGCTGCAGCACAAAGAATATCTGTGTGTCAAGGCTATGGTTCTCCTCAATTCCAGTGAGTAGACGATTCATTCGTGTCAAGCTGTGCTTATTAGTTAGACAACAGCCGGGCGGCGAAGGCGGGGAGGAATATTACGGGACACAAGAGCCATTATAGGGGAATGAAATACGGCATGGAAAGTGCTTTTCCCTTCCTCACTTGATAATGGCTTTATGATTGATACGGAGAAATAACACCCAGGTCACTGGTCTGTTATCGTTCCGCGAGCTGTGTTTTTATACCCTCTAAAAAGTAAGATACGACTTAAAGGGCTCTTGATAAAGCTGCACGTGACCTCGAGATTTCTGCAGGGTTTTGAAGTCCCCTCCTGCTCACCCACCCAGACATGAGTTTGTTAAGTTGCCAACTTAAAAAAATGGTTCTGCTCCTGTGCTTTTCACGGTTGAGGAGACAGGAGGCGTCTCCGAGCGTTAAGCCCCTCCCAGATAAACTAGGGAGGTGGGAATGTGCTTATTGTAAAAGGAGCAGCAGATTTGATTCTGTGAATCACCGAGCGGAAGGAGATCCCTCTTTCGTCTGCAGCCCCCAGGAGGTTTCTGACTTCCTCCGAGTTGTTCTGTAGGGTTGGAAGACCCACTGGGAGTTGAGTGGAATGCCTCATTTTTAGCACAGGAAGAGAGAATTGGCAGAAATCCCCACCCTCAGTCTTGTGGGAAATCTCGCTACGTTCTGGTCATGGGAGCAGTAGGAAGATGGGTGAGGGGAAATCCAGTGCGTGGTCTTCTTCTATTCACAGGATCATGTCCCCTTTTTAAAAAATTAAGTTTGAAATGCCTCACTATGAAACATGGCTGTAGCTTCCCACCACTTTTGGACAGGACTCCCCCCCTAGTTTTCTGAAGGCATATAGAATCATAGAATCATAGAGTTGGAAGGGGCCATACAGGCCATAGAATCACAGAATCATAGAGTTGGAAGGGGCCATACAGGCCATCTAGTCTCACCGCAGGATCAGCCGCAGGATCAGCCCTAAGCATCCTAAAGCATATCTTGAAGACATGTTAGAGAACTAGCATGGTATAGAACAGGGGTGGCCAAACAGTGGCTCTCCAGATGTCCATGAACTACAACTCCCATGAGCCCCTGCCACTGTGGGAATTGCAGTCCCATGGATATCTGTAGAACCACAGTTTGGCCACGCCCAGTATAGAGATGAGTGTTGGACTAGGAATGAGCAGAGTCCCCTCCTCTGCCATAGAGGCACACTGGGTGACCTGGGGACACCCTGACCTACCTCACAAGGTTGTTGTGAGATTAAAATGGAGGAAAAGAGAATCTCATTAAAGACCGAAGGGGAACAAAAACCCAACCCGGTGGAAGGAAAGTTAGCAGTTAAGGGCACACTAAGCAGCACACCACAGCTATTCAGAAGGACAACGAAGGGGTAGAAAATGGAATAAATCTGTTTCCCTCAAGAGCAGTTCAACCACACCCAGCTCGCCAGATTAGAAGTCCACACTCCTAAGCGTTACGCTACACCAAGGTTGCCCATGGCTCAGGGTGTTTTCCATTGTTCTTCCTCCAATTTTCAGCATCACAACAGCCCTGCAAAGCTGGCCGCCTCCATTGCTCCCCCTCCTGAGCATGAGTCAGTTCTCTTGTAGCTTCTGTGCCAGGGAGGGAGCAGCTCCTGCAGGCCTAATCCCACTTCCTGGCCCGGGTGAGCAGAAGTTCAGTGGATAGGCCCGGGGTGTAAAAATCAAGGGGAGAGGAGTTGGTTGTCACATGGCATGAAGAGTCCGGGTTGCCTCCTCATTTCCTGCCTTTCTTTCTGGCTTATATCAGGCGGAGCCACTGTAGTAGAAGCAAAGGCTGCGGGAGGGGATTAAAGGAGGGCAAAAGGTACAGATGGTGATGTCACGTCCAGGGGGCGTGGCAGGGAGGCGTGGCCAGCTGATATCACTTCTGGGGCTCTTCAAAGACTGAACAAAATTTCAAAATGTTGAAAAAGGCAGCTCCAAGGTCTCATGGTGAGGTCTTTCCCGTTATCTGCTACCGGATCCTGTTAACCGGAGGTGCTGAGGATTGGACCTGAGACTTCCTGCATCCCATGCATATATTCTGCTTTTGAGCCATGACCCCTCTTCTCTAGTCAATGACTGAGGTGGACAAATGAAGCTCCCTGGAGAAGGAATTCCATAATTTTGGTGCCACCACTGAGAAGGCCTTCCTTTAGCCTCAGTTGGTGGGAGCGCCCGAAGCCAGGACCCTCAAAGATAACCATTATGGCCAGGTAGGTTTATATGGGCTCCTTTTCCTATTCCTTGTGGAAAAAGGAATATATAGCAAACCGGTCAGTCCTAGAGGAGATCAGCCCTGACTGCTCCTTAGAAGGCCAGATCCTGAAGATGAAACTCCAAATACTTTGGCCACCTCATGAGAAGGAAGGACTCCCTGGAGAAGAGCCTAATGCTGGGAGCGATTGAGGGCAAAAGAAGAAGGGGACGACAGAGAATGAGGTGGCTGGATGGAGTCACTGAAGCAGTCGGTGCAAACTTAAATGGACTCCGGGGAATGGTAGAGGACAGGAAGGCCTGGAGGATCATTGTCCATGGGGTCGCGATGGGTTGGACACAACTTTGCACCTAACAACAACAACAAAGTGCAATCTCTCCTCTCACCCATCCCTATCCATTTTCAAATACCGTTCTCGCAACCTCTTTTTCTCCCGGGAAAAGTTTGTGCCGCAGTTTGCCCTCTGATGATGTTTTGTTTTGTCACAAACTGAAAAACAACTTTGGGCAGGCAGCAGCAGATTTTGAGACGTCCAATTTCTCAAGTCCTCGGTCCCAAATCTGAGGAACTTTGATTGACCAGGTATTCGAGGAAGGCGCGTCGTTTTGTGTGAACGGGAACTAGGTTCACAAGCTGATTCCAAATATATTTACTTCTGTCATTCTGCAAAACGACGTAAAACAATTGTTCGAGAGGGCATTTCTATAGGGGTAATAGGACTGTAATATACTGTAATAGAATGGTTTGGGAAGGTACTTTAATAAGGGAGACAAGACTGTAGTTTGTGCTTCATTGTATGGAGTGAATTATCTGTTGGTTGGGTGTATTATCCTGCTCTTATTGCATTGGTTTCTACTTCTATTATTCTTTGTTCCGAATTATTTGTCATATCACGTCACAATCCTGGTTCTATTGCATTGCTCATTAGATTTCTCACGCTGCTTGATTGCATCATTTCATCCCACATTACCTGCCGACAGTCTCATTCTATCAATAAAATAAATTAATGCGGCAATTAACAAACTTGATTCTTTTAAAACTTAGGACATTTCTATGCAACCTTTCTCTCCCAAGGGATCCAAATTGACTGGATGATTAATTTAAACAGGATGATTCAAATAAATCATTTGGTGTCGTGGTTAGAAGTGCGGACTTCTAATCTGGCATGCCGGGTTCGATTCCGCACTCCCCCACATGCAGCCAGCTGGATGACCTTGGGCTCACCACAGCACTGATAGAACTGTTCTGACCGAGCAGTGATATCAGGGCTCTCTCAGCCTCCCCTCCCTCCCAGGATGTCTGTTGTGGGGAGAGGAAAGGGAAGGCGACTGTAAACCACTTTGAGACTCCTTCGGGTAGAGAAAAGCGGCATATAAGAACCAACTCTTCTTCTTCTTCAGTAATATCAGGGCTCCCTCAGCCTCATCTCCCTCACAGGGTGTCTGTTGTGGGGAGAGGAAAGGGAAGGCGAATGTAAGTAGCTTTGAGACTCCTTTGGGTAGAGAAAAGCAGCATATAAGAACCAACTCTTCTTCTTCTTCTTCTCCTTCTTCTTCAGTAATATCAGGGCTCCCTCAGCCTCACCTCCCTCACAGGATATCTGTTGTCATGGGTTCTGATAAACCCAGAATCACAGACTGTTCAATATTGCCATGGTTACACATGTTATGGCCATAGACCAAACACATTTCAACCCCGAGGGCCTTCAACCCATTGGGTCAAGTCAACCATATACCCACATATCAAATCCAAGGGGACTGATGGGCTGTTCTAACAAAGAATCATCAATTGGCTGAATTTGGATGTTGTGACTGTTTACTAATTTAACAGAATTAACTCTTGCTTTCTATTCCCACTGTCATGATGGTCAGTTCATAGTCTGAGGAAGAGTGCCTGCACTCGAAAGCTCACGCCTGGAATAAATCTTTGTTGGTCTTAAAGGTTGCTACCGGACTCTCATTTTGTAGTGTTCCCTCACCATGAGCTGCATGGGCGTCACTCACAGGTTTACATACATCCTCCTGATTGGGATGCGATTCTAGCCTTTCTGTTTTTCCTCATTTAGACATGTTCCCCCTGTCGTCCACAACGGAAGAACCGGAAAGCAGCAAGAAGCTGCACCACCTACTGAATACAGTGACCGATTCTTTGGTGTGGGTCATTGGGAAAAGCGGGATCCCGCTCCCTCAGCAGACCACCCGCCTGGCCAACTTGCTGATGCTCCTGTCCCACGTCCGACATGCAAGGTAAGGCCGCCGCAGACAGCGAACACGTCAAGCTGCTTTGGTCTGAATCAGGGGTAGTCAAACTGCGGCCCTCCAGATGTCCATGGACTACAATTCCCATGAGCCCCTGCCAGCAAACGCTGGCAGGGGCTCATGGGAATTGTAGTCCACGGACATCTGGAGGGCCGTAGTTTGACTACCCCTCTGAATCAAACCCTCGGTGCACCCTGTCGGCCGAATTTAGGTACGCAAAGGGGCGAAGTTCAGGGCTGCTCACAGATTAATGCTTTAATCGAGAAATATTAAAATGATAAAAATGCTTTAATCGAGAAAAGAAAGACTGTGTCTAGAAAGAAGACGAAAGAGAGTCTGAACTAACTGTGTGGTCTGTCAGATTCAGGTGTTTAGCAATATAAACTGCCCAGAGCTGTGAAGAATGGGCGGTATAAAAATCCAAAATAAATAAAATAAAGAAATAAATGTTGATCAGAAGTAGCAGATGCAAAACCTGAAAGGGAACGAAAAACCAACCTTCACAAAGTCAGGAACTCAAAAGTTGAGCTAGAAAACACTATAGAAATTTAACAATTATTTATTAAAGTGCACCCGTATTAGGTTAAAAACAAAGTAAAAACTATATAAAAACTATACAGATCTAATTGCACATGAACAGACCAAACACAGTTCGACCCTACTGGGTCTTCCTCAGTGGTCCACTGAGAAACTGCTCTGACTGTCAGGAACTTCTTCCGAATGTTTAGACGGAATTTCTTTTGAATTAACTTCATCCCATTGGTTCTGGTCCGTCCCTCCGGGGCAAGAGAGAACAACTCTGCTCCATCTTCGATATGGCAGCCTTTTAAATACTTGAAGATGGTTATCAGATCCCCTCTCCAGGCTAAACAGACATATGTAGTGAGATAAGAAACCAATATCCCTGTTGAGTCCTGGGTATTCCATTGTTTTGAGAGTTGAAATAACTCCCTTTCCAGTTTGTTCTTGAAGTTTCCTTGTAATAAAACAGCCTCTTTGAGGTCCCTCAATTGAATGTCCTGGGAGGTTGAAGTGTCGAACAGGGAGGAGGTGTGCTCAGAGGAGCAGGAAGTCTTCAACTGAGCCAACTACTCTGACTGAAATCCCCCCCACCCTGATATTGTTCTCCATGTAGTTTAAACCCATTACTGTGGGTCCTCTCCTCTGCTGCCAACAGGAACTGCTCCCTGCCTTCTTCCAAGTGACAACCTTTCAGATCCTTCAAGAGAGCCATCCTGGCCCCTCTCCACCTCCTCTTCTCCAGGCTGAACATACCCACGTCCCTCAGCCTTTCCTCGTAATGTTAATCCCCAGGCCCTGGATCATCCTCATCGCTCTCCTCTGCCCCCTCTCCATTTTGTCCACATCCTTTTTGAAGTGAGGCCTCCAGAACTGCCCACAGGACTCCAGGTGGGCTCTGACCAATGCGGTAGACAGCAGGACTAGGACCTCATGTGATTTCAACCGGATGCCTCTGTTGATAAAGCCCAAAACTGGATTCCCCTTCTTTTCTGCTGCATCACACCACCTGCTCATATTTACCTTACCGTCCACATACCCCAAAATCTCATTTGCACACATTGCTACCCAGAAGAGTATGTCCATCCAGTAGGCATGGGTCTCATTTTTGTGACCCAGATGTAGAACTCTGCTATCCTCCTTCTTAAATAGCATCTTGTTCTCATTTGTCCTCAATGAGGACTTTGGCTTTGACCACCGAAGGCCTAGTTCAGGGTGCTGGGATACTGCCCCAAGGCCAGCAGCTGCCTTCTTCGAGCAGCTCTTTATTTTGTGGAAGGATTCTGTACAGCCCAGCCCCTCCCCATCTCTTGTTTGCACAGAAAAGCTTTCCGATAACATCGGGGCCTATGAGATTACACTACAAGTATATGTAATCCTTACAAGGTTTTCTCTACTCTTTGCTGCATAAACAACTGGATCCAAGGCTGAGTCTCTGAGCACACATTCTCGGTTGCCACTGAGTATTTCTTTTTCTACCTCTGCCTTCTTTCCTGCCATGCTTAGGTTGCCAACTCCAGGTTGGGGAATTCTGGGGAGAGAAGTCTCTCTGTGGGATTGGCTTGTGCAGTGCCAGCAGTCCCTTCTGCTTCCCTCTCTTTGGAAGAAGAAGAGGAGGAGGAGTTGGTTTTATGCCCTGCTTTTCATTGCCCAAAAGAGTCTTGAAGTGGCTGACAATTGCCTTCCCTTCCTCTCCCCACGACAGATACCCTAGGAGGGAGGAGAGGCTGAGAGAGCCCTGATATTACTGCTCGATCAGAACAACACTATCAGGGCTGTGATTGGCCAAAGGTCACCCAGCAGGCTGCATGTGGAGGAGCGGGGAATCGAGCCCGGCTCTCCAGATTAGAAGCCACTGCTCTTAACCACGACACCACGCTGGAAGGGGGAAGGAAGCGAAAGGGACGGTTTAACTGGCTGCCAGCCACTTAAACTGAACAGCTGACCAGTGGGCCAGCAGCCATTTAAGCCCTCTGTCTTGCTAACCCTGCCTTCCAAAGGGAAGGCAGAGAAAAGGGTCACTGGAATCGGGGAGCATTGATTCGGAAAACCTGAATCACCTGGCCTGAGAAATGTTTGCCTGGCTTTGACTAGGGCCAGGGCCTTTTTGGTCCTGGCCCCTACCAGGTGGAATGAGCTCCCAGAAGAGCTGAGGGCCCTGATGGAACTGGGTCAGTTCTGCAGGGCCTGCAAGATCAAGCTCTTCTGCCAGGTGATTGGTTGAGGCCAGGACAGCGACACATTCAATCTTGGGCCCCTCCTTGAAACTTTGACACCGTATGCTGTAGATCAGCTGTCCCCAACCTTTTTATAACCGGGGACCAGTCAACGCTTGACAATTTAATGAGGCCCGGTGTGGGGGGGTAGTCTTTTGCTGAAGGACATTGCCACTGCTGCCTGAGCCCCTGCTCCACTTGCTTTTCCGCCGGTGCCCCTGACTTCCCGCCGCCACTGGGGGGCGCTGCCAGCAGCAGCTGCACAGTGCCACGCCGAGGGGGAGCCCCAGCCATGGCGGCCGCTGGAGAGCACCAAAGGTGAGCTGGCGGCAGAGTGGCAGGGCAGCCCCCGAGGCAGCAGCCGGTGAGGAGGACGAGGAGGAGCCGCGGCCGGGTACCGACTGATCCACGGACTGGTCCCGGTCCCCGGACCAAGGGTTGGGGACCGCTGCTGTAACTAACTGCGATTTATATTATATTAATAGTTCTATATGATGATGCTGTGGGGTTAATTTATGGCGGTTTTAATGTTTGGATTTCATTGTATATTTCGAAACGTTGTAAGCCGCCGTGACCTGGTGACCCTGGGAGTGGTGGCATAGAACACACACACACACACACTGCACTTCCAATGTTGTAAACAGAGGAACCTCTGACCTCAGCCATGAGCTCTTCAGGCTCCCCAGAACATTGGTACCAAGTGCCTTTTAAAGGCCCCCCTCGGGCCCTGGCATCATTTCTGTGACCTTTCTCCCCCTTCTCCGCAGTAACAAAGGGATGGAGCACCTGCTCAGCATGAAGTGCAAAAACGTCGTGCCCGTCTACGACTTGCTTCTGGAGATGCTCAACGCTCACACCGTCCGAAGTCACCGGAAAACCGCCGTCTCGCCGCTCGAGTATAACCACGTGGAACCGACGGAGTCTTTAGACGGAGTGACGCAGTGATTTCTCGATAATCTGAAAGATCCGGGTTGATGCGAAGCAAGCAGAGAAGAGATCGGCCTTTGATTTCTAAACCTAATAACTTCTCCCCTCTCCTCCCTTGGGACAGGATCGCTGACCTTTTTCGACTGGGCTACGACCTCTAAGACTCCCTTGGGGAAATCTCGCCATTTGCGGAGCAGGAAAGCTCACCAATGATTGTGGTTTTGCCAAACGCCGCACTTTCAGAGTGCCTTCTCAAGAAGAGACCATGGCGACGGCCTTGGGAACTTCTATTATTATGAGTCAAACTATATCCCACCTTTCCTCGTGGTTCAAGGCAGCTTACAATGTTTATTAAAAAAAAAAAACAATTCCAGTTAAAGTCAGATTAAAATAACACACTTCAAATTCTTTCCTAGAATCACAGAATTATAAGCTGGAAGGGACCTCCAGGGTCATCTAGTCCTCTTTAAAGCCTCGCGTTCAGTTCTCCCCTGCAAAGCCCTAGCAAAGAGGGGAGGTCTTGCAGGGAGGGGGGGAGTCCTTGGCTACTTAAGGGAGCCCATTCCACATAGCTAGAATCATAGAATCATAGAGTTGGAAGGGACCTCATGGGTCATCTAGTCCAACCCCCTGCACTAGAGCCATGAGGGAAATGCTAGAGCCATGATGGAAAAGACCTGGCTTCTTGAGGGGTCATCTTGAGTGGTGGGAGAGCCAACAGACTACCCGATCAAGGTAGCTGGCACACAGGGACATATAGAAGGAGCAGGGTTACCAGCTCCAGGTTGGGAAATTCTGGAGAGGTTTTTGTTTTGGGGGGGGGGGTGCTGAGAAGGGTGGGTATTGAAACTTCAGTGGGGGATAACACCATTGAGTCCAACGTCCACAATGGCCATTTTCTCCGGGCGAACCAATCTCTGCTCCCTGATCAGTGGTACTAGCAGGACACCTCCATCCACCACCTGGAAGCTGGCAACCCTGAGGAGGAGAGGGTCCTTCCAATAGGTGGGTCTGAGGTCGTGAAGGGCTTTGAGCAGGGGTAGTCAAACTGCGGCCCTCCAGATGTCCATGGACCACAATTCCCAGAAGCCCCTGCCAGCGAATGCTGGCAGGGACTTCTGGGAATTGTGGTCCATGGACATCTGGAGGACTGCAGTTTGACTACCCCTGGCTTTGAGGGTCATAAGCAGCACCTTGGATGGAGTGCAGAATCGGGCTTCATGGTACCCTTGAGGAGAGAGCTGGAAGTGCACCAATGAGATCCCACCACCAGTGGGGCAGAGAACCGGAGACATTTTCTCTGACGACTCACAGAACGTTTTAACACCCACTCAGTTCTTTCCGTTGGCGCTTCAACGTTGTTTATGCCAACATGGTGCCTCATGTTGTTCATGCGTTTATGTCATTTTAAAAAAGGAAGGATCCTGCTCACACTGGAAATACACGCTCTTCGACTTGTACAGCCAGCGGCGGAAGCTGTGAACACGTTTATCTTTTGTGCAAACTGACCCCGAGCAGGCCATGAGATCTCAAAGAAAATCTCTGAAGAACCCTCTCTGGATCCGGTCGGCCCATGGGGACGAGATGCTCTTCTTTACTTTAAGCCTCTTTACGTGGATTCCTGTCTACATGTTAGCCGTGTACGAACTTGATGTCCGAAGCAAACGCTGAAAAGGCGTCTGTCTTGCCTCGCTTGTTTTCGTGCTAAAAGAGCTTTCCAGGAGGCATTGCTGCTGTTGTGAAGGAATTGTTACTGTGCGACAATTTAGAATTTGTGGGTGACCGATAATCATTGTTTTACCTTTGCAAGGAGGAACAGGTCGAGGTGTTTGTGGTTGTGTTTGTCCCACAGAGCAGGGGTGGCCAACCTGTGGCGCTCCAGAGATCTATGAACTACGACTCCCATGAGTCCCTGGGGGCTCATGGGAATTGGAGTTGGAAGGGACCTCATGGGTCATCTAGTCCAACCCCCTGCACTAGAGCCATGAGGGAAATGCTAGAGCCATGATGGAAAAGACCTGGCCTCTTGAGGGGTCACAGGTTGGCCACCCCCGTCGTAGGAGGAAAGATCTGGGATAGGAATGAACGAGCCATTGGGGCAGGCCTGGTCCAGATGGCAGCTTCATGCGCTTCCGTGTACATGGGCTCCAAGGCATGCGCACCACGATCCCACTAGCAAGGGCTTTTCTTTTCGATCCTGCAGCGGAAGTAACGCTGCACACTCAAAGGGAGATGCACTGAACTGCTGCATTTATTTAAATGATTCCAGAAGTATCGGTCTCAGGGCTCCCCGAAACATTTTGGGCCTGCAGGCACCACTGGAATTCTAACTTCACATGCTGGCCCCAGCCACAAAATGGCTGCCACGGGAGGTGGATAAAGCCACAAAATGGCCGCCACAGTGTACCTTCAGTCGCACGATGCTATGGTGGCAGCTGCTGTGGTCGAAGCTACCTTTTAAAACATCTCCAAAGACAACCCAGTGGCCAATCAGAAGCCTTTTGGGGAAAGGCCCCACCTGGCCCTGTCCTTTTCTCTAAAAGCATTTGGTGGGCACCCGGGAAAGTGTCAGCAGGTGCCTTGGTGCACATGGGCGCCATGTTGGGGACCCTGATCGATCTGTCATTTGTTTAGCCCAACCTCCTCCCAAGCTCAGGATGGCATCTGTAGTTATTGCCTCCATTTTAACCTCAAAACACCTCTGCAAGGTAGGTTAAGCTGAGAGAGTATAAAATCTCTCAGTAAACACCAGGGCTGAGAGGGGACCTGAAACCAGATTTTCCCTGTCCTAACCACTTCCACCACACTGGTTCTCTAGCATGCAGTCTGCTGATGCCCCATCTGTACGTGGTAATAGTAGTTTATAGCAAAACGTGTGAACATGTTTACCTGTTATGTAAATGCACTTTAGAAAGAAGGGAACCGGGAACTAGGGTTGTCCCCTGGGTCTGAGCTGCTGGCAGGGGAGGGGGTGCCCACCAGGAACTGACATGCTGATGTCACCCTCTCCCTCGCTGCAGGGGGAGCCACACTTATGCGAACCCTGGAAGAGCTTCCGGCATGCTGACATCACGCGGAAGTGACGTCGTGACGTCAGGAGGCTAATTTACCATAGAGGTTTGCCTCCGAAAGCAGAATGTCATCCCCCTCCTCTTGTCCCCGGCATGTCACTATAAATTCCTGGTCCCGGGGAATGCAGGGGTGAGTGTGGATGGTTGGCAAGGATTGCTATTTTGAGGGGGATTTCCCCCCATTTCTGAAAGCCTGAAATGGGGGGGGGGAGCCACATCAAAATAAGGGTCCCCCTGGAACTAGCGGAGACCTGGCAACCCTACCTCTAACTGTGATTTCAGGCTTCCTTGAAGGGCCAGAGGAAAAACTGTTTGATTCCAACTGAAAAACAAGGCCAACAAGTATTTCTGTACTGTCAAATGCGAGCACGGGAAATATCCTGAGGAAAGGCCTTTTTGTGTCCCCCTAAGTAAAGCCCTGCATTCACGAGAGGAACTCAGCATTCGTGCCCAAGTACCTTGCTGGACCAGCAGGTGACCAGCAGTAGCTGATGTGCCTGGAAATATAGCCTGTGCACATGAGAGCCATTAGAACGATGCATAAGATTACCAGCTCCAGCTTGGGAATTCACTGTAGGTTTGGGAACAGTCCTTGAGGGGGCAGGATTTGGGAAGAGGAGGGAGCTCTGCAGGGATGTGATGCCACTCTAGGATTTTTGTTTCTACTAGACTCTATGGTATACCATAGAGTCTGTCCTCCAAACTGGCCGTTTTCTCCAGGGGAGTTGAACCACGTAGTTTGATGATTGGTTATAATTCCAAAAGAAGCCCAGGCCCCACCTTGAGGTTAGCAACCCTCCTTACGCATTCACTGTGAAAAAAAATGAGAACAACTCAGAATTTTGCTCGGTTGCCTTGCATTGTTGAGAAGCTTTATGGGCCTTTGAACCTTTGTATGTACCTACCTGGCTCTGCTACGTTGTGCAATATTTGTGGCACAGACATTAAATGTGGAAAAGCAGTTGATAAATAAACTAATTTTTTAAAAAAACTATAGAGAATCAGAGCTCTCGAAGGGGGAAGGGAGCACCCTGTGACTTGCTAAGATTGGCAAAGTTGGAAAATCTCTGGAGATGGAGAGGGCGGAGTTTGGGGAGGGAGTTCAGCAGGAGAGGGCGGAGTTTGGGGAGGGAGTTCAGCAGGAGAGGGCGGAGTTTGGGGAGGGAGTTCAGCAGGAGAGGGCGGAGTTCGGGGAGGGAGCTCAGCAGGAGAGGGCGGAGTTCGGGGAGGGAGCTCAGCAGGAGAGGGCGGAGTTTGGGGAGGGAGCTCAGCAGGAGAGGGCGGAGTTTGGGGAGGGAGCTCAGCAGGAGAGGGCGGAGTTTGGGGAGGGAGCTCAGCAGGAGAGGGCGGAGTTTGGGGAGGGAGCTCAGCAGGAGAGGGCGGAGTTTGGGGAGGGAGCTCAGCAGGAGAGGGCGGAGTTTGGGGAGGGAGCTCAGCAGGAGAGGGCGGAGTTTGGGGAGGGAGCTCAGCAGGAGAGGGCGGAGTTTGGAGAGGGAGCTCAGCAGGAGAGGGCGGAGTTTGGGGAGGGAGCTCAGCAGGCATCAAGGAGCTCTGGCTTTGAGGAGCCCTGGAAGTGATGTCAGCTGGCCATACCCCCCCTGCCATAACATCATTAACCTCTTGAGCTGTTTCCTCCAAGGGAACTTGGGTTGCCAGGCAACTGGTAGGAGGGCTGTTGGTCAGTATATTGTGATACCGGCTGTGGCTCCATGTCACTTCCGGTAAAAGAAACCCTAACCAACAACAGAAATAGCTCTAGGAATTGCTGGAATCTCTATGGTAAAACCTAGTGCCTAGACTAGCCTTTCTCAACCAGGGTTTTGCGAAATCCTGGGGTTTCTTGATGGCCCTGGAAGGATTTCTTGAATGGGTGGGAGTTAATTTTTAATATGTTTTTAAAAATTTGTTAAACAAGTATTGGGTGATATGACCATATACGGTCATGTAGAACCCCTGCCCCACATGGCCAATGATGGGCCTGAAGGGGAGGTGCCCCGTGTGGGCGTGTCCACAGCTCTGCTTCCCAACCATATTCTGCACAATCACACCACTTCTGGGGTTTCCTGAAGCCTGAAGAACGTTTTAGGGGTTTCTCAATGATAAAACAAAGCTGAGAAGAGCTGGCCTAGGCTGAAGGTAGCAGAAGCAGTGGTAGACAAAGAACAGGATGGATGGACAGAATCAAAGCCGTAAGTGGATTGACCTTACAAAAATAAATGCCTGCACAGTGTTGGATGGCAGGCCATTGTTCATAAAGTTGCCATGAGTTGCAAATTACTTGAGGACCCATCGGACAGCAAAATGCTTAGTGGGTCTGCAGGCCGGATTGGTTGCTGGTGTCTTGCAGAATACAAATCGGGGGGGGGGGGCACACAGTTCAGGGCAATGATTCATTAAGGGTTGCAACAGGAAGCCTCTTTGGAGCCTCTGGAATTTCAGCATTAGAGCTGAAGATGAAAGAAAGCCAGCATGGAATATCCGTGAGGAAGTAGACAAAGTGATGCCTTGTTTTCAAGTCCCTGAGAGACAGTACTGGTAAGAAATATGTTACTTTAAGCCCTCCCTCCACCCCCCACCCCCGCGTCAGGATTGGCCAGCTTGGTCATATAAGGGGCAGAATCAGAATTAATTGCCTTTTGATGTCTGAGAAAAAAAAATACTGGAACAGCAACTCACGCAGAGATGCAGCGAGGACCTTCCGGTCAGGTTGGATACTTGGAGAACTCAGGAACCTTGAATCGCTGGATTGATTTGTTCCTTGCAGATCAATAGTTCTTTCACAACACGCTACTGCACCCCCACACTCACAATTTGGAAAGCATCGAGGTATCCCAAAATAGCAACAAAAACACATCTTGTCCGGACATAGTTGAAGGTTGTTTTAAATGGCAGACCGTGGAATTGGGCCAGTGTTTTCTATTCCAGGGTTTCCAAATCAGGGGGTCCATGGGCACCCCAGAGGAGGTCCACAGCCTTTCCCCTCCTGCCTTGATAGACTCGGACACAAGCTAGGGAACTGACCGCTTCCAAGCACGAGCTCCCTTGTGATTTCTGCACCTGGGAGGGATCAGAGCCTTCATGCCTACTCCCACCCTATGCCTTCAGACTCTCCCCCCTCCGTCCTCCTCAAGCCTGCCTGTTAATGCAGATGGTGATGGTCACTTACAGTGAGGTGTCTCTTCCAGGGGTTATGGCGGGGGGGGGGGTATGGCCAGCTGACATCCAGGGCTCCTGGAAGCCTGAAACATTATTTTAGGGGCTCCTCCGTGATCAAAAGTTGGGAAAAGGCTGGTCTAGGCTGTGGGCAGTTGGGGCTTCCCAGCACGGGGCATGGATGTAGCTGCCCTATTGCCTATTAGCACCCTCCAGGGTTTTGCCACTGGGTTTCCCTGTGCAGCTCCGTCATTCCAGGACCCCGAATGCTGCTCCTGGGCCTTGACTGGCTAGTCTTCCCCTTTCGGTCGGCTGGAGGCAGCCCGTCCCAGCATCTCCAGTGGTTGAAGAGTGCGAGCCTCGCTCCTCCATTAGGCCTCCTTGCCGGAGGTCAGGTTGGCCCAGCCGTTTGTCGTAACTGTCTGTAATGAAGGCAAATTGCAGCTTGCAACCTTCTTCGGAAGACCTTTGAATATTATTTTTCCCCCTTTGTTCAACTCTTTCCCTTTCTTAACAGGTTTAATGGAAGAGCGGGCCGAATCCCTTTTGTCGGCAGCTGAATGCCGCACTTAGCGAGACGGGTCCTGACAAAGAGGAAAGGAAAGCGGGGTGGGGAGGAGACACGGAGAAAGGGGGGATCCGGGACGTGTCCGTGTTGAAAGTGGGCTGCCAAACGGATTCCTTTCCAAATGGCAATTGTGGCTGGGAAAGGAAGAGAGAGACAGAGAGAAAGGCTGGACCCCACGTCCAGCAATAAGAGATTACAGGATACATACCCTGTTGAGTCTATCGCCCTCTGCAGGTGTATGCTGACTGTGATCCTCCCAATACGTGCAACCACCATTTTGCGTAAAGAGGAAGAAACACTATTTTCCCATCTTTGTGTCCCCACTGAGTCACACTCAAGAGATGGACTTAAGGGAGAGAGAGGAACACTGTCAGGGGTAGAGCAGGGGCCATGAAAAACTCGGTACCATGGGATTTCCTTCGGAGTCGTTTGCCAGGCCTCCTGCTATAATGAGAGGCACCAATGTCCACGACAGCTCTGAGCAGCAGGGGGAGAAAAACAAAACAGCTAGAATCATAGAATCATAGAGTGGGAAGGGGCCATAGAGTCCAACCCCCTGCTCAACGCAGGATCAGCCCTAAGCATCCTGAAGCATCCAAGAAAAGTGTGTATCCAATCTTTGCTTGAAGACTGCCAGTGAGGGGGAGCTCACCACCTCCTTAGGCAGCCTATTCCACTGCTGAACTACTCTGTCTGTGAAAATTTTTTTCCTGATATCTTGCCTATATCGTTTAAAGTTTAAACCCATTACTGCGTGTCCTCTCCTCTGCAGCCAACAGAAACAGCATCCTGCCCTCCTCCAAGTGACAACCTTTCAAATACTTAAAGAGGGCTATCATGTCCCCTCTCAACCTCCTTTTCTCCAGGCTGAACATTCCCAAGTCCCTCAACCTATCTTCATAGGGCTTGGTCCCTTTGCCCCAGATCATCTTCGTCGCTCTCCCTGTACCCTTTCAATTTTATCTACGTCCTTCTTGAAGTGAGGCCTCCAGAACTGCACATAGTACTCCAGGTGTGGTCTGACCAGTGCCGTATACAATGGGACTGACTAGTGATATTGCTGAGTTTGTGATGTCACTTCCAGGTAAAGGTAACTCTAGGAATAGTCAGAAATTCTATGATCTCTACTATGTCACTTTTGGGTACAATCTCGAAGAGACAAAGTGTAGTTCCAGGGATTACCAGAAGTTTCTGGTTGTACCCAGGAGTGTCAACTTACCTAAGTTATCCACACATCATCTTCAACTTATCAAATATTTTCTGTTCAATAAACCTTTGTTGTTCATCTCCATCTGCGTTTTGTCTGTTGAGCTAGAAATCTAAAAAGCAGGAGCCTCTATTTACCTGATAGCTAAGCAAGCCTACCAGGTTTCCAGGCAAGAGACCTTCAGGGAGCACATGTGCCTACACGCTCACAATCTTTGATTTTATTGCTCCGGTGCCCTTTTTTATTTGATTGTGAGCAATTGGGGTATGAAGGATCTATAGGAGAGGCCAGAAGGAGGGAATGAGCATTCTTCAGTCCAGAAGGCAATGGATGAAGAAATCATCATCACGGAAAAATAAGGTGTTGAAGGTTGTTCAAAATATTTTATTGGGGAGTTTCTGGGTACCGGAAAACTTTTAGGAAAATTGTCAGAGGGGAAAAGGAGGAAAAGTTTTGAACTGGTTGGCCACTGTGTGGGCTGGATGGACTCCTGGTCTGATCCAGCAGGGCTCTCCTGATGTTCTTAGGAAGGCCTCGGCCTCTCTGCCCTGTTGTTGGCCCTCCAGAGGAACTGGCTGGCCACAGTGTGAAAAAAAGATGCTGGACTAGATGGACCATGGGTCTGATCCAGCAGAGTTCCACTGATGTTCTTATGAACTTATATTACAAAGCCCAAATCCTTTTTTCTTTTGCTTCATGTGCATTGTTTAAAAAGAACGACAATGACAACAACACGATAACTGATAATCTTTGTCTTAAAAAGTGACAACTTTACATTGTTCATGTGTACAGACAGGAAATAATCAATACATCTAATTTTCAGCATTGTTTTTAAAAGATAGCTATTCAGAATTTCAGCCATCTGCATGCAACTTCATCGGTATTTTCCCGCTTAATCTGTCTTTCATTAAAAAAATAGTTCAAAAAAATAAGACCATCAGACAAGGCAGCTCTACGTACTAAATCTTCTCTTTCTCTGGAAACATATACAACTTGTTGAACTGGAAAGACAGGGGAGATAAAAGACTAAAGTATAAGAAATATTTATATTTTAAAAAATTAAACCTTTCTTTTACTATGATATTAAAATGGTAGAAATAAGGATTGTGACTTTTGTGCGTGCCAGGCATCAATGGAAAAGACAGGTTACTGCGTCATATTAAAATCGAGCAGAACCCAGCAGGAAATTCTTTTGCCCCAGGTCATAGAATCATAGAACCATAGTGTTGAACGGGGCCATCCAGGCCATCTAGTCCAACTCCCTGCTTGATACAAGACCAGCCTCAAGCATCCAGGAGAAGGATCTGTCCAGCCACTGCTTGAAGACCACCTGTGAGGTGGAACTCCCCACCTCCTTAGGCTGCCCCTTCCACTGCTGAACTAAACTCATAGAATCCTGGAGTGGGAATAGACTATGAAGACCATCTAGTCCCACCCCCTGCTCAACGCAGAACCAGCCTAAAGCATCCAGGACAAGGATCTGTCCAACCACTGCTTGAAGACCGCCAGTGAGGGAGAGCTCCCCACCTCCTTAGCCATCCCCTTCCACTGCTGAACTAGACTCCTAGAATCCTAGAGTGGGAAGGAGCCATCCAGGCCATCCAGTCCCACCCCCTGCTCAATGCAAGATCAGCCTAAAGCATCCAGGATCTATCCAGGTCATTCTAGAGCACGGCTAATTCATTTCAATGGGGCTTGCGTGGGAGAATTTCCCAACAGGCTCCCCTCACTGGCTTTTGTCCCTTGCGTTAAAATAATTTCAACGGCTAACATGACACTGTCTTGCAAATCCCGTGTGCCTTTCAGCACAAAGACTATCTACCAGCTGTGCAAAGAGTGTCAAATAGATTGCTTACTGTTCACAAATATATAAAAAGAACCTTCTGTACAAAAAAAGGTGAGGGATTGATATCTGCTCCCCTATCACCGCTCCCAAATGTCGAAATCACCAAAGAAGCATCACGGAGACGGGGACTTTGAAATGTTTTCTAGTGCACTGCAGGGATCGCAAGCGATGGTGTTTTCTCGACTGGCAGCCCCAGTGGTGTGACCCCAAACATTAGTACCGTTCCACCGTTACGTCAAGTGAGCCCTGGTGGGAATTCTCCACGAAGCCTGGGAGAACCTTCGGGCGGATGAAGATGTCGGACGGATGCTAGCAGCATAGAAAGAGACGTGGAGTGCAGAGGGCGGATCGCTTTAGGTCGGCGGGGGTCCGTTGATATAGTGCAGCATGGGGTACAAGGAGCGGGCAAAATTGTTGGCCTGAGTGCAGCTGTAGTCCTCCTCTGAAGACGGGATCAGGAAGGCCAAGAGCAGGAGGAGGAGAAGGAGGAGCTGAAGGGGCAGTGCAGCCCGTAGCATGCGGTGGAAGAAGGAGGGGGTTTCGGGAGCTGGAGGGGTGGCCGTGCCCGTCTCCCTGACTCTGCAATGAGAAGAGCAAAGTCAGACATGATTGCTGGACTTTAGTTTAGCTACAAATTCAAAACAAAGGACACCCCCAGGGCAAGATCAGAATATTATAGGATTATTCTCCCTAATGATGGGAAGTGTCGTCAAGTTGCAGCTGGCTTACAGTGACCCCGCAGGGTATTCAAGGCAAGAGACATTCAGAGGTGTTTTGCCCTTGCTTGCCTCTTTTTAGGAACCCTGGGCTTGCTCGGTGGTCTACCAGGTTCTTGTCGGATATTGGAAGCTAAGCCGGCTTGGTACTTGGACAGGGGACGACTGAGAAAGACTCTGCGGAGAAAGGCCATAACCAACCACCTCTGCTTCTCGTTTGCTCTAGAAGCCCCTTGCTGGGGTGGCTAGAAGTGGTTTGTGACTTGGGATGTATAGTGTACATAGATGTATAGTGGAATCTTGCACACAGGAATGGATATATGTGGAATACAATGCTTTATTAAGGGTGGAATGGAACGCCATTACAATTCTGCTGGCAGACGGAATGCCGAAGAGGAATTCCTGAATAGTGCAGATTACTTGCAGTGTAATGCGGAATCCAACTAAAGTCCTTGTATGTGTACAGAGAGAGCTTTTGCACAACGAAGGAAGGAAGGAAGGAATGCTAAATAATCACTACCTACCTTTGATTCCTTCCACTCCCGACTTTCTTCGTTCCACCGACCTGTAAATGTTTAGAAAATGCAATATGTCTGTGTTTTGAGGTCTAAGAGAACACGGATGAAAAGTGAGAACGCTACACATTTCCAGAAGCTCCTAGTCACTGGGACTGGTAAAAGCAAAATTCACATGGTGCTTAAATCTTTTCGTTCACGAATGCCGAAAATACATAAAACACACAAGCTGCCCGCCTGCCTCATATGTTCAGACCTCAGTTTTATTTCTCCAGAGGGGACCCAAAGAAACTTTAATCACCATCATCATCTTTATTTTTCTAACCCACCCAATCCACAAGTCTCAGGGCAGGTGACATCAGTTCATAAATACATAAAAGTTTAAAATCACAATTTACATGAAACCAGTCCATCCATCCACAGGTTGTTAAATATTAAGTATCAAATATTACGCATTAGATGTTGAGGGGGTATCCTATTGGGGCTCATGGATCTTCCCATGATGGCAGAATAGCTCTGTCTTGCAGGCCTTTGAACATTTCCCCCTTCTCTATTTTATCCACACAACAACCCTGTGGGGTAGGTTAGGCTGAGAGTGTGTGACTGACTGGCCTAGAGCAGGGGTAATCAAACTGCGGCCCTCCAGATGTCCATGGACTACAATTCCCAGGAGCCCCTGCCAGCATTCGCCAGCGAATGCTGGCAAGGGCTCCTGGGAATTGTAGTCCATGGACATCTGGAGGGCCGCAGTTTGACTACCCCTGGCCTAGAGGAACCAAAGCAAGCTTCCATGACAGAGTGGGAATTCGAACCTGGGCCTCCCAGATCCTGGTTCAACACCCTAAACCAGGGGTGGCCACACTGTGGCTCTTCAGATGTCCATGGACTACAATTCCCATGAGCCCCTGCTGGCAGAGGCTCATGGGAATTGTAGTCCATGGACATCTGGAGAGTCACAGTTTGGCCACCTCTGCCCCTAAACACTGCCTCCATTAAAGATGTGCCTGAACTCTGTGAATCTTATCCATCTCCCACAAAAGTTTAGAATCACTGCACTAGAGTACAAGGAAATGCATATTTAGAGATCTACCACACAGATACTCACCTTCTTTTTATAGATGCCAGCTATCTCCGGCTGCTGCTGAGCGACTCCAGAGTCTAGTTCATCGAAACCTGGCAGAAATGCACTTATATCCTAAAAGAAGATAAACAACGGAGGAAAAAAGTTCTGCATGAAATTACACCTTTGTCTCCAATGGGAGTTTTGTATTTTTTTTTAATAAGGGTAAATCTGTCCAAATCTAACCAAGCTTCCCTCAGCCCCACCTGGCTGCTCCGTGCCGTCTTCAAGTCACACGAAACCCCCTCCAAAAGCTGTTTCAGCTTCTTCCCGATGACGTGGACTTTTTCGTCCGCTTCGGCGTATTTCCCTCCATCTGATCTGGCGAGCAAGTACGTGGAGATTTCCTGCAGGGTATGCACCTGTGGTTGCCGCTCCAGCAGTTCTTTTTCAAGTTGCTTAAAGAAACAAACAGTACGTGTTAATGAAATGTGAAGAACCAAAAAAGGAATCAGAACCCCAACCTGACGAGACAAGATAGGAACCTAAAGGTTGAGCTGCGATATTTTTGCTTACAAATATCTTTTCCCCTTAATATTTCTAGTAAGGACTAGGAAGAGGATCTGGTCTCATGGCTTGTGCCACTCAGCGCTTGACACCCACTCAGGGCGGCTGTCCCGTCCCTGAGTGCCTCCTCCTCCAATTGGCTTGCCTCTCTGTCCAGCGGCCAGCCAATCACCTTCCGTCCCCCATCCTGACCACCCCCTCCTCCTTCCAACTCCCTTTGAGGCTTGGAGGCTGCAGATTCCTGCCACATGAGAAACTGCCCCTGCCGGTGAGTTCCCTGCCAGAGGGCCTGCAGCCTTTTAAGGTCCTGAGGGGAGGGAGAGGCCATCTGCAGAGTTCTTCCACACACCCCCCCAATCTAGCGCCCGTTGTATTCCTGAATGCAATGGGCTTTGTCCCTAGTTTATTATAATTACGTGCACGTAATAAAAGTTAAGACATTGATAACATTTCAGTTATATTCTATGGTTATCTTCTATGATTCTATATGTACTGTGTAATACAGCAAACACTAAACCAACAATAACACATGGACCAGATGTCTTTCCACTCCACACTAGGAGTTCTTTCTCAGTGGTCAGGTAAGTTCAAATACAATCTAAGGACCACTGTGCCACTCTTGTTTTACCCACAGACAGCTTAAGGTAAGGGGAAGGACAAAAAGGTCATGGAAAGCAGAATGGAACTCCCAGGGAGGCAGATGGAAGCCAGTTTGGTGATTGCAGGCTGTTCTGAATCTCCTTTAGGTAGCAAAAAGAAGAATTGGTTCTTATATGCCACTTTTCTCTACCCGAAGGAGTCTCAAAGCGGCTTACATTCGCCTTCCCTTTCCTCTCCCCACAACAGACACCCTGTGAGGGAGGTGAGGCTGAGAGAGACCTGAGATTAGTGAAGAAGAAGAGTTGGTTCTTATATGTCACTTTTCTCTACCCGAAGGAGTCTCAAAGCGGCTCCCAATTGCCTTCCCTTTCCTCTCCCCACAACAGGCACCTTGTGAGGTGGGTGAGGCTGATATTCCTGCTTGGTCAGAACAATTTTATCAGTGCTGTGGCCAGCTCAAGGTCACCCAGCTGGTTGCATGTCCGTGAGCAGGGAATCAAACCCGGCTCGCCAGATTAGAAGTCCACACTCCTAACCACTACACCAAGCTGGCTCTCAAGGTACAAAGACCGAGCTCTCCCTCTTTTTCCCCGAGGGAGTCCAGCATCGCTACCCAGAGGCAGGCGATAGTAAATGACCTCTGCTCACCTCGTGCCTTGAAAACCCTAACAGATCGACACAAGTCGGCTGCAGCTTGACAGATGCTCTGATCCATTTTAAACTTACCATTAATTCTTTCCGACTCTCCTGTATTACGTGGGGATCGGCGTTGGGGTCTTTAACTTGCGCTCGATGCCGTCGGGTCTCGGCACCGGCCAGCCACAGCAACAGTTTCTGGTTCACCTCGTGGAAATCCTGTGGAAGAGAGCACTGGGCGTGACGAAAGACAGACAACAACGGTGCATCTGCAGACAGCACCATATGCAACTCTGCACTGGGCTGGGTTGCATGCAACTCGAGGCCAACAGCACCATGCAACCCAAATGGGCCAGGAGAATGCCATAGGCTTAGACCAGGCTTTCTCAAGAAGAATTTCATGCAACCCTGGGATTTCTTGACAGCCCTGGAAGGGTTTCCCAAATGGGTGGGAGTTGATTAATTTTTAATATATTTATATATTTGTTAAACATTGATTAGAATCATAGAATCACAGAGTTGGAAGGGGCCATGCAGGCCATCTAGGCCAACCCCCTGCTCAACGCAGGATCAGCCCAAAGCATCCTAAAGCATCCAAGAAAAGTGTGTATCCAACCTTTGCTTGAAGACTGCCAGTGAGGGGGAGCTCACCACCTCCTTAGGCAGCCTATTCCACTGCTGATCTACTCTGACTTGAAAAATGTTTTCCTGATATCTAGCCTATATCGTTATACTTGTAGTTTAAACCCATTACTGCCTGTCCTCTCCTCTGCAGCCAACAGAAACAGCATCCTGCCCTCCTCCAAGTGACAACCTTCCAAATACTTAAAGAGGGCTATCATGTCCCCTCTCAACCTCCTTTTCTCCAGGCTGAACATTCCCAAGTCCCTCAACCTATCTTCATAGGGCTTGGTCCCTTGGTCCCAGATCATCATTAGGCGACATGGTCATGTCGATTCTCCTAAAATGGCCAATGGTGGGCCTGGAGGGGGTGGGAAGGGGAGGGGCCTGGGTGGGCGTGTCCACAGCTCTGCTCCCCAACCATATTCTGCATGATCGTGCCACTTCTGGGGTTTCTCAAAGCCTGAAGAATGTTTTAGGGGTTTCTCATTGTTAAAAAAGAGTTGAGAAAGGCAGTCTTAGAGCCAGAGATGTATCCTATTGATGATGACACTTCCCCCCCCCCCTGTTCTATAAGGGATCCCTTGAGTCAGGAGGCTCTTTGGGGGAGAAGGGGGGAAATCATTTGGGGGAGAAGGAGGGAAATCATTCCAGACGCAAGGATCAGAAGGTTATCTATCAAAGGTTATCTATCAAGGCAAAAATGAGAGATGCGATTTCCATCCTGCCTGCTTATGGCAAAAGGACACTGAAAAGGCAACTGCTTTCTTCTGACGCACATAAACTGTTCTGTGTAACCACTGGTGAATGGTGCAAGTGCAATGTTCAGGCAACACTCTTAATAAGCTGTTTTCTTAAGAAAGCCCAGGCAGCAAGCTCCTTTCTATTGACCTGGGAACGCATCAGGGATTCTTGCAAGCTCTTCCTCCAAGTCCCCAGTAAATGATTGGCTTTTTCCCATCGTAAGTTGACCCTCCGGAGCCGGTTCTGAAGTTCTTTGGATTCGGTGCTGTCTGCTTGCTTGAAGTCTCTGCTGGTCAGGTTGACGGACAGCACGAGGGCCTTGTAGTTGTCAAAGGCCTTAAGCATCTCCTGGGGAGCACAGAAGCGGATATAGGATGCGGGGTAAGAAATCGCCGACAACAGTGGCATGGCAAAAACATGGGGAATCTTTGGTTTGACAAAGTTCATTACTTTAGCTTTGTGTTAATATGTAATATTAGCTATCAGTGTCTATTATAAATTTATGTTACGTAAAAAAAAAAAAAAATTATGTTTGGCTGAAGAAGCCAAAACTTGCGAAACAAAGGTTCGTGCTGGTAAACCTGCCACGAAATTCAGTTGGTGAACCACGAACCCATCAGAATTGGCCAACACCCTGTAGCTTGGGTTTTTTGGAAACGTAATGGTGGATCAAATGGACCCCGGCCTGATCCAACAAAGCAATTTCTTGTTTTTTCTTTCTAAAACTAAAGACAAATACCAGCACAAGGCTGATTGGGGCTGCGTTATTGACTCACTTTCAGCTTCTTGACCTTTTGCTCGATTGTCTGCATGCTGCCGACGGGGTCTGCCTTCTGCAGCTCTTCCAGCTCCTCTTCCATTGGATCCAGCCAAGCGTTGATATTGGCCAGGTCGGAGTTGAGTTGCTGCCACTGTTGGAGGTTCTGTTTCATTCTCAGCTTATTGCTTAGGTCCTGGGCTTGAAGGAGGTCCCACCTCTCGATGACTCCTGCAGATAAGGCAAAACTGTCAATGTTAAAAAAACCCAAACCAACCCTACTCTTCTGAACAAAACTTAGGAGAATTACTATTATTTCAAGATGTATCTTTGACAATGCGTCAATTGCCTCTCTTGGCCAGCAAAAAAAAATCCTGTTTGATGGGCCAAACTGGCAACTGGCTGGTCCAACCAAAGTTGAAGGCCTCATTAAACAACTGAAAGCTGGGAAGTCACCTTGACAGGCTTCTTCATGAAATATTTCAAAAAATCTAGAATGGTGGATCCCCACCTTTACCACCCTTTTTGCATTAATAGATAAATTCAGACTCATGCCTGAACCATGGACTATTGCCAGAATGGTGCTGATTTTTTTTTTTAAAGGTGACCCTAAACTCCCAGAAAACTATCATCCAATTAGTTTACTTTCCATCTTGAGCAAGCTCTATGCAAGACACTTACTAAACAAACACATGATTCAGATGTCCAAGCAGACTCTCCTTGGCACAGAACTATTGCATTTTGTTCTGGACAGGATACCTTGCCACACTGTGCTACTCTTGCCATTTGGTTGAGAAGTACAGTGGCCGGTGCGGGAAGAAGTTATTCTCAGTGTTTCTTGATCTAAAAGCAGCCTTTGATTCTATATCTAGGAACCTATTATGGAATAAGCGTGATTTGTTGCTAACAGATAAGCGTTTACTTTTTCTTATCCTTAGTTTAGATTCTGCAACTAGTTGCTAAGTTCACAGCAACTTTCTTGGTAACATGCTAGATTCACTCAAATCAGGTGGTTAAAGGGTATGTATTTTGGCCCCATGTCCACTGAATTATGAATGAACTGACTCACACTTTGAACACTTGGCCCATATCCTGTTCATCTATTATTCTATGTGGATGATGTAATAGTGTTGGCCAGCTCTCAAAGGGGGCTTAAGCACCTCCTGCCAGTGTTAAATTACTATTGCTAGTCTAATTATGTGTAAAATTTGAAAAATCAAAAATAATGGTCTTTTCAAGGTCTTGGAGATGCCTTAATTGTTATGTCAAGGGAAATACTGCGGAACGGGTGAAGCACTTTAAATATTTAGGAATAAACTTCCAATATAATAACAACTGGATTGGCACAGAGGAAATATGCAATTAATTTAGTGTAATGTAGTATGTCTGTGGTTGCTCGCTTTATGTAAAGAGTACCCAATATGTTCCAGCTACTATTTGAGTCTTCAATGCCAAATCAGTATTCCACTTTTTATATGGAATTCTCCTCTGGATTAGTGCTTTCAATCATTCTGTGGAATAAGTTCAGGCACTGTATGGGGTACATGGCCATGTGTCTGGAGACAAAGCAGAATCTTTTAAGAGACAACAGCTTGACTTTAGCTCCACTTCAGGGCAGAATCTCCTAGCTATATTCAGTACACGTATTCTTTACAAATACCTGGATTTGTTGAATAAAATGGAAAATTCGGTCAACTGGCATTCCATTTGATTCTCATCGCAAGCCTTTAAGCTATTGAGACAGATCATTTTGGACATTGAAATGTAATCTCTGTAATGTTTAGTCACCATGGCGAGCAACCACTGATAGCTTTTGGTACAATGGATGAGCTTCACACACCGATGGATTAGCTACGAAGACTGGTATGGAGTCTTTGTCAGAAGCTGCATAGGTTTTTATCCTTTATGGCTACATGCTAACTGGGGGGAAAACCCAGTTCTGATCTTTAAGAAGCCAACCATTATCAGGTTGTTGAGCCAGAAGGCCCGGATTGTATCCTGCCATGGTGCTCGGCTAACAGTCCAAGAATCCTTCCTCTGATTCAAGAGGCTCTTTTGTTGTAGGATACGGCCCATTCCAATTACTCCGACTACTCAAATCATTTCAGAATCTAAGCGGGGTTGCACAGCATCAGAAGAGGTCAAACTAAAACTAGGTAATATTACCTACAAGCCTTCTCCGTACAACCTTTGGCTGAACTCCCATTGCTAAAATGAACCTGAACTGCATGGAATCGCGTCTGCTCCTTTTCGTTACCCTCCCATTTCCCTCCCCTTACTTTCTCCCTCCTTTTCAAACTTCCGACTGGAAGCAAGCTGAGGCACGGAGCTTTCTCCTTTTCTGCTTCTGTTACACCATGAATTCCTGCATAACTGAAGGGACAATTGCCTAGATCTCAACTTTTTAACTTGAGAAACCACTGAAACTTTCTTCAAGCTTGGAGAAACCCCAGAAGTGGCATCATCGTGCAGAATATGGTCGGGGAGCAGAGCTGTGGACACCCCCACCTGGGGCCCCTTCCCATCCCATCCATGCCCATCATTGGCCATTTTGAGGGGGATCAACACGACCATATATGGTCATATCACCGATAAATATTTAACTAATTTAAACAATATTTATAAAAATTAATTAACTCAGGAAACCCTCCCAGGGCCACCAAGAAATCCCAGGGTTTCATGAAACCCCGATTGAGAAAGCCTGGTCTAGGGTCAGTTTGCAGAACAACATCTGAGTTTAATCATAGCTGAATACTTGCAAATGCCTTGTACTGAATCAGATCCTTGTTCTATCAAAATCTCTACTCAAAGTCTACTCAAATTGGCTACATCTCTCCAGCGTCTCAGGCAAGGGTCTTTCACATCACCTTCTGCCTGGTCCTTTCACCTGAACCTGGGACCTTCTGCAAGCTCTACCACTAAGCCACTACCACACAGCCCCTTCCTGGCTGCCTAATACCGACCAGTGTCTTAGGACGATGGGTATTGTCTATTATGACTGGCAGGGGCTTTCCAGGGTCTCAGCTATAGTCCTTTTATATCACCTAATGCCTGGTTCTCCTAACTGGCGATTATAGGGATTGAACTTACCTACTTCACAGGGTGGGGACAGGAAGCTACTTTGAGACTCCTTTGGATAGTGAAAAGTGGGGTGCAAACATCAACTCTTCTTCTACATGCCAGGAAGATGCTCTGTCACTGAACCACCAGTCCCCCTTCCCTTTGGTCCACCAACCCCCTTCCCTTTGGTGGCAGGGAGGGGGGAGATGCCATAAGAAGCACTGCCGATGTACCTGATTGCTTCTCCACTGCTGCAACACCAACGAGGCCTGGGCTGTTTGGAGGCTCTTCACTGGGCGAGATCCCAGAGATCTCCTTAATGCTGTCCACGCTGCTGGTGCTGAGTTGTTTTACCTGCAACAGGCAAAATACGGAGTGACGCTTGCAAAGCATGTGCATACCTGGCTATGGGCCAAGTAGAGAGTGACGCTCTCCCAAAGCATGTGCCACCTGCCTATGGGCAAGGCCTTCTGTCTGTTGCCTGCTCATTGGCAGTGTTCTTCCAGTGATGCTGCTGCTGAAGACAGCCAGAAGACTATTCAACCAAGTTGTTATCCTGGGTCAGCAATCTTTCTAATCGACCTGTTCTTCATTACAATGTTAGGAAGCTGTAAACAGCAGGTTTGTTGCCCTTTCTGTACTCATTAGAATCCTAGACTGGGAAGGGGCCATCCAGGCCATCCAGTCCAACCTCCTAAAGCATCATGGTATGCAGGAGATGAGCCATATTAGAGTCTAGAACAGGGGTGGCGAAACTTGTTTTACAGAGATCCATGGTCTCCAATTCCCATGAGCCCCTTCCACCATGGTGCTAGTAGAGGCTCATGGGAAATGTAGTCCATAGTAATCTGTAGAGCCACAGTTTGGCCACCCCTGGTCTAAGAGAACCTTAGAGGCCAACAAGACTTCTGCGGTGTGAACTTTCAAGAGTCTAAGCTCCCCTTGTCTGCATGTGGGTGTGTTGGCTTTTCTCCAAAGTTTCACTTGTCCAAATCATTTTGCCCCTACACACCAATATAGTTCCAACATGGTGCTCTGGGGAAAACACCTTATGGTGGAGATGATTGAAGAAGTTAGGGAAAGGAAAGAAGGAGAGTTTGGAACGGGATAAAAGCACCCATCCACCATGTTTTCTCTCTCAATAGAATAATAACTCACGTAGCTCGGCTTGAAGGGGGTGCTCGTCTCCGGACTGTTCGGCAGGACATTTCTAACCATCTCCCCCTGGCTGTAGGGATGCTTCTGGCAGCTGGAGCCCTCTGGCGAGCGCCACGCATGAGGTTCGGAAGCAGATTTCCCTGTTGAACCACAATGGAAAGAAATCCACAGAGAGGGAAAACACAAAAATGAGACGCTGGACCGAACTTTCTGCCTAAGCAAAAGACAAGCGGTCTGCAATTAGAGGTGGCGCCTGGTTATGACACGGAGGACAAAATGGTAGCCCCACCATTTTCCTTGCAAAGCATGCTTGATGGCAAACAAAGGTCAGCAGTGCTTCGGGGGTGGGCGATGGAATGAGAGCCATGCAGTTATAGGAGATGGTTTCTCTCTCTCTCGATCTCTCTCTGTTTTGTAGCTGAAAATACCCGCAGACAGGATTTGTCATGAGTTAACAGCAGCACCAAGAAGCAAGGGAAATACTTCTGAGTGTGAGGCTTGCCCCTACGTTAGCCAAGACCAGGCAGATTCTGTGGCATTCTTTAAAAGTCCTGTGAAACAGCATTATGCGGAATGCACTCATTGGACCAACTAGCTCAGCACATCCTGCTCTGATTGGCTGCAGCTCTTGAGGGCTACAGTGATGTCCCACCCCAGCATTCCCTTCCTGAAATCCATTAGTTAGAGAAGGTGGCACTGCCATAGCCCATCCCCAATTTCAAAACGAACAATTTATTTTTACTCCTAAAGTATATGGGGCGGAGAAAGGCCACTGGTCCAATGTTAGATATCTTGGGTTGTTTCTGAGTCTCTGCCAGCACTTAAGACGGGGCCACAAGACAAGAGCAGAGTAGAGATGGCTGCCCTTGGTTTGGAGAGCATAGCAAACACTCATCCTGGATTGCCCCAAAGAAGTACCACCTAGAACAGGGTTCCCCAACGTGGCGTCCATGGACAACATGGCACCTGACAGTACATCCCTTGGCAACTGCATTTTCAGGCAGTGGATGGGACTGTTGTAAGGCAGCGTTTGTTATTGGCCACTCTCATTCAAAGGAGATTTTCTGCTGGAAAATCAGGAGGATTTAGTCAGTTTGCTGCTCCATCTCTCCTTCAGGCTTTCCTTCTCCCAGGAAGTGTGAGGTTCCATTCAGCTCCACTTCCTGCAGCAGCCATTTTGAAACTGGCTCCGTCTCCTCTGGCAGCCATTTTGGGGTGACACTTAACACCCACTCTCAAAATTTCAAAGGTGCCCACAGGCTCAAAACCGTTGGGGAACCCTGAGCTAGAGAGAGCTTTCAGGTCCAGAGGTGGACAGCGAAGCAGAACGTCAGCCCAGCAGCCATTGTTTTAGGGGCAGGATAGCGACCAAACGGCATAACTTTTGATAGCATCATTCCATGAAAACCACAGGCTTGGGAGATTGGGGGAGGCTAGCCGGTTTTAAAACAACAACCACATGAAATCCTGACATTTCTTAAATTGGAAATTTAAAAATTGGACGAATTGACAGGTCAGATGCATGTTAGAAACAGCATTATGAGCTAGGGAAAAGCAACCTCTGCTTCATAGAATTTATGGCTATAATGATGCTGGAGCTTAAGGGAATTCATTGTATTTATTATCAAGTTTACAAACTGCCCCATTTGGATCTGTTGTCTTGGGGCAGTTTACGACATTTAACAAATACGACAGGAATACACTGTTCTTTTTCTTGCATCTTATTCTTTCTTTTTGTAATTCCGCCCCACTCCCTGTCCACTAAAAGTTCACCCATTTTCATATGAATGGAGATTGACAAACAGTATGATGGAGGATGTGGTGCGTGCGGCACAGTGTTGAAAAAAAAACAAACAATCCACCACAGAGCACAACTGGCGCATGGTGCTGACACAAGCCAGGGAGCGCATGAGAGGGGTGTGAGGAGCAGAGCGTGCGGCACAGGGAGACTGGTCATCTTGGGACACATGCAGCGGCAGGGCCCTACCCGAAACTGCTCTCACAGCTTTTGTGGTCATTTTAAGATAGGCCTCGGGATTTTCAGTGATTTCTAGATCTGGAAAAAGAATAATGACACCAGTTGCTACTTTGAAGAAAGAAAAGATTCTCTCTTTCACTCTTTCTCCCTCCTCTTTCCTCCCCAACATGTACCCTACTAGTGCAGGTTTGGATGAAAAGACCCATCTCTCCCATCACTGGCTTGCCAGTCACCTGTCGAAAATTTGCCTGGAACACATGACAATGGAGGCTGTCACTTGGTATTTCGCCCTTAGTATCTGACACTCAGGTACACTGCCTCTGAACATGGAAGTATTGTGCAGCTCTCACATAGGTTGTGTCCATTAGAAGAAGAGGCTGGTTCTTATATGCTGCTTTTCTCTACCCGAAGGAGGCTCAAAGCGGCTTACATTCGCCTTCCCTTTCCTCTCCCCACAACAGACACCCTGTGAGGTGGGTGAGGCTGAGAAAGCCCTTAGATTACTGCTTGGCCAGAACAGCTTTATCAATGCTGTGGCGAGGCCAGGGTCACTCAGCTGGCTGCATGTGGGCAGTGAGGAGTCAAATCTGGCTTGCCAGATTAGAAGACCATGCTCCTAACCACTACACCAATTATCTATGCTGTTCCCCTCCACATTATCCCTTAAGAAGAAAGGTAAGATAGGATAAAGAACAGATGTAGAAACGTAACCCTGAATTCTTTCTCCCCTCCTCTCCTGATTGCCTATCTTTAAGGGAGTAAGGTCAGAATTCTGATCTGGTGGGGTTAATGTGTGACAATGCCCAGGGGGGATTTTCTAAAAAATGCACAGGATTTTTTTTGGGGGGAGGGGGATATCTTTCCATTCTAAAGGCATGTATGCACCATTCCCCCTTCTTCACTTCCTATCCTAGCTACAGTCTGCCTTAGAGCCCCCAGAAATCACCCTGGAGAATGAAACTGGGGACAAAATCAGAATCCACACCATGGGATCTATGCAAAGCCATTCCATTACACCAGAGGTAGTCAAACTGTGGCCCTCCAGATGTCCATGGACTACAATTCCCAGGAACCCCTGCCAGCATTCACAATGATCAGGAGATACAGAAGAGACTTGCAGAACAACAGGTATGTGTGGGGTGGCCCTCCAGATGTCCATGGAATACAATTCTCATGAGCCCCTGCCAGCGAACGCTGGCAGGGGCTCATGGGAATTGTAGTCCATGGATATCTGGAGGGCCGCAGTTTGACAACCCCTGCATTATACATTCCTCGGTCATGGTACACGCCCACTACATTTCTGGCTGTGTCCCGAGAGTCTTCGGCAAAGGGGCTTCTCGACTGTCCCACGGCCAGAAAATGACGAGGAAATCATCCGTTTGAGAATTTCCTCATCCAGGTTATCATTATTTTATTCAGTAAACTCTGCCATCCTCCCCAGTTGTGACCCAAAGCGGCTTATATCATTCTCCGCTCCTTCATTTCATTCCCTACAACAACCCTGTGAGGCAGGTTAGGATGCGAATGTGTGACTGGCCCGCAGCCACCTAGTGAGATTCCACGGTTGCAGTGGGGATTTGATACTAGCCTGACACTCTACCTCAAGGGCGGCCAAACGGTAGTTCTCCAGATGCCTATGGACTGCAATTCCCATGAGCCTCTGGCAATTGGCTCTGTTGGCAGGGGCTCATCGTAATTGCAGCCTCTGGACATCTGGAGAGCCACTGTTAGGCCACCCCTGCTCTAGCTGCTACACCGCATTGGCTCCTTGGCTACTGCGCTTTCCTTGGGGATGCTAATTTTCTATCTGCGGGGAGAAATTTTTGTTAACAGTGAGCATCCCAAAGCTCATGCTCACCATGCAACCTGAAGGGGTACATCCAGAAATCTGCCACAGGATGATCAACAGACCTCACTGAGGTGCCCAGATGAGAAGCTTGCCAGCGGACATGGCTTCAGTGGCTGTTTATCTAGGAATCAAGGAGTTGGAGGGGACCGCCAAGGTCATCTAGTCCAACCCCCTGCAGGAAATTCACAACTACCTGCCCACCCACAGTGCCCCCAATTCCATGCCCCAGAGTTAAATACTGAAGTGTGGCATGTGGGATTTTTTTAAAGGGGTGGTGGGGGGCGGGGAGGTCTAACATAATTTCTAGCTGCTTGATAAGGATAACTGTATCACAAAATAAAATCAGAGTCCAGTGGCACCTTTAAGACCAACAAAGATTTATTCAAGGCGTGAGCTTTCGAGTGCAAGCACCCTTCGTCGCACGAAAGCTCACACCTTGAATAAATCTTTGTTAGTCTTAAAGGTGCTATTGGACTCTGATTTTATTGTGCTGCTTCAGACCAACACGGCTACCCAATTGAATATATCACAAATTAACTGGGAGAAGCAGTTATGAAATAAACAATAATGTACAAAGAAAACTGCCCGGCTGGATTTATCAATAGAGAAGCAGACTTTCTTGCCTGCAGTCTTTTGGGGTTTTAATTTGCTTGAAGTAAACCAGGTATAACACTTTCACTCACGTAACCTGAGAAGGAACTAGAAGTACTGTCATTGTGAAAAACTGTTACCTACAGGGTCTCTGTAGCCCAAAGACACAGTGTTGTGCTTGTAGTTCTGCCGAGGACTGAGCTTGAGGTCTGAGGCAGGATCGAAGCAGGCAATGAAACTGACCAACGTGCAGCTAGATCCCGCCCCCCAGATCCAGTCTGTTCAAACCGAAACTGACCAATAGCATGCACTGTTGGGAAGATCCACTGTTTTCATAGAATCATAGAATCATAGAGTTGGAATGGGCCATACAGGCCATAGAATCATAGAGTTGGAAGGGGCCATACAGGCCATAGAATCATAGAATCATAGAGTTGGAATGGGCAATACAGGCCATAGAATCATAGAGTTGGAAGGGGCCATACAGGCCATAGAATCATAGAATCAGAATCATAGTTGGAAGGGGCCACACAGGCCATAGAATCACAGAATCATAGAGTTGGAAGGGGCCATACAGGCCATCTAGTCCAACCCCCTGCTCAACGCAGGATTAGCCCTAAGCATCCTAAAGCATTTCTACTGTATATGTTGGGGTTTTTCAGGGTTTTCTCAGTTCGGTTTTGCCTCTTGTAACATCATGCTGAGTTCACAATAAAGAGCAGATTGAACTCCCAGTGGTCCTGGCTTCCTTGAGCCCACAGATTTCACACACAGGTTATATGCTTTTTAGTGAAAAATGTGATATATAGGGTCTCCATTGCCCATAGATACACGCACATGCTTTTGAGTGGATAGAACTGAGGAGGGTGAATCCACATCGAAATGCCTTGTGTATACTTCAAGCAATTAAAAAAAGGTACAAAAAAAGATTACAGGACAGAAGTTCTGCTTCTCTGTTGATAAATCCAGCCAGGCGCAGTTTTCTTCTAATGTTATTGCTAAGAACAGCCAGGCACGGGGGGGGGGGGGGGGAGGACGGGGGTTCACCTGAGAGAGCGCTGAAGTACGGCTCCTCTTCCTCATCCTCGTGAGAGGAAGAGCCCCCCACGTCTCCGGTGTGGTCCCACTCCAGTGGGATGGAGTCCACGCTGACAGGCGTTTCGCAGCCTGACCGTTCGTGACCCGCTGCGGGGGGCACGAGGTGGCAGAGGGACTGCGGGGAGGGCGGCACCTCCTGGACGGTTTTCTTGTGCCACGGATCGGTCTGCACACCTCTGGCATCTTCCGCATCGGCTTCGTTTTCAGAGGCCTCTTTTTCATCTTCCAGTCCCTTAAAAAACAAACAGTAAATAGACATTTTCCTACTTTTCTTACCTTTCTACGAGAGAGAGAGGGAGAGAGAGAGACTCACCTCCTCCTTTTTCATGGGTGGAGAATTCTTCTCCTTTCCCATTCATGAAACTGGTGCCACTTACAAGGAGAGCTGGGCCAACTGGAGCTGCCTTCACCTGCATTTCCAGCAGGCTAGTGGGTTGGCAGGCGAGCATGTGCATTTGGCGGCAGTGCCAGAGTAATGAGCAGACCTCATTGCTGGGTCTCACTGCTCTGGCACCGCTGTGGGCCATCTACTAGCATGATCCCTGAAGCTGGACAACAGACGTCATGTCCGTTATCATTTCTGTTATAGGGACTGCGCCAGTAGATGTGTTCCACATAAATAAATGTATAGGCTATCTTCTCTGCTGAAGTGGGCTCAGGGCAGTGGACAATGCTTAATAATGCTCTTAAAACACAGTTGGACAGTTTTAGAAGCAGTTATAACACTCCCCATGCATAAGGAACCGAACCCAGGGTTGGTGCGTGATACAGGGCTGACTTCAGTGAATATTAACTGCAGAATATTGCTGAAGGCTGGCAGAGGGAGGTTTAAAGCCACGATTGAGCCGCTGCTCAAGATAAAGTTGTGTTCAATGTTTACCGGGTGCCAGGACGTCAGCTTTTGGTGGAATCGGGAGACGCGGCCGAAGACTTCCTGGCAGTATTTGTGGAGTTCCACCAGTTCTTCTTCGATCAGAACCGCGTCTGACGGCTCACTCTTCTGAATCAGGTGCTCTCCAAACACAATGAGCTGATCAATCTTGTTGATGTTCAAGGTTATTTCCTGCTGGAAACCCTATTTGGAAGAAAGGAGCAGCTGCTTCACATCACCAGGACGCCGCTGTTGAGATTAGTTCATGCCATAAGCAGAAGTCAAGGAAGAACACGCTTTACCACCTTAGCATTTGTCTGGTAGGCAGGTGGTAGCTCAGATGGCTCTAGCAAGCGAGACAAACTGCATCCTACTGAAAAGATCAATGGTTTCCATGAGCTGCCAACCCATTTAAAATTGTATCCTGTCCCAACTATGCAGATTTTAGATCCTGAATCCATTCTCCAGAACTCTCCTTGGGGATACTCCCTTGGCCAAATGGTGTAGGGGTTAAGAGTGACGGCTTCTAATCTGGTGAGCCAGGTTTGATTCCCCACTCCTCCACATGCAGCCAGCTGGGTGACCTTGAGCTAGTCTCAGTCCTATTAGAGCTGTTCTTACAGAGCAGTTTCTCTCAGAGCTCTCTTAGCCTCACCTACCTCACAGGGTGCATGCTGTGGGGAGAGGTAGGGAAGGTGATTGTAAGCCACATTGAGACACATTTGGGCAGTGAAAGTAGGGTATAAAAACCCAGATCTTCTTTGCATTTTGTGGCTGGCTCTGTCTCCTGCAGACATTTTGGGACAGCCCCTTTGAGGCTGAGCCTGCCCTACTAAGAGGTGCCTGCAGGCTCAAACAAGTTGGGGATTTCTGTACTAGAACCATAATATTTTTTCTTCATGTTGGTCACTAAAGAAGGTTGTGTGTTGCTATGCCGTAGAAGCATCAGCTGGTTACCGTTTGCGCCAAGGTCTATAGAACAGTGGTTCTCAAACTGGGGGTTGGGATCCCTTTGGGGGTCAAACGACCCTTTCACAGGGGTCGCGGCAGGGCAAGCAGCTTGGCCAGGGGGGGCGCCATCCACACCTTGTGGGGTAGATTGAGAGAGCGTTTGTCTGTCCGGAGCAGCAGAAAAGAGCAAGATCGGCATGGTGGGACAAGAGGCAGAACTGAACTGAGAAACCCCGGACAAAAACCAATTTCTATACAGTCATGAACAATGGATCTTCACGCCATTGGTCAGTTTCGGTTTAAGGTCTGTGAAAGAGCCCTTGCATAATTTTATGGCTGGGGGTCACCACAAGATGAGGAACTGTATTAAAGGGGCACAGCATTAGGAAGGTTGAGAACCACTGGTCTATAGTGACTGCCCTCACTGGCAGTCTTCAAGCAAAGGTTGGATACACACTTTTCTTGGATGCTTTAGGATGCTCTGGGCTGATCCTGCGTAGAACAGGGGGTTGGACTAGATGGCCTGTATGGCTCCTTCCAACTCCAAGATTCTATGATTCTGCATTGAGCAAGGGGGTGGGACTAGATGGCCTGTGTGGCCCCTTCCAACTCTATGATTCTGTGATTCTATGATTCTGCATTGAGCAGGGGGTGGGACAAGATGGCCTGTATGGCCGCTTCCAACTCTATGATTCTGTGATTTTATGATTCTATGATCCTGCATTGAGCAGGGGGTGGGACTAGATGGCCTGTATGGCTGCTTCCAACTCTATGATTCTGTGATTTTATGATTCTATGATCCTGCATTGAGCAGGGGGTGGGACAAGATGGCCTGTATGGCCCCTTCCAACTCTATGATTCTGTGATTCTCCAAAGCAGCTTCCTCCGATTGCTAATTAAGAAAAATGCTACCTACATTCAGCTGCCGCATTTTGTCCTCGAAGTTGCCCTCTGAGAAGTGCTCCACGTTGGTCAGCTGCAAGTCCATTTCCGTCAGCCACACCAGGATGCTGTCCTTCGCCCCCACAAAGTCGTCCCATTGGCTGGTAAAGTGCTATAGGACAACCGGGGGACAGAGTTAGTCAACACCACCCTTGGGGTCGCTTGGCTCATTCAGCCTGTGATTGCGTGACATGCCTTTTTCGTGCATTTGGCAGCCGTCAGACTGGGAGCCAATGGAGGCCAAGGGAAGGCCCCTCCCAGGAAAGCAGGGTGGGAGGGAGAGAGCATGCCTAGGAAAGCAGGGTGGGAGGGAGAGGGCATGGCTAAGAAAGCAGGGTGGGAGGGAGAGAGCATGCCTAGGAAAGCAGGGTGGGAGAGAAAGGGCATGGATAAGAAAGCAGGGCGGGAGGGAGAGGGCATGGCTACGAAAGCAGCTTTGGAAGAAGGAGGCATTTAAAGGGCACACCAAACAGCTGATATGACAGCATCAGCTGCTTGGTGGGCTCTTTAAATTCACTGGGCCCTTAAATTTGAAGGGCCCACCAAGCTGTTAATGCTGTCGCATCAGCTGTTTGGTGTGTCCTTTAAATGGCCCCCGCCTTTCTCAGGCAGTGCCTGATCTGGCCTGTTTAAATTGCAGGGATAGGCAATTCGGTTTGGATAAGTTTGCAAAGTACCCGAATCCGCATTCATTTGGGTATTTTTCGGCTTATCCGAACCAAGTCGCCCGTCCCTACTTTCAACCAAAGGTCTCTTGGGTCCTTGCCCTACAGCACGCTTCACTGCCCCTGGTGCCACCAATGTGCATTCACCCTGAGTCTCTTCAGAATTGCTGCCACGCGTTTCTGGAGGTTGTCCCACCGCTGGTTCCCCTCGTGGACCATCCGCTTGAGCTTGCTGGCGGAATCGGTGCGGTTCTCCCGGGCCAGCCGCCGGTACTGTTTGTTGATTAGCTCCAGCTGCGTCAGACGCTCATGGATCTGACGCTGAAACGCCTGCAGCGTAAAAGAAAATGAATCACTTTAGATCTCCCGGTTGATAAAAGCAAGAGTGGGACACACAGCCTCAACCTGGACGGCCCAGGCTACCCCTGTCTCCTCAAATCCCGGAAGCTAAGCAGGGTCGGCTCTGCTTTGTGTTTGAATGGGAAACCCCCAAGGAAATCCGGGGTCATCACATAGAGGCAGGTGATGACAAATCACCTCCGAATGACTCTTGCCTTGAAAACCCCATGGAGTCACCTGTGACTTGACACCAGTTTATGTGCATGTGCATGCAGAGGACGAACGGAGTGCTGGCCAAGAAAAGCAATGCTAATTGCATATAAATAATACACAATTGCTATGAGCCTCTTGTGGCGCAGAGTGGTAAGGCAGCGACATGCTGTCTGAAGCTGTCTGCCCATGAGGTTGGGAGTTCTATCCCAGCAGCCGGCTCAAGGTTGACTCAGCCTTCCATCCTTCCGAGGTCGGTAAAATGAGTACCCAGCTTGATTGCTGGGGGGTAAATGGTAATGACTGGGGAAGGCACTGGCAAACCACCCCGTATTGAGTATGCCATGAAAACGCTGGAGGGCCTCACCCCAAGGGTCAGACATGATCCGGTTCTTGCACAGGGGATGCCTTTACCTTTACCTTTAATGCACAGTAGGCAGATCTAGCTTGTAACAATTTCCCAGATATATATATAGGGGAGTTTTAGGGGATTGTATTGTTTTATTCTGTAACCTGCCATGAGCCGGCTTGCTGAGAGTGGTGGGTAATAATAATAATAATAATAATAATAATAATAATAATATCTTGGCACAATAGGGAAAGCAGTAGAGGTCAAAAGAGGACCTCTGAACTTTATGGAGGTGTTTCAGCCTCTTCCTTCTTTTGTGATTTAGATGCTTCCTGCCCTCCCCAAGCTGCTCAAGCAAATATTACAAAGCATTATTCAATTAAAACATATTACAAAACCCAGCAGGTGTATGTTGGCTTTAAAATGAATGTTTTAATTGAAGTACTTCACCCAAAGAGGAATGCACACTTGGAATTAACTGGAACAGGATGTGGCGGTAGCCAGTTTGGTGTAGTTTGGTGTAGTGGTTAGGAGTGTGGACTTCTAATCTGGCATGCCAGGTTTGATTCTGCGCTCCCCCACATGCAACCAGCTGGGTGACCTTGGGCTCGCCACGGCACTGATAAAACTGTTCTGACCGGGCAGTGATATCAGGGCTCTCTCAGCCTCACCTCCCTCACAGGGTGTCTGTGGTGGGGAGAGGAATGGGAAGGCGACTGTAAGCCACTTTGAGCCTCCTTCGGGTAGGGAAAAGCGGCATAGAAGAACCAACTCTTCTTTTTCTTATTCTTTTAGCTGCAAGCATAGACAGCTTCAAGAGGGGACTGGATGAACATAGGAAGCAGAAGTCCTTGAGTGGTTACTAGCCCCAAGGTCTAGATGGGACACTCCATCTGGGGCAGGGATGCTCTGTCTTCTTGGTGCTTGGGGAACAACTGTGGCCACTGAGTATTTGACTGGTTGGACCATTGGGTTGATCCAACATGGCTTCTCTTATGTTCTGTATTCTTGGTGCTTGGGGGAGAGGGGGGGGGCAACAGTGGAAGGGTTTCTGGAATTCTGGCCCCACTGATGGCACCTAGGTTTTGGCCACTGTGCAACAGAGTATTGGACTGGATGAGCCATTGGCCTGATCACAACATGGCTTCTCTTGCTTTCTTAACTGTTTTTATGCTTTGCCATCTTTTACTCCTTTATTGTAAAGTGTCTTCAGCACTTTTAGGTGGAAGAGCAATCGTACACCTTTAAAGATTAAAGAAAAATACTTTCCCCCAGTTTTTAATTATGTCAATATTCCCATTTATAGATTGCATGTATCAGTGTTTCCCTATCTCAAGGGTGTCCCAACTTGGTGGTGGGGAGATGCTTTTATGGGAAGTGAGAAACCAAGAAGGAAAAACATACTGTGGAGGCAGGGGAATAGCCAAAAGAGGACTTCACCTCAAACTTCTTCAGTTCCTCTTTGGCGTTTGTGTAGGCCACTTCTGAAGAGTTTGGACAGGCTGCTGTCCTCTCTGCTGTCTTCAGCCAATCTTCAAAGCGAGAGTAGTCATCTAAAAACCTCTGCCACAATCTCCAAGTCTCCTCGATCCTGAAGGAGAAACAAGCAGCTATAGGTTCAGCACAAACAAATCCCCCTTTGTGTAAAATGTGTGTACTGTTTTGCACTCTGTTCAACTAACTGAACCAATCTTAGACAACCATGGATGTTGTACCAAAAAGCACAGTTCTGCAGCCTGTACAGAAGGTACATTTGAAACAAATTTGCAGTGGATGATTCCGGCTGCTGGGATCGAACTCCCAGCCTCATGGGCAGACAGCTTCAGACAGCATGTCGCTGCTTTACCACTCTGCGCAACAAGAGGCTCATAGCAATTGTGCATCCACTGCCTGTATCTTGATGACTCAGGTAACCCTGACCTCATAGGATCTTGAGAGAGATGGAGTCAACCCTGGTTTGTACTTGGATGGGAGACCACCAAGAAAGTCTGCGCAAAGGCAGCCATTGGTAAACAACCTGTTTGTCTCTTGTCTTGAAAACTCCATGGGGATTGCCGTTAGTCGGCTGCGACTTGGTGCCACTTCCCACCATGTATAAATTAAGCATCACATCGACCAAGAGAGAGAAGGCCCCTCACTTCATTCGCCTCTCCATAGACATGGCGCAGATGTTCCTCCAGCGGCGGTCCAAACTCCTGGTGGTCTGCTGGATGGAGTCACATTCAGTCTCGTTGGCACAAGCGTCAGAGTCGTGCAGCAAAACCTCACAGATGTTGAACACTGATTCCACTCCAGCACTGTGCTGCTCGATGTCGCGCTGGAGATCCTACAAAGTTGAGCAAACAACAAGGCACACAAAAAGGTGGTCACATCTCAGGACCAGAAAGAACATCCTAGAGCAGGGGTAGTCAACCTGTGGTCCTTCAGATGTCCATGGACTACAATTCCCATGAGCCTCTGCCAGCAAATGCTGGTAGGGGCTCATGGGAATTGTAGTCCATAGACATCTGGAGGACCACAGGTTGACTACCCCTGTCCTAGAGAGTCCTGGAGCTAAGCTGCGAGAACATCTTGGATCAGGCAGTCCATCAACAGTGCTAGAACTCCACAAGGCCCTCCTACAGTTGCCCCCCAAGAACCCAGAGCATCACCCCCCGAGACAGAGTGTTCCATTTAGACCAGCCCTTTTCAACCTTTTGAACCTGCAATACATTTTCTGGCTTCAAGGACCCCCGGATGTGATGTCATCTGACCATGGCACCCTGCCACACACCCCGGAAGTGACATGCCACCAGAAGTGACATCACCACCTATACTCTTTCCCCTCCTTTCACTTCCTTTCATAGACTCATAGAATCCTAGAGTGGGAAGGGGCCATCCAGGCCATCTAGTCCAACCCCCTGCTCAATGCAGGATCAGCCCAAAGCATCCTAAAGCATCCAAGAAAAGTGTGTATCCAACCTTTGCTTGAAGACTGCCAGTGAGGGGGAGCTCACCACCTCCTTAGGCAGCCTATTCCACTGCTGAACTACTCTGACTGTGAGATTTCCCCCCCCCTGATATCTAGCCTATATCGTTGTACTTGTAGTTTAAACCCATTACTGCGCGTCCTCTGCAGCCAATGGGAACAGCATCCTGCCCTCCTCCAAGTGACAACCTTTCAAATAGTTAAAGAGGGCTATCATGTCCCCTCTCAACCTCCTTTCCTCGCCTGTGCGACGGGACCTCTGCCTCACATAGGCTGGAAAGAAGGGCAGGAGCTGAGAAGTCAGCCTGGATCCCTCCCCTACCATGTCACAATTGACTCCTCCCCCTTTGATTTTTACACCTATGGCCTACCCACCAAGGCCTCTGGACAATGATAGCCTGTTCCCTATCTCGTGGCCAAGTCCATTAAGGCAGGAGGGGAAAGACCACAGACCCCTTTCATAGCTCCCACAGACCCCAGGTTGTGAAACTCTGGTTGGGAATCCCTGATCTAGACCTTGGGGCTAACAGCCACTGATGGAACTTGGCTCCATGTTTATCCAATCCCCTCTTGAAACTATCTGTCCTTGCAGTTGCCCCCACTTCCGGTGTCAATGAATTCCCCTCAAAGAAATGACAGCCCAAAGTTGGAAGAAAGGAACCGTAAAAAGCTGTGGGGGGTGGGGGTGGTTGTACCTCGCTTTTGGCTATCTGAAGGAGTCTCAAAGCGTCTTCCAATCGCTTTCTCTTCCTCTCCCCACAACGGACACCCAGAGAGGCAGGAGGGGCTGAGAGAGCTCTGAGAGAACCGTGACTGGCCCATGGTCACAAGCCGTTTCTCCAGAAAAGAGGCTACTGCTCTTCACCACTATGCCCAGGCTGCTTGTTATCCACCTGTCTCTTTCAGAGTATCTATTATTCCAGGGGTAGTCAAACTGTGGCCCTCCAGATGTCCATGGACTACAATTCCCATGAGCCCCTGCCAGCGTTCGCTGGCAGGGGCTCATGGGAATTGTAGTCCATGGACATCTGGAGGGCCGCCCCACACATACCTGTTGTTCTGCAAGTCTCTTCTGTATCTCCTGATCATTGCAGATGTCATATACGACGGGCTTGGAAAGTTCAGACTCGATGCGAGCCAGCCAGGTGCGAAGGTTGCTCATGTTTTTGTCCAGCTGCTGTATGAAAGCAAAAGTCTCCTTCAGTTTCTTCACCCTGTAAACGACAGGAAACAAGACGGCCATAAAATGGGGTTCAGGAACCATATTCAGTATTGAGCTGGACTGTTGATCCCCCAGGCAGGTACGATCTACTCCCAGTGGAAACATGTCTCCCATGATTCTGTCTTGAGATCTTCTTAAGCAGAGATAGATTCAAGTGGGTAGCCATGGTGATCTGAAGTAACGCAACAAAATCGGAGTCCAATAATGCCTTCAAGACCAATAAAAATTTATTCAAGGCGTGAGCTTTCGAGTGCGTGTACTCTTCCAGAGATAGTAAAACCTGAACCCAAGACCTTCTGTTTTGCATTGCAGAAGTAGTTTTGCAGACCTACACGGAGGGAGAGATGATTTGCTTCCATATCCGTTGTGCCTTTAATCACCTTCAAGAGTGCATAAAGGTTAAGGTAAAGGTATCCCCTGTGCAAGCACCGGGTCATGATGGGGTGACGCCCTCTAGCGTTTTCATGGCAGACTCAATACGGGGTGGTTTGCCAGTGCCTTCCCCAGTCATTACCGTTTAACCCCCAGCAAGCTGGGTACTCATTTTACCGACCTCGGAAGGATGGAAGGCTGAGTCAACCTTGAGCCGGCTGCTGGGATTGAACTCCCAGCCTCATGGGCAGAGCTTTCAGACGGCTGCCTTACCACTCTGCGCCACAAGAGGCTCTTCATAGAGTGCATAAGCAGGCTCTACTCCACACTTTTTCGACTGTGCTGGATTTTTCCTCCTGATCCACACATATGTTACCTCTGATGTAGTGACCCTCCAAGTTAAGAACAAGAAAAGAGTCCTGCTACAACAGACCAGTGTTCCATCTAGTCCAGCATCCTGCCTCTCACAGTGACCAGATTTTAAAAATAACTCCAAGGCTGATGGTACAAACTCAAGTAAATATATTTTGTTACTCAGTGAAATTTCCAAAACTTCCCAACAGGTTTTGTCAGGGGTTCTTCGAAAAGAGGAAAGGTCAGTAGGCTTAAGCTGTAATTTTATCATGTATGTTTTGAATTGTTAGCCTCCTTGGTGGCCCTTGTACAGGCAGACAAGGTGGGATACAAATTTTGCTCATAGTAACAGGAAAACAACAATAATTTCAGCTCAGTATGTGAAACACTAACTCAAGCAACATGCATTTACCTCCTGTCTGTTCTTCCTCCTCATGCCAAGTACTGGGAAGTGGTACGGAGGAGGAGGAGCAGAGGGGGGGGGGGCAGGGAAGAGCCTCTGATTGGCCTTCAGTTGGGGACTGCTGCCACCCTACTGGCGGAATGTCTCCCAGTGAGGGCCAATCAGAGGCTCAGCACGTCGTCAGAAGGACACTCAGTTTTTTATTGTGGTATGATTGTTGCTGTAACTCCATGCAATTCTTACTGTTTTCTGTCTTGAGCAAATGTTACAAATTTGTTTGGCTCCTTCAGTTTGTAACATTTCAAGCCTATATTGTGGCTAACCTGTACTGATACAATAAAAATAAATTTAAAAAATTGATACAATAAAAAAACCCAGACTCAGTTGCCTGTGCAAGTTGCCTATCTAAGTCTACGCACTGCACTGGTGCTTTCCAGCCCTGGGACCCACATTTTTGGAGAACACCTCTCCTTATAATTCCCCCCCCCCCGCCATAGGTCATCAAACATATATGCAGGTTGTTTCAACAACTCTCCAAGTGCAGATGGCTTTGGTAAGATGGCCTCAGAGAGCCAGTTTGGTGTAGTGGTTAGGAGTGCGGACTTCTAATCTGGCATGCCAGGTTCGATTCTGCGCTCCCCCACATGCAACGAGCTGGGTGACCTTGGACTTGCCACGACACTGATAAAACTGTTCTAACCGGGTAGTGATATCAGGGCTCTCTCACCCTCACCCACCTCACAGGGTGTCTGTTGTGGGGAGAGGAAAGGGAAGGCGATTGTAGGCCGCTTTGAGCCTCCTTCGGGTAGGGAAAAGCGGCATATAAAAACCAACTCTTCTTCTTCAGTAATCTCAGGGCTCTCTCAGCCTCACCTCCCTCACAGGGTGTCTGTCGTGGGGAGAGGAAAGGGAAGGTGAATGTAAGCTGCTTTGAGCCTCCTTGGGGTAGGGGAAAGCGGCATATAAGAACCAACTCTTCTTCTTCCTCCTCAACACTGCTACAGGAAGTAGTTCTAGGGGTGCTTGTGCGGATTGAAATGGTTTTCTGGTTTACTTGATGGACCGGAAACAGTGGAAGGAGGGAAGAAAGGAAAGGGAGGACAAGAATGATAGTGAATGTCATCAGCCAATGTATAAATGTCACCAGCCAAATTTGAATTTTGTTTCTCCTGCTAAGCACCGTGGGTAAGAGTGCCCCAATTCATGATTAGGTATCAGCTTCATTTATGCAGCAGAAAATTCAGGCCACAGTTCACATTACGAATAGCTTATACTCTTTACTAATATATGGAATCCCATTTTTTGCCACTTTATTTTACTTGTTTTTAGATTTATATCCCACCCCTCCCGGCATTGCTGGCTTGGGACAACTTACAACATAATCATAAAAACATTTACTATAAATGTATAAGCAGTTATAAAATTTAGAATAACCTAAGGACAGTCAATCACAACAAATTGTGGCAAGTTCTTAAAGAGATGGGAATACCAGAGCATCTTATTTGTCTCTTGATAAACTTATATGCAGGTCAAGAAGCAACAGTGAGAACCGGGCATGGAATCACTGACTGGTTCAAAATTGAGAAAGGAGTTCGGCAAGGCTGTATACTGTCGCCTTGCCTATTTAACTTGTATGCAGAGCACATCATGAGAAATGCGGGATTAGAGGAGTCACAAATTGGGATCAAGATTGCAGGGAGAAATATCAACAACCTCAGATATGCAGATGATACCACTCTAATGGCAGAAAGTGAAGAGGAACTAAAGAGCCTGTTGATGCGGGTGAAGGAGGAGAGTGCAAAAGTTGGCTTGAAACTCAACAACAAGAAAACGAAGATCATGGCATCCGGCCCTCTCAATTCCTGGCAAATAGATGGGGAAGAAATGGAGATAGGGACAGATTTTATTTTCCTGGGCTCCAAGATCACTGCAGATGGGAATTGCAGCAAAGAAATTAAAAGATGCTTGCTCCTGGGGAGGAAAGCTATGGCAAATCTAGACAGCATCCTAATAAGCAGAGACATCACCCTGCCAACAAAAGTGCGTTTAGTCAAGGCTATGGTATTCCCAGTTGCAATGTACGGCTGTAAAAGTTGGACCATAAGGAAGGCCGAACATCAAAGAATTGAGGTTTTTGAACTCTGGTGCTGGAGAAGACTCTTGTGAGTCCCTTGGACTGCAAGGCGAACAAACTGGTCAGTCCTAGAGGAGATCAGCCCTGAATGCTCCTTAGAAGGCCAGATCCTGAAGATGAAACTCAAATACTTTGGCCACCTCATGAGAAGGAAGGACTCCCTGGAGAAGAGCCTAATGCTGGGAGCGATCGAGGGCAAAAGAAGAAGGGGACGACAGAGAATGAGGCGGCTGGATGGAGTCACTGAAGCAGTAGGTGCAAACTTAAATGGACTCCGGGGAATGGTAGAGGACAGGAAGGCCAGGAGGATCATTGTCCATGGGGTCACGATGGGTCAGTCATGACTTCGCACCTAACAACAATAACAACAATTTCTCTAACTTATGGCAACCCCATGGGGTTTGGAAGTCAAGCGACATTCAGAGGTGGTTTGCCATTACTTGCTCATACTCCTTGGACTTCCTTGGTGGTCTCCCATCCATATTCTAACCAGGGCCGACCCTGCTTAGCTTCTGAAATCAGAGAAGATCTCTCCAGTTTGAGCTATTCAGGTCAAGGGGCAGTCCCAATACTGCCATGCAAATAATTTGTTGTCATTGGAAGTGGTCATTAGCATCGAGGGCAACTGCAGGCCACACGCAAAGCCCAGCATGGTGCTTCCAGTCTGCCCGGCTTATTTTATAACGCTAATTATCTTTGCAGACGGACCCAATCTAATTAACTCATTTGGCGCAGATGCCGTTTGCCTTTTCATCAACCCCCTCCCCGGTCAATCTCCTGCCCGAGAACTCCGACCCCAGAAAAACAACTGAGTGAGGCCGGAAACTGTCTTTCAGGAAGCCAAGTGCCTTAAGCCCAAGGTTTCTTACGGCAGGGGTAGTCAACCTGTGGTCCTCCAGATGTCCATGGACTACAATTCCCTTGAGCCCCTGCCAGCTTTTGCTGGCAGGGGCTCATGGGAATTGTAGTCCATGGACATCTGGAGGAGCAAAGGTTGACTACCCCTGTCTTATGGTCTCCGGAGGGTTCCTTGAGCCGTCAAACTAGCGAGAAACATTTCAAAGCCCACCCAGGTTGCACCGAGGGGTAAACGGCCAAGGAGATAACGTGATCAGGATTCCCCATAGTTTTAAAGTGGCTTAAAAGTATCTGCAGGGAAAAGGCATAATGCGTTACCTTCCTTCTCAGGGCTATGGAAGTCATCTCCCTTCCCTGGGCCTTGCTTTTAAAGGGAGACGACTAACCACGGCTCTCTTGGATCATGCAAAACTTGCAGAGAATAATCAGATACGAGGAATCCACATGTATTCCAAACCTTAAATCACAACAGCATGCATTGCATGTATTTAGGACGCTTTAGGATGCTTAGGGCTGATCCTGCGTTGAGCAGGGGGTTGGACTAGATGGCCTGTGTGGCCCCTTCCAACTCTATGATTCTATGATTCTAAGATTCTATGGCCTGTGTGGCCCCTTCCAACTCTATGATTCTATTTATATACTACTCCCCACGTCACACAGTGGAATAAACAATCTGAACCAACGTATGTCAATACAGATGTGTGCGTTAGGTGCCATCCAGCTGCTTCCGACCGATGGCAAACCTATGAATTATTAACCTCCAGAACGTCCTATCCGTAACAGCCTTGCTCATGTCTTACAACCCTCCATCTCATGCTGAGTCTTTCTCTTTTTCTGCTGCTCTCAGCTTTGTCTAGCACAGAGGTTCTCAAGCCTCCTGCAGCCACGACCCCCGCCGTGTTGTGGCAGTGACCCAAAAAGGGTTGTGGGGTTGTGTGTGTGCTGGCGATCATGGAAGGCCTAGGCGGTCAGCACCGTACCGCAGCGTGGAGGGGAGGGGTGGCGCCGGCACCCCTCTCCTCTGTGCCGCTGGGTGCCTTGGCCTTCCATGATCGTCAGCGCGCACACAACCCTACGACCCCCTTTGGGTCTCTGCTGCCACCACCAGCGGTTCTCAGCCCCTTCCACTTTGGGTCGCCGAGGCCGCCAACCCCACGGTTGAGAACTGCTGGCCTAGCAAATTCCAGGGGGTTAGTTGTATTCGTCCGTTGCAGAAGGGATGGCAAAGGCTTTGTAGTCGACAGAAACAAACCAACAACAAAGTCATGCACTAGAGCAGCGGTCCCCAACCTTCTTGTAGTCGGGGACCACCTCCGAGGGTGGAAGAGAGCCGGCGGCCCGGCAGCCGCACATGTGCGTTTTCGCCACAAGGTGGTGCTAACGCGCATGCGCAGAGCTGCTGCGCGTGCGCTTTTTTGCCTGCAGGGGGTCAAACGCGCATGCGCGGCAGCTCTGCGCGTTTGCATCGCTGGCGTGCCGACGGCCGTGCCAGCCTCTTCCCCCCCTCTCACTGCGGGGGGGGGGGAAGGCAGGCGCGGCCGCTGGCGGCCCAGTACCATGGCCTTTGCGGCCCGGTATCGGGCCGCGGGCCGGGGGTTGAGGACCCCTGCACTAGAGAAGGTCTGGGGGAAACAACCCTGGTTTGGAACAGATACTCCATAGAAAGGAAAAATGAAAAATCCTTTAATTTATATATAAAAGTAAAGCACCTCCCATTATCAAAACGTGTACAAGAAAATGGGCAGTATATCCACCTAAAGGCATTAGAGCAGACTTTCTCAACCAGGGTTTTGTGAAACCCTGGGGTTTCTTCACGGCCTTTGAAGGGGTTTCCTGAATGAATGAGACTTTAATTTTATTAATTTTTAAATATATTAATATTTAAGTATATAAGTTTATTAAACATGTATCAGGTGGTATCACCATATATGATCATGTCGACCCCCCCCTCCCAGAATGGCCAATGATGGGAAGGGGAGGGGCCTGGGTAGGCGTGTCCACAGCTCTGCTTCCCAACCATATTCTGCACGATTGCAGTACTTTTGGCGATTCTCAATGCCTGAAGAATGCTTCTGGGGTTTCTCAACAGTGAAAAAGTTGAGAAAGGCTGTGTTAGAAGCTTGTTTGCAAATCCTGAAGGGATTTAATGACTCACCGTGTTAATTTCGAAAAGTGAATGTTTCAGGGTCAGGTACTAAGGAAGCTTATATGACCCCTTGAAATGGCTCAGATGTACAAATAGGAAGCAGTTTTACTTTGCTCTGCAAACATTAGATCGGCCTCTGAAGAAGACTTTGCGGTCCAAATGTACCTAGCCTCCAGATTTACACTTCTGAATTTAGGCCCAATTTAGGTGCAAGAACAGTACACTTGTTTCAAGCCAGTTAGTTGTCCCTCCCTTTAGATATGTTTCTGCTGCCCCAAGAAAGTTTATAAATCATGCACACTCGTACAAACATTATCCCTGATGGACAGTTCAAGTCACTTTGATGCGACTTGGGAATGTTCAGCCTGGAGAAAAGGAGGTTGAGAGGGGACATGATAGCCTCTCTTTGAGAGCCAGTTTGGTGTAGTGGTTAGGAGTGCAGACTTCTAATCTGGCAAGCCAGGTTCGATTCTGCACTCCCCCACATGCAGCCAGCTGGGTGGCCTTGGGCTCGCCACGGCACTGATAAAACTGTTCTGACCAGGCAGTGATATCAGCGCTCTCTCAGCCTCACCCACCCCACAGGGTGTCTGTTGTGGGGGGAGGAATGGGAAGGCGACTGTAAGC